>NC_141005.1:13640716-13985190 GCF_052327205.1 Somniosus microcephalus | reverse complement strand
TCACTCCCTCCCTCTCCCCCCTCACTCCCCTCCCTCTCCCCCTCACCGCTCCCTCCCTTCCCCCTCACTCCCTCACTCTCCCCCCTCACCACTCCCTCCCTCTCCCCCTCACTCCCTCTCCCCCTCACCCCCTCCCTCTCCCCCTCACTCACCTCCCTCTCCCCCTCACCGTCCCCTTGCTCCCTCCCTCTCCCCCTCACCGCTCCCTCCCTCTCCCCCCTCTCCCCCCTCTCTCCCCCTCACCCCCCTCCCTCTTCCCCTCCCCCTCACCCCCCTCCCTCTCCCCCTCACCCCCTCCCTCTCCCCCTCTCCCCCTCCCTCCCTCCCCTCTCCCCCTCACCCCCTCCCTCTCCCCCTCCCCGCCCCCCGGCCAATCCGCGACAACACACTGGAATCGGGAGAGGCCGCCTGCCAAACGTTTTTCCCAGCAGCCCGTCCCCGACTGCGATCACGTGACCATAGAAAAGTAGCAAGATCTGGTAGCAGATGAAACGCCCACTGCCCCATGGCCTGACAGAACAGGAGCAGAGAAAATAATCAATGGGGAAACCATGGAAAGAATCCCGGTCTAATTAGCTGTGGTGGGTGATGATCTCCACTGTGTTGTGGAGCTGCCACAGGCTGGCTCGGAAGCAGTTGGATCCAGCTGTATCGAGACCACACAGAGACTGCGAGGCAGCTGGTTTAACCCTTCCACTTCTGAAACATCTTCGCAGCTTTCAAGATCTGCGTGGCATTTCTTTCACATAACATGAGCATCTGCCTACAATAATTAAGATTTTACTTCTATGTGCACGTCCAGCCAACTCCCTCCATTAAACGCCCACATTTATAACGGGTACAGTCTCTGTAAAATAAAAACAGGAAGTGCTGGAAACACTCAGCTGGTCGGGCAGCATCTGTGGAGAGAGAAACAGAGTCAATGTTTCAGGTTGATGACCTTTTCGTCAGAACTGATGACAATGTTGGGGTTGGATCCGAGAGAAGCGAGTGCAGCAAGTTCAGAGGTCGGTTAGAGGGAGCGAAGGGAGCAGAGAAATTGAGACGGCCGATGTCACGCCGACGACAGCTCCCAACGAAAAGGTCCAGAGCGGGTTGGAGGCCAGAGGGAGGGGGCTCAGGTGGAATGAGAATTCTGAAGGTGGGGAGAAAGGGTCCGCTGTGCGAGGGGAAGACTCCTGGCCAAAGAAGTGGGCGCCGAGTGACGGAAAAAGAGCTCAGTGTCATGCCGAGCTCGAAATACATTGAGGCGGGGGTATAAGGGGATGAAGCTGAGGCCAGTGCTGAAAATGTATCTCTGTAAACTTGTCCGGCTGTAATGGCATCCTCCTGCCACTGGAGGCGGTGCAGTGCCCACTGGCTGTTTTAGGCAGTTTCCATTATAAAGATGGACGTAAGAACCTATAGCGGAAATATATCATAAGGACAGATTGTGTGACTCTAAAATGGGGAGCAAATTACATCTGCAATTCAAAAAAACATCTGGCCCAATTATTCCCTGCCTCTGCTTTCGATAGTGTTGCGTTTGCAAAGATAATCCAGAGGCCGTATATCGAACTCAACTCATGTCACTTGTAATGGCTGATGCAACCACACTCTTACAGGCAAAAGCAATCGAATACCTATATCCAATGTCAGACATAATATAACGATAACAGCACTATCAAACTTCATGTGCTCAGGCCAAGGCAATCGAGCACCTGTCCCCAATGTCAGACATAACAGATAGATATGGAAAAAGTACTTCCTCTGGTGGGGGAATCCAGAACAAGAGGGTATAATCTTAAAATTAGAGCTAGGCCATTAAAGAGTGAAATCAAGAAGCACTTTATCACATAAAGGGCAGTGGAAATCTGGAACTCTCTTCCTCCCCCTAAAGGCTGTGGGCGCTGGGGGTTAAATCGACATTTTCAAAACTGCCATTGATAGACTTTTCTTGACTAAGGCTATCCAGGACGGGGAACCAAGGCGGGCAAATGGAGTTGAAGTACAGATCAGCCATGATCTCATTGAATGGTGGGACAGGCTCGAGGGGCTGAATGGCCTCCTCCTGTTCCTAAGTCTCTGTGCTTCACCTGAAGACTACACTTGATCTTGATTCCCCCCGTCAGGACATCAACCCATCCTGCGTGTAACACTTTGCCCAACACACTTCCCCTGTCACACTTTCCCATCACTTTATTATTAGAATACTGTACAGTGTATTTCTGACTCTCTGTGGTCAATGACACAGGAGATTTGCCTCTCCTTCCTAAGAGTGCTGACTCACGCTATCATTTGTTCCCACAAACATTGGCCACTTTGAGGTACCTTGTCCAAGCCACTATTCTCCAGGTTTAAGCCCAGACAGCCAGGGGGAATCACAAGTGAGAACTGTTCTCATTCAATGCCCGCACAGGTGCTCTTGACCGTGTGGATGTGACAGCGCAGGACAATCCTACTCTCAGCTGATGTCACCTTTTAGCAGTCGAGGGCAGGAGCCCTGGCTAATTATGTCCCTCCCTAACACAGGGCACCGAGGTCGCTTGGAGCCGCCTCAACCATCACCCTAAATGAGGTCAGCTCACTGAGCCCAGGCAGGGAATCTAACCTGGCGACTTCCTGTTGGGTATGGCTTAGTTTGTTAACAACCTGCATCATTGGGAACAGCGTGAGGTGGAGATTCAACTAAAGAACTTGATATCTATAGAGGCTCTCACGACCTCAGGGTGTCTCAAAGCGTTTCACAGCCAGCAAGTTACTTTATTGATGTGCAGTCACTCAATGTTATGTAGGCAAACACGGCAGCCAATTTGCGGACATTAAGTTCCAACAAATGGCAAATAAGGGAAATGAACAGTCAATCTGTTTCGACCCAGTGATAACCCTTGACAGAAAATCTTTCTTTTTCTTCTTCAAATGCTACACGGATGTCTCACATCCACTTGAACAGGGGTCTCAGTTTAATTGCTCATCGAAAATGCAGCATCACCTACAATGCAGCATTCCCTCAGTACTGGACCGAAGTGTCAGCCTAGCCTATAGAAAGAAAGAAAGACTTGCATTTATATAGCGCCTTTTTCCAAAGCGCCTTACAGCCAATGAAGTACTATTGAAGTGCAGTCACGGTTGGAATGTAGCAAACGCGGCAGCCAATTTGCGCACAGCAAGCTCCCACTAACAGTACTGTGATAATGACCAGATAATCTGTTTTAGTGATGTTGGTTGAGGGATAAATATTGGCCCCAGGACACCGGGTAGAACTCCCCCCTGCTCTTCCTCAAATAGTTCCATGGGATCTTTTATGCCCACCTGAGAGGGTCGATGGAGCCTCGGTTTAACGTCTCATCCAAAAGACGGCACCTCTGACAGTGCAGCACTCCCTCAGCACTGCACTGGAGTGTCAGCCTGTGTTATGTGCTCAAGCCTCTGGAGAGGGGCTTGAACCCACGCTCTATCTGACTCAAAGACGAGGGTGCTGCCCACTGAACCAAGGTGACACCAATCAAGGGTTTTCATCTGCTCAATCAGCCTACACACACGATTGCAAATTGGGGTCAGCCTCCAGGTGGTGGACTGATAGGCACTTTCGGTGGAATTTAGAGATTTTCTTGAGAGAAAAAAAACCTACTCCCAGCATTATCCACTGTCCATGATGTCCATGTCCATGACGGTAACACTAAAAACTCTCTTAACTAATTGATGTACAGATGGTTAGATTGGGCAAAAGCAATGCCAAGTGTGGTACTGAGCCGTACAAACTAGTAAGATCAGTAACCAGAGGACACAGATTTAAAACAATTGGCGAAAGAACCAAAGGGGAGATTACACGGTGAGTTGTTGTGATCTGGAATGCACTGTCTGAAAGGGCGGAGGAAGCAGATTCAATAATAACTTTCAAAAGGGAACTGGATAAATACTTGAAGGAGAAATATTTGCAGGGCTATGAGGAATTGGTGGGAGAGTGGGACTAATTGGAGAGCTCTTTCAAAGAGCCGGCACAGGCACGATGGGCTGAATGGCCTCCTTCTGTGCTGTATCATTCTCTGATTCTATCCCACGTTAAGTCCCGTGTTTGTTTTTTTACAATGGCTCAGAAATTCGGGTCCCCACGGGTGAGTACGCGCTGGGTACTCACACATAGGCCCAACGAAAGTGCCGGTTTCGTGCATGCACTGCGCATGTGCGGGAAACCGGCACTTCCGTTCCCCTGACAGGAGGGGCTCAGAAGTCGAACGTGTGCGCAGGAGAGGCAGCATGTGTGCATCGAACTTACGTTTTTTTTTGCAGCTTTCTCCGGGAAGGTAAGTCGCCAGCAGTTACACTTTTAAAAAGCAGTCGCAAGGCCTGCTTTTAACAAGGTAAGTGGTGAATTAATTAAAATTAAAACATTTTTTCCACAGGTTTATTATGTTTAAATACTTTAAAGAAAGGTAAGTTTATTTTTAGCCCCATTAGAAAATGTAATTAATTTTTTCAAAAATTTAAATTATTGTTTAAAATAGTTATTTCATGTAATTTATAGTTTATTTTAAAAATATGATTAAAAAAAAATTATTTGAGGTTTTAGTGATGTTTTGGGTCTATAGTATTTATAGGTTTGACAGCTCTTCCTGTCAAACTTATGAATGAAGCATTCCCTGCTACCATTGGCTCTCCATGGCCCACGTGATCCCAGGGGACGCATCGAACTAACTGCGCCCCTGGGATACGCAAGCACTGTGTGTCGGCAGTTGGAGGAGGCCCAGGATCGGAATCCCACGCGGGCCCACAGCTCAACGGCCGGCGCGCTAGGTAAGTGCAGGTCGGGGGCTTGCACCCGCGGGAAGCCTCCGACCTGAATTTCTGGGCCATTGAGTCACTTGAGCCATACAGATGTGTTCTTTTGCCACCCTGGCCGTGAGTCGCGTAAAATAGCCTTCAACAAGAGAAACCCCAATTCTCCTCACCGGCTCTAGAGTGTTGCTGTCAGACGATGTGAGAAATTCCAGCATTTATCAGCGGGCGGCAAAAAGAAAAAAAAATCCCAAGAAATCCTGACGATAAAAACCCAAATTCCGCTGCGGTGGATCATTGACTGGCACCTGCGTGGCTGCCTATGATGCTGTTGAAGCCAGGGAACTATTTTGCAAGTTTTGCTTTTCAAACATCAAGCGTTCCAAGAACCTTAAGATCCTTTGGTATCTGTTTCTGTTGCTTAATAGGAAACAACTGTTTGAGTGGAGGATGAGTGGCAATGATCTGAGTTATCGAGGGGACGAGGTTACTGAGCCTCGTGAGCATGATCTGAATTAACATACACAGCTGAAATGACACCATCTCCAAACACCCTGGATTAATAGTTACGGCTGGAAAGTTGCCCTACGTGCGGTTATTAAGGCACGATGGGTGGCCAATGTTGGCGATTGGACACAACAAGGCTGGGGCTGCTTCGAAAGAAGACCCTGATCTACGGGCTAGAAGCTCAACTCTTCTAAGGGAGATGCGCAGAATGTGTCAAAGATCCACTCCCGACGTCCTTGGCGCATGATCCGAAAAAAGGTCTCCACGCCAAGGAGAAATTCTGCTCGCGTCCGTGCAACCGGGCTTTTGGAGTTGGATGAACAGGGAGTGGTAACTGTACGGCTTTGCACTAATCCCGCCAGCTTCAGATGACATCGTAAAACAAAAGCTCAAGGGGGTTTATGGTTGTCAACTGAACCCTGAGGATTGGGTTACCATCTCAAATTAACTGATACCCACCCCGTATTGGATTATGCAGCAGTTGCTGAATTATTAATATAAAATATGCTTTAAAAAAAAAGGTTGGCGTTACTGAACTGCCTCGTGATCCTCCACAGCTAAAAGGGCACTTTGCCCACGCATGATAAAAGACAGGCAACTGCTGGTAATCTGAACTAAAAACAGAAAATGCTGGAATACGAAGCAGGCCAGTCAACATCGTAAAACAACAAGGATAATTTAGCGTTTCGTATGTGTAGACCCTTCAGTAGAACTGGTTATAGATGTGTAGACCCTTCAGTAGAACTGGTTTCGGATGTGTAGACCCTTCAGTAGAACTAGTTATGGATGTGTAGACCCTTCAGTAGAACTGGTTATGGATGTGTAGACCCTTCAGTAGAACTAGTTAGGGATGTGTAGACCCTTCAGTAGAACTGGTTATGGATGTGTAGACCCTTCAGTAGAACTAGTTAGGGATGTGTAGACCCTTCAGTAGAACTAGTTATGGATGTGTAGACCCTTCAGTAGCACTAGTTATGGATGTGTAGACCCTTCAGTAGAACTGGTGATGGATGTGTAGACCCTTCAGTAGAACTAGTTATGGATGTGTAGACCCTTCAGTAGCACTAGTTACGGATGTGTAGACCCTTCAGTAGAACTGGTTATGGATGTGTAGACCCTTCAGTAGAACTGGTTATGGATGTGTAGACCCTTCAGTAGAACTGGTTATGGATGTGTAGACCCTTCAGTAGAACTAGTTACGGATGTGTAGACCCTCCAGTAGAACTAGTTATGGATGTGTAGGCCCTTCAGTAGCACTAGTTATGGATGTGTAGACCCTTCAGTAGAACTAGTTACGGATGTGTAGACCCTTCAGTAGAACTAGTTATGGATGTGTAGACCCTTCAGTAGAACTAGTTATGGATGTGTAGACCCTTCAGTAGCACTAGTTATGGATGAAGGGTACAACACATTAAGCTGTATTGTTTAATTCCCTATGCTGACTGACCCACTGTGTGCTTACCGCATTTTTCATACTGCAAAATGTGCCAAAAGCAGCAAAACCATCCAAATACACGGCAAAAGGCACCAAGACAGCTCCTTCCCCAGGAAGTCTGATGGGTGAAAGGGTTGTCGGGGACAGTACTCAGCCACACAGACCAGGAGATCCTGGATTTGATCCTCAGTCGGTGCTGGGTTAGCTCAGACTTACAATTGAATTAAACCTCCTCCAGCTCTACAACCCTCCACAATCTCTGCGCTCCTCCAATTCTGGCGTCTCGCACATTCCCCGATTTTAATCGCTCCACCATTGGCGGCTGTGCCTTCAGCTGCCTGGGCCCTAAGCTCTGGAATTCCCTCCCTAAATCTCCCTGACTCTCTCTCCTCCTTTAAGACGCTCCTTAAAACCTCCCTCTTTGACCAAGCTTTGGTTCACCTGTCCTAGTATCTCATAGAAACATAGAAGATAGGAGCAGGAGTAGGCCATTAAGCCCCTCGAGCCTGTTCCGCCATTTAATGAGATCATGGCTGATCATCCAAATCCAGTACCCTGTCCCTGCTTTCTCCCCATATCCCTTGATCCCTTTAGCCTTAAGAAATATATCTAACTCCTTCTTGAATATATTTAATGAATTGGCCTCAACTGTCTTCTGTGGTAGAGAATTCCACAGGCTCACCACTCTCTGGGTGAAGAAATTCCTCCTCATCTCAGTCCTAAATGGCTTACCCCTTATCCTTAGACTGTGACCCCTGGTTCTGGACTCCCCGACCATCGGAAACATCCTTCCTGCATCTAGTCTGTCTAGTCCTGTTAGAATTTTATAAGTTTCAATGAGATCCCCTCTCATTCTTCTAAACTCTAGCGAATATAAGCCTAATCGACCCAATCTCTCCTCATACGTCATTCCTGCCATCCCAGGTATCAGTCTGGTGAATCTTTGCTGCACTCTCTCCATGGCAAGAACATCCTTCCTCAGATAAGGTGACCAAAACTGCACACAATACTCAAGGTGTGGTCTCACCAAGGCCCTGTACAACTGCAGCAAGACATCCTTGCTCCTGTACTCGAATCCTCTCGCTATGAAGGCCAACATACCGTTTGCCTTCTTAACCGCCTGCTGCACCTGCATGCTTACCTTCAGCGACTGGTGCACAAGGACACCCAGGTCTTGTTGCACTTCCGCTTTTCCCAATCTATTACCATTCAGATAATAATCAGTGTACTGGCCACGCTAGACGTGCTCCTATCTAGTTATCCAGCAAGTTAAACATTGTATTCAAAATAATTCTTCGTGAAGCGGTTTGCTGTTTGAAGCCTTTACTTGAACAAATTTGTGAAACTGTAAACAAAGACAAAGTATGTTTTGTACATAAACTGAGTACTACACATTCGATATTACACAAGATATAAACATATTTACAACAGTAGAATAGACTAATTGTATAACTAACTAACATTTGTAACTAACTTCTGTAACTATTAAATATTAACCTTTTACAAACATAGTATTATCAAAATATTACTCTGACAACATTGCCATTATGCTAAGAACTAAAGATACTCACAGATATTGCGTTTGGCCTAACATATGAAGTCAGATTACACTGGATTGAAAATCCCTCATGGAATTCTCCATTACTTAAGTCAGGTTCTTCCTGGTAAAACTGCTTCCTGGGGTCAACAGGAAGAAAGGTAAGAAGGTCAAATGACCGCTCACAGGAAGAAAGGAACAAAGGTCAAATGACCTCACACAGGAAGAAAGGAACAGATGACCTTTCCAGCTTACAAACTGTTAACACAATAACCGCCACCAGAGGGTGCTATTGCATGTAAAAACGTCCAGGATGTCACAATGTCCATCGGTCCAGAACACTCCCCGTCTGGGGTCATTAACGACTCCACATAGTCCGAACTCTACTTGTCACTGGAGTCCTCTGGCGACAAAAGAAGAACCACCTCGAAGACGGTCCGTTGGTGTCGATGATAGGATGCAGCTTCATTAGACTGCTGTGAGGAGGTAGGTTGCGTTCTGCTATGCACAGTTCCAATCTGGGTATGGTGAGGTCTGGCTGGTGCGTCAACTTGCCTCTATCAAAGACAAAGCCGATTTTGCTTTGTCCTTCTTGAGTGGTGACCTTCAGATAAGCCACACTTGCAATGGCCTTAGAGGATGCGTCTGCAAAGACACAAAGCTCTTTGAATTGGGCATTTAAGGGAGAGAAAGACGAATAGCAGCGAGGTATTTGGATCTCCTGTAAGTCCTGGATTGAGTCTCTCCATCTGTCCCACTCTGCTTCCATCTCTTGAGGGAGAGGTGAATCCCACTCTTCAGCGCATGTGGAGAGTTCCCTGAGGAGCAGCCTGCCTTGTATGGTGACAGGGGCTAAGAAGCCGAGATGGTCGTATAGGCTGTTGACTGTAGAGAGCACTCCTCTATGTGTGAAGGGTTTCTTGGCATCTAGGACTTGGAACGTGAACGTGTCTGTTGCTATGTTCCACGACACCCCTAGGCTACGCTGTAGGGGGAGGTCATCAGTGAAGAGGTCTAGGTCCTTGACGTCCTTAGCACGATCTTCCGGGGGGAATGCCTCCATCACTGCTGGTCTGTTAGAGGCTATCTTATGCAGCCTGAGGTTGGATAGTGCAAGTAGTTCCTGGGCTCGTCCGAGGGTACTGATGGCCTCTGCTTCGGTCGGGAATGACTTCAGTGCGTCGTCGACATAGAACTCTCGTTCGATGAACCCTCTCACACCACTGCCAAAGTCGTCGTCTTCTTCCTTGGCAGCCCTCCTTAGTCCGTATATGGTGACAGCAGGGGATAGGCTATTCCCAAAGACATGGACACGCATTCTGTAGTCCACAATGTCTCTATTGGGGTCATTGTCCCGATACCACATGAAGCGGAGGAAGTCTCTGTGGTCTTCTCTCACCATGAAGCAATGAAACATGTGCTGGATATCGGCAGTGATGGCGACGGGCTCTTTCCTGAATCTCATGAGCACTCCCAAGAGGCTGTTGTTAAGATCAGGCCCTGTGAGGAGTACGTCGTTGAGAGAGACGCCCTGATATGGTGCACTGGAGTCAAACACCACGCGGATCTGTCCACTGCATGGGGTAAGGTAGCTTGGACGACCATTCTCCAAGATGGAAGTCTTGAGTGTGCTCACCTGAGACGGCTTGTGAGCGCCCTTGAGGCACATATCTCCAACAATGACCCAGCCGAGGTCTAGCCTTTGGGCGAAAGGGGCGTCATGTGGACCGTTGATCTGCTCCCTTATCTTATGTACCCTCAGGATGTCTCTTCCCAACAACAGAAGTATGCTTGCATCTGGGTCAAGCGGTGGGATCTCGTCTGCAATGCATCTCAGATGACGGTGATGACGAGCTGCACTCGGAGTGGGAATCTCGGAACGGTTGCCGGGGACTTGATTACATTTGATGAGTATAGGAAGGGGGAGACTAATCTTCCCGTCGACTGACTCAACAACGTAACCGCAGGCCCTCCTGCCGGCTGTCTCTGAAAGTCCAGCACACGTCTTCAGCGTGTAAGGCGACGGACTTCCTTTGATCTTGAAGATGTTGAAGAACTCGGATCTTGCTAGAGAGCGATTGCTTTGTTCATCTAGTATGGCATACATCTTTTCAGATTCCTGGCGACATCCTGCAGGGTACACATTAACGAGGCATATCTTGGAGCATGCTCTTGCGCTCACTCCTTCTCCACACACCTCGGTGCACCTGGATGTAATCTCCGTACCAGCAGCTCCCTCTCTCGCCCCGCCGTGCTCTGATGCGGGAGGAGGCGTTTCTGACTTCCAAGGAGCTGGGCCTGGGTGTAGTGCTGAAACGTGCCGATCACTTTCACATTCACTGCATTTTGCATCCACTTTGCAGTTCTTGGCGAGATGGCTCGTGGACAAGCAGCACCTGAAACATATAGAGTTCTCTTTAAGATATTGTTTCCGATCTTCCAGGGACATCTCCCTGAAGCCTCTGCACTTCTTTAAAGGATGGGGCTTGTTGTGGATAGGGCATTGTTTGCTCATATCCTCAGGTTTCTTCTGAATCTTTGTGTGCTCAGTTGAGGACACTTGCATTCTGTGGACAGATATTGGTGTCTTTCCATGTCTGTCGAACTTGTCTCTTCTGGCAAGTGCTGGTTGGGAGGAGAAGAAGTTGAAGCTGGGGTCGTTCCTGGCTTTGGCTTCTTTACGGATGAATTTAACGAACGCAGAGAATGGTGGGAACGCCACGTTGTGCTTTAGCTTGAACTTTGATCCAAACGTTATCCACTTCTCCTGCAGGTTAAATGGAAGCTTCTCAATGATGGGACTTACCCCTCTGGAAGTGTCTAAGTACGATAGACCGGGTAGGTAGCCGTCCTGCTTGGAGGCTTCAAGTTCCGACAGCAGATCTCCAAGGTCGCGGAGCTTCTGGGGTTCCTTACTCGTCAACCTCGGAAAGTTCGCCAACCTGTCAAAGAGAGCCCTTTCAATGGCTTCGGGCGAGCCGTAGCTTTCTTCCAGCCTCACCCAAGCCTTCTTCAACCCCTCTGGCAGCTGCCCCACATTGGCCGCTTTTATCCTGCAGGCCTGTCCGGCGGACTCTGGGCCGAGCCACTTGATAAGGAGGCCGAGCTCTTCTCCTGCCGACAGGTCTAAGCCCGATATGGCATCGTGGAAGCAGGACTTCCAAGCCCGATAATTCTCTGGCCTGTCATCAAACTTGATTAACCCAGAAGTCACCAGCTGGGTGCGTGCAAGGTATTTGGCGAGGTCGTAGGTGCTGGGACCTGGGCCAGGGTTGCTTTGGCTGGGGGCTCTGTTGGGGGTCTCAAGGGACCGAGAGGGGATTTGTCTCCGACTTTCTCTATTCGGCGTCCTATTCCTTTGCACCGTGTCTTCCTTTCTGCTGGGGGAGACTCTGCGGCTTGAGGCACGCCGTCTGCTTTGACCTTGGTTGGCAACTTGTGGCATGATATACGAAGTGTTTGCGTCTGTAGAGATGTGCGGGCCTCCATCCCTTTCTCCTGCAAACTGTATGTCGGCATGGTCGCTCACGTAATCTATGGTGCGCTGTCGTGGACTCTGCCACGGAACGGGAATGAAAGGTTTGTAAGCTGTCTCGGGATCAGCTCCCTCCAAAATTGCCTCGAATACTTGTGTCTCGGCTAATGCAGCATCTATCTCTTTTTGTTGCTGCAGAGCCTCTAATGTGGCTTGGAGACGGGCCTGTTCAGCCTGGGGTTCCACTTGGTGTCGGGCCTGTTCTGCTTGGGGTTCAGCTTGGAGTTCAGCTTGGAGACGGGCCTGACTTACTTTTATTTCTATTTCACTGTCCGTATGCGCAGCTCTGGCTTGAGCTGCTACTAGTTTAGCCCGTGCTTTGGCGAGGGCTATGCTTACTCTAGAACCACCCGATGACCGTGAGCCAACTTGCGACCTGTAGTAACCGGTGCTTATAGACCGATTGTCATGTTCTACAGTTTCATCTGCCTGTTTAGGGTCTTCTACTTGCTGCAAAGCATTTTCGTTATTATCTTCTGACATGTTGATGTGAGGTAGATGTGCTCTACGAGGTTAAGGATTACTCTGGGTTCCTCCCGCTCCGCTCTTCACAGCTAGCCGTATTGCTATCTTTTCACCGTACTGGCCGCGCTAGACGTGCTCCTATCTAGTTATCCAGCAAGTTAAACATTCTATTCAAAATAATTCTTCGTGAAGCGGTTTGCTGTTTGAAGCCTTTACTTGAACAAATTTGTGAAACTGTAAACAAAGACAAAGTATGTTTTGTACATAAACTGAGTACTACACATTCGATATTACACAAGATATAAACATATTTACAACAGTAGAATAGACTAATTGTATAACTAACTAACATTTGTAACTAACTTCTGTAACTATTAAATATTAACCTTTTACAAACATAGTATTATCAAAATATTACTCTGACAACATTGCCATTATGCTAAGAACTAAAGATACTCACAGATATTGCGTTTGGCCTAACATATGAAGTCAGATTACACTGGATTGAAAATCCCTCATGGAATTCTCCATTACTTAAGTCAGGTTCTTCCTGGTAAAACTGCTTCCTGGGGTCAACAGGAAGAAAGGTAAGAAGGTCAAATGACCGCTCACAGGAAGAAAGGAACAAAGGTCAAATGACCTCACACAGGAAGAAAGGAACAGATGACCTTTCCAGCTTACAAACTGTTAACACAATAACCGCCACCAGAGGGTGCTATTGCATGTAAAAACATCCAGGATGTCACAATGTCCATCGGTCCAGAACAATCAGTCTTCCTGTTTTTGCCACCGAAGTGAATAACCTTGCATTTATCTACATTATACTGCATTTGCCATGCATCTGCCCAATTACCCAACCTGTCCAAATAAGAACATAAGAACGAGGAGCAGGAGTAGGCCAATCGGCCCCTCGAGCCTGCTCCGCCATTCAATAAGATCATGGCTGATCTGATCCTAACCGCCAATCCACTATCACAGAACCATCTCCTGAATCTAACAGAATTAGACACACGAAATAGGAGCAGGATCAGGCTACACAGCCCCTGGGCCCGCTCCGCTACCCACAGGGCCATGACCGATCCGAACCTAGACTCATGTCCAAATTCCTGCCCGCTCCCCGTAACCCTTAATTCCCTTTACTTCTAGGAAACTGTCTATTTCTGTTTTAAATTTATGTAATGATGTAGCTTCTACAGCTTTTTGGGGCAGCATATTCCATGGACCTACCACCCTCTGAGTGAAGTAATTCCTCCTCATCTCAGTTTTGAAAGAGCAGCCCCTTATTCTAAGACTATGCCCCCTAGTTCTAGTTTCACCCACCATCGGGAACATCTTCCCCGCATCCACCCGATCCAACCCCTTCGCAATCTTATATGTTTCAATAAGATCGCCTCTCATTCTTCTGAACTCCAATGAGTAGAGTCCCAATCTACTCAACCTCTCCTCATATGTCCATCCCCTCATCCCCGGGATTAACCGAGTGAACCTTCTTTGTACTGACTCGAGAGCAAGTATGTCCTTTCTTAAGTATGGACACCAAAACTGTACGCAGTATTCCAGATGCGGTCTCACCAATATCTTGTACAACTGAAGCAATACCTCCCTATTTTTATATTCTATCCCCCTAGCAATGAAAGCCAACATTCCATTGGCCTTCTTAATCACTTGCTGCACCTGCATACTAACCTTTTGAGTTTCGTGCACCAGGACCCCCAGATCCCTTTGTACTTCAGTACTTTCCAGTTTCTTGCCATTAAGATAATAACTTGCTCTACGATTTTTCCTGCCAAAGTGCATAACCTCACACTTTCCAGTATTGTATTCCATCTGCCAAATCTCTGCCCACTTACTTAGCCTGTCTATGTCCCCTTGCAGGTTTTTTATGTCCTCCTCACTCACTACTTTCCCTCCCATCTTAGTATCATCTGCAAACTTTGATATGTTACACTCGGTCCCCTCCTCCAAATCGTTAATATAGATTGTAAAGAGTTGGGGACCCAGCACTGACCCCTGCGGAACACCACTGGTTACTGATTGCCAGTCTGAGAATGAACCATTTATCCCAACTCTCTGCCTTCTGTTAGATAGCCAATCCTCTATCCATGCCAGAATATTACCCCCAATCCTGTGATTTTTTATCTTAAGCAATAATCTTTTGTGTGGCACCTTGTCAAATGCCTTTTGGAAGTCTAAATACACTACGCCCACTGGTTCCCCTTTATCCACCCAAAATGTTACTTCCTCAAAGAACTCCAGCAAATTTGTCAAACATGACTTCCCCTTCATAATACCATGCTGACTTTGTCCTATTAAATTATGATTATCCAAATGTCCTGTTACTGTCTCCTTAATAATGGACTCCAAAATTTTACCTACCACAGATGTTAGGCTAACCGGTCTATAGTTTCCAGCCTTCTGTCTACTGCCCTTTTTAAATAAGGGTGTTACATTAGCAGTTTTCCAGTCTGCCGGGACCTTTGCCGAGTCCAGGGAGTTTTGGAAAATTATTACCAATGCATCCACAATCCCTACCGCCACTTCCCTCAAGACCCTAGGATGTAAGCCATCAGGTCCAGGTGATTTATCCACCTTGAGTCCCATTATTTTACCGAGTACCACTTCCTTAGTGATTTTGATTGTGTTTAGCTCCTCCCCCCCTTTAACCCCCTGTTTGTCCAGTGTTGGGATATTCTTAGTGTCTTCTACTGTAAAGACTGATATAAAATATTCATTCAGTGTTTTTGCCATCTCCATATTTCCCACCATTAATTTCCCGGTCTCATACTCTAAGGGACCAACATTTACTTTAGCCACCCTTTTTCTTTTTATATAACTATAAAAACTCTTACTATCTGTTTTTATATTTTTTGCTAATTTACTTTCATAATCTATCTTCCCTTTCTTAATCAATCTTTTTGTTATTTTTTGCTGTCTTTTAAAGTTTTCCCAATCCTCTATCCTCCCACTAGATTTGGCTACCTTATATGCCCTTGTTTTTAGTCGAATACTATCCTTAATTTCTTTACTTAGCCATGGATGGCTGTCTTTTCTTTTACACCCTTTTCTTCTCAGTGGAATATATTTTTTTTGGAAGTTGTAAAATAACTCCTTAAATGTACACCACTGATCATGTATCGTCTTACCCTTTAATCTATTTTCCCAATCCACTCTACTCAATTCCACTCTCATACCTTCATAGTCTCCTTTATTCAAGCTTAGCACGCTTGTTTGAGATCCAACCTTCTCACCCTCTAATTGAATATGGAATTCAACCATGTTATGGTCACTCATTCCAAGGGGATCCTTTACTAGGACATTTTTAATTAATCCTGTCTCGTTACACAGGACCAGATCTAAGGTTGCTTGCCCCCTGGTCGGTTCAGTTACATACTGCTCAAGAAACCCATCCCTAATACACTCAATGAGCTCATCCTCAAGGCAGCCCTGCCCAATTTGATTTGTCCAATTAATATGATAGTTAAAATCCCCCATAATTATAGATGTTCCCTTATTACAAGCCTCAACTATTTCCTGATTGATACTCCGTCCAACAGAGTTGCCACTGTTCAGAGGCCTATAGACTATGCCCACTAGTGTTTTTTTCCCCTAATTATTCCTTACCTCCACCCAAACTGTTTCATTATCCTGATCTTTTGACCCAATATAATTTCTCTGTATTACAGTGATTCCTTCCTTTATTAACATAGCCACCCCACCTCCCCTTCCTTCCTGCCTGTCCTTCCTGATCGTTAAATAACCTGGTATGTTTAATTCCCAGGCATTGTCACCCTGCAGCCATATTTCTGTAATGGCCACAAGATCATACCCATATGTAGTTATTTGTGCCATGAACTCGTCTATTTTGTTACGAATGCTACGTGCATTCAGATAGAGAACTTTCAAAGATGTTTTGTGACACTTAGTTCCTGCTTTTGCCCTTTGTATTACTTTACCTTTTAGAAACATAGAAACATAGAAGATAGGAGCAGGAGTAGGCCATTCGGCCCTTCGAGCCTGCTCCGCCATTCAACGAGATCATGGCTGATCATCCAAACCCTAGCACCCGGTCCCTACACCGACAGCCATCCCACCCAAGCCCTATCCCCGTAACCCCACGTATTTAATCCCCCCAACACTAAGGGCCAATTTTTATCATGGCCAATCAACCTAACCCGCACATCTTTGGACTGTGGGAGGAAACTGGAGCACCCGGAGGAAACCCACGCAAACACGGGGAGAATGTGCAAACTCCACACAGACAGTCACCCAAGGCCGGATTTGAACCCGGGTCCCTGGCGCTGTGAGGCAGCAGTGCTAACCACTATGCCACCGTGCTACCCATACTCCATACCTTCTGCCCCTTCCTGACACGCTCTGGTTTTTAATTTCCCCACTGCTACCTAAGTCTATGACCTTCTCTGTTGTCATTTTTATTATTTGCTCTCTAGGAACCTCCCCCCCACTAGTTAGTTTAAAGCCCTCTCTACAGCCCTAGTTATATGATCCGCCAGGACTCTAGTCCCAGCACTTGCCAAGTGAAGCCCGTCCCAACGGAACAGCTCCCTCCTGCCCCAGTACTGGTGCCAGTGTCCCAGGAAGTAAAACCCATTTCTCCCACACCAGTCTTTGAGCCATGCATTTAACTCTCTAATTTTATTTGTCCTAGCCAAATTCGCTCGTGGCTCAGGTAATAATCCAGAGATTATTACCCTTGTGGTTCTGCTTTTTAATTTGGCCCCTAGCTGCTCAAACTCCCTCAGCAGAACCTCCTTCCTTGTCCTATCTATGTCGTTGGTACCAACATGGACCACGACAACTGGACCCTCCCCCTAGCACTCCAAGTTTCTCTCCAGTCCAGAGGAGATGTCCTTAACCCTGGCACCGGGCAGGCAACACAGCCTTCGGGACTCTCGCTCTCGGCTGCAAAGAACTCTATCTATCCCCCTAACGATACTATCCCCTACCACTACAACATTTCTTTTAACTCCCCCCACTTGAATGTCCCCCCGCTCCACGGTGCTGTGGCCAGGTTGCTCATCCTCCCCGCAGTCCCTTTTCCCATCCTCACAGGGAGTAAGAGCCTCGAACCTGTTGGACAAGTGCAAGGGCTGCGGCTCCTCCAACACTACCTCCTGGATCCCCGTACCTGCCTCACTTCTAGTCACACCATCCTGACCCTGGCCACGGACTACATCTGAATTAATTAATCTAATTGGTGTGAATACCTCGTGATACACAGAGTCCAGGTAACTCTCCCCCTCCCTGATGTGTCTCAGTGTTTGAAGCTTGGACTCCAGCTCTTCAACACGGAGCCGGAATTCCTCGAGCAGCCAACACTTACTGCAAATGTGATCACCGTGAGCATCAATGGTGTCCACCAGCTCCCACATATTGCAGCAGCAACACATCACCTGATCTCCCATTCTATGTAATTAATTAAATTTATTAATATTATTCTTAAATACCCTCTGCCCCGATTCTAGATGGTGAATATCACACCTTAGAAACTATAATCCAAAGAGATTTAAACTTAAAAAGGGAGAAATACTTACCAACCAATCACTTACCCGCTTTCTGGTGACGTCACACTTGGATTACTTTTTACCTCTCTCCTTCCCTCCGAGTTCCGAGTTCGGAGACTGGTAAACATTACCTGGGTCTCTGGAGCCTTTATACAGCCGCTCAGCCCGCGATTCCCACCGACTCTCGCACTGAGGCCTTACCTGGGCTCTGGAGCCTTTATACAGCCGCTCAGCCTGCGATTCCCACCGACTCTCGCACTGAGGCCTTACCTGGGCTCTGGAGCCTTTATACAGCCGCTCAGCCCGCGATTCCCGCCGATTCTCGCACTGAGGCCTTACCTGGGTCTCTGGAGCCTTTATACAGCCGCTCAGCCCGCGATTCCTGCCGATTCTCGCACTGAGGCCTTACCTGGGCTCTGGAGCCTTTATACAGCCGCTCAGCCCGCGATTCCCACCGACTCTCGCACTGAGGCCTTACCTGGGCTCTGGAGCCTTTATACAGCCGCTCAGCCCGCAATTCCCGCCGACTCTCGCATACTGGAGTTTCTCTGCATCCTCCTCACAGCACACACGCCCGCCCAGCTTTGTGTTGTCTGCAAACTTGGAGATATTACATCTAATTCCCTTGTCTAGATCATTTATATATATTGTGAATAGCTGGGGTCCTAGCACCGATCCCTGCGGTACCCCACTAGTCACTGCCTGCCACTCGGAAAAAGACCAGTTTATTCCAACTCTTTGCTTCCTGTCTGCCAACCAGTTCTCTATCCAAGTCAGTACCTTACCCCCAATCCCGTGTGCTTTAACTTTGCACACTAATCTCTTATGTGGGACCTTATCGAAAGCCTTCTGAAAGTCCAAATACACCACATCCACTGGTTCTCCCTTATCTATTCTACCAGTTACATCCTCAAAAAATTCCAGTAGATTAGTCAAGCATAATATACCTTTTGTAAATCCATGTTGACTTTGTCCGATCCTGTCACTGTTTTCCAAGTGCTCTGCTATTACATCTTTTATAATGGACTCTAGCATTTTCCCCACTACCGATGTCAGACTTACCCATCTATCATTCCCCGTTTTCTCTCTATCACCTTTTTTAAACAGTGGGGTTAAATTAGCTACCCGCCAATCCAGGGGAACTATTCCAGAGTCTATAGAATTTTAGAAGATGACCAGCAATGCATCTATTATTTCTAGGGCCACTTCCTTAAGCACCCTAGGAGGTAGATTATCAGGCCCTGGGGATTTATCGGCCTTCAATACCATCAATTTCCTTAACACCATTTCCCTACAAACACTGATCTCCTTCTGTAGCTCGGTGTCAAATTTTGTTTGGTAATGCTCCTCTGAAGCACCTTGGGACGTTTTCCTACATTAAAGGTGCTATACAAATACACGTTCTTGTTGTTGTTGTTGCTAAATGTCAACGTTCCCGAGTGACGAGGGAGATAATCAACCAGGATTTCCCCATTTGATCGCTGAGTCAGAAGATCGTGGGTTGATGTCCCACTCAGCAGACTTGAGCACATAATCCAGGTTGACACCTCAGTGCGGTGCTGAGGGAGTGCTGCACTGTCGGAGGTGCCGTCTTTTGGATGAGACTTTAAACCGAGGCCCCGTCTGCTCTCTCAGGTGGACGTAAGAGATCCCACTGCACTATTTTGAAGAAGAGCAGGGGAGTTCTCCCCGGTGTCCTGGGGCCAATATTTATCCCTCAATCAACATCCCAAAAAGAATCAGATTATCTGGTCATTATCACGTTGCTGTTTGCGGGAGCTTGCTGTGCGCAAATTGGCTGCCGTGTTTCCTACATTACAACAGTGACTACACTTCAGAAAAGTACTTCATTGGCTGTAAAGCGCTTTGGGACGTCCTGAGGATGGGAAAGGCGCTATATAAATGGGAGTTCTTCCTTTTGTTTTCTTTCTTCAGGAGGGCAGGGGCGAGAAATGGAAAGGAAAAAAACAAAAGCACCTCACAAAGAAATAAAGAAGGTAAGAAAGAAAGAGCTTGCATTTATATGGTGCCTTATCTGAGGAAGGATGTTCTTGCCATGGAGAGAGTGCAGCGAAGATTCACCAGACTGATACCTGGGATGGCAGGAATGACGTATGAGGAGAGATTGGGTCGATTGGGCTTACACTCGCTGGAGTTTAGAAGAATGAGAGGGGATCTCATTGAAACTTATAAAATTCTAACAGGACTAGACAGACTAGATGCAGGAAGGATGTTCCCGATGGCCGGGGAGTCCAGAACCAGGGGTCACAGTCTAAGGATAAGGGGTAAGCCATTTAGGACAGAGATGAGGAGGAATTTCTTCACCCAGAGAGTGGTGAGCCTGTGGAATTCTCTACCACAGAAGACAGTTGAGGCCAATTCATTAAATATATTCAAGAAGGAGTTAGATATATTTCTTAAGGCTAAAGGGATCAAGGGGTATGGGGAGAAAGCAGGGACAGGGTACTGAATTTGGATGATCAGCCATGATTGCATTGAATGGCGGAGCAGGCTCGAGGGGCCGAATGGCCTACTCCTGCTCCTATCTTCTATGTTTCTATGTTTCAAGACCTCAGGATGTCGCAAAACGCTTTACAACCAATGAGGTACTGAGATCACGAGAACTGACTCTTGAGTATGAGTATGAGCAGCACGGTGGCATAGTGGGTAGCGCTGTTGCCTCACAGCGCCAGGGACCCGGGTTCAAATCCGGCCTCGGGTGACTGTCTGTGTGGAGTTTGCACATTCTCCCCATGTTAGCGTGGGTTTCCTCCGGGTGCTCCGGTTTCCTCCCACAGTCCAAAGATGTGTGGGTTAGGTTGATTGGCCATGATAAAAATTGACCCTTAGTGTTAGGGGGGATTAAATACGTGGGGTTACGGGGTTATGGGGATAGGGCTTGGGTGGGATGGCTGTCGGTGTAGGGACCGGGTGCTAGGGTTTGGATGATCAGCCATGATCTCGTTGAATGGTGGAGCAGGCTCGAAGGGCCGAATGGCCTACTCCTGCTCCTATCTTCTATGACGGTCGTCTGCTTTAAGAGCATGACTGTTGTATTGTGCGTCGGGGCCGGGGGCTGGGTTGGGGCCGGGGGCTCTCTCTCTCTCTCTCTTGTGAAGGCCCACCCATCTGGACGGCAGCTGACTTTGGTTTCTGAGCTGGTTTCCTTTCCTGCCTACTTGTCTCAACAAATTTCATCGTAAATTTCCAAAAATAAAGGGCCTCCAGGGATATGTTGAAACCCCTTTTAAAACTGTCAGGTCTGAATTGTCTAATAGAGAATTCATGAGTTTCACTTAATGTAATGCCATCAAAAGAAGCATAATATGTAAATCAGAGAGATTTATTGTTTATAATTATGATCTCTCTTTGGGCCACCCAGTACTTAATTACAATATTGCATTCCGCCACAAAAAAAACCCAATAATTCTTTGAGCACTGATACCCCTGGGAGGCAACTTGGCTGAATATTGTTCGTTAAAACGTTTGCGATTAGTAATTCTTTCTAAGGGCTTAATGAATTCATTAGGTTGAACAAATGATGTTGTTGTTAAAATGAAGAGAGGAATGACAAGGAAATGCACACTGCCAGAGTTTGCTTTGGCTCAAAGTTAAACCTTGTTGGAAACAGATCGTTAGGGTGTAGTATTGCACCTAGCTCACAACTTTAAGACCATGATACGAGAAAAGACGTTAGGAACAGGAGGAGGCCATTCAGCCCCTCGAGCCTATTCTGCCATTCAATGAGATCATGGCTTGATCTGTACCGTAACTCTATCTTGGTTCCATAACCCTTAATACCCTTACCTAGCAAAATTCTATCAATCTCAGTTTTTGAAGTGTTCAATTGACCCCCAGCCTCAACAGCTTTTTTTTTTGGTGGGTGGTGGTGGGGGAGTCGGGTGGAGACCACTTCAGCTGATTGAGACTATGTGTTTCAGAGTTAGTGGGCCTGAATTAGCGATTGGAGGCTTCCCGCAGGCGGGTGCCTCCGATCATCAAAAGAAATCTACGCATTTACCTGGTGGTCCGGGAGATGCGGAGGCTCACGATCCTGGGCCTCTCCGGGTAGAAATGTGTAGAGGCCCACGTACCCCAGGGGCGCTGGCGGTTCGCAAGAGCTCCTGGGATCACGTGGGCCGGCCCAACCAATGAAAGAAGGGAATCCCCATTCCTACTTACGCAAGTTCCATACGGAAGTGTCAAAAGTATGAATGCGGATGACTTAGAAAATACACGAACGCATGAAATAATTTTTTTTTAATTACACATGTAAAATTAATTAAAATGGCATTTAATTAAATATTTTAAACAAAACAATTTTTTTGTTGAAATTTAAAAAGATATTTTAACAGGGCTAACTATAAACTTACCTTATTTGGACAGCGTTTTTAATGTATAAGTGAGTGATAAAATTTTATTTTTCTATTTTTTAAAACTCGTGCTGGTAAAAGCAGGCCTTCCCCAGCTTTCACCAGGTGTAAGAATTCCACGGCCTTTCAGCGGGCGGAGGTTGGGCAAAAATCGGAACTCTCCGCCCACGGAGGCTGCTTCTCCCGGGGATGGGGAGGATTTGTCAAGAGAAACTTCGCCTGCCTAAACCCGGAACTTGCGTGGCCTCTACGGGCGCGTACGCAACCCATCTGTCACTATGGGCCTGCAAAGCTTCTCTCTGCTCCTCACTGATATGTCAAGCAAAACTCCAGAAAGCCCTAACCCTACGTCATAGAACCAGAGCAGACACGAGGAAACATTTTTTTACAGCGAGTTGTTGTGATCTGGAACGCGCTGCCTGAAAGGGCGGTGGAAGCAGATTCAACAGTAACTTTCAAAAGGGAATTGGATAAATACCTGAGAGGGAAAAAAATGCAGGGTTGTGGGGAAAGAGCTGGGGGAGTGGGACTAATTGGAGAGCTCTGTCAAACAGCCGGCACAGGCACGATCCGCCGAATGGCCTCTTCCTGTGCTGCATCATTCTGCGGTTCTATGATATATCCTTGCCTTGCTGATTGCCTTCCTTGCCCTGTTAGTTCCATGGCCCCACCAGCTGAAGGTCCATCATGTCCCTCACAGGGATTATCTCTATCCTTTAACCCAGGGCTGCCGCTTTGTTTACGTTGCTCTTTGAGATTTCCGCAAACCAAAAAAAAAAATCTGAGTTAAAGGTCTTGGCCTACACCCACGGTGCTTCCATTTCTGGCTTTAGCGCAACCTGATGCAGAGCTTTTGTGCGCCAATAGAGCGCAGGTGTCAGCCGTGGCTCAGTGGGCAGCATTCTCGCCTCTGCGTCAGAAGGTTGTGGGTTCACAGTCCTGCTCCAGAGACTTGAGCCTGTAATTCAGGCTGATGCTCCAGTGCAGTGCTGAGGGAGTGCGACACTGTTGGAGGTGCCGTCTTTCGGATAACACGTTAAACCGAGGCCCCGTCTGCCCTCTCAGGTGGACATAAAAGATCCCATGGCACTATTTCGACAAGGAGCAGGAGAGTTCTCCCCGGTGTCCAATGTGTGTCCCTCAACCAACATTATCTGGTCATTAGCACATATCTGTTTGGCTGGCGCATTTCCTACATGACAATCAGTGACTACACTTCAAAAGTACTTCATTGGCTGCAAAGCATTTTAGGACATTCAGAGGTTACGAAAGACGCTATATAAATGCAAGTTTTTTCTCTCTCTTTGTATAGGGAATTCAGCGTATGTCCAAATTCCTGATAGGTGCTGGTGGGGGAGAAAGCTCTGCAAAAATATTCTCACCGCACTTCACACTGCAACATCTGCTCATAGTTTACAAGAAGCTGTTACTGCAGCCCCAGCTCCGAGCGGCTGTGAAGAGACAGGACAGAGCACAAGCCTCGAACATGAAAAGAGCAGTGTTTGATGCAATACAAAGCGCCCTGTGAATTTCTTCATGGGGCTTGTGCCAAGTGCTTGGATCTTGAGAGGGCAATGAGTGATTGTAGTAAAGATCAAAAAATGCTATTGTTTTTGAGGTAACGTCATGCAACAACATCATCTTGCATTTATATAGTGCTCTTCACGTCATCTGAGAGGACTTTATATAGAGAGGAAAACTCGACACCGCAAGGAAGGGGGTGAAGAACGGGTAAAATGGATATGGCGCAGGGTTGAGGGCAGGAAATAAAGGAGGTAGGGCAGAGGGATTTAGGGAGAGAGAGGATTAAGGGAGAGGGATTTAGGGAGAGAGAGGATTAAGGGAGAGGGATTTAGGGAGGGAGAGGATTAAGGGAGAGGGATTTAGGGAGGGAGAGGAAAAGGGGTGAGAGAGAGTAATGGAGGAAGAGGAAAAGGGGAGAGGGAATGAGGGAGGAAGAGGAAAAAGGGGAGAGGTATTTAATGGGGAGTGGGATTTAGGGGGGAGAAAAAAAGGCAGAGAGGGATTTAGGGAAGGCGAGGAAAAGGGGGTGAGGGATTTAGGGAGGGGGTAAAGACTTAAGGAAGGGGGAGGGATTTAGTGATGGCTGAAAGAACCACCATTGGAGCAAAAGGGGAACGAGGAGTAGGCTAGTGTTGAAGCAGTAATGGGGGCAGTAGGAGGTCAATGGGGCAGGAGGAGGTCAATGGGGCAGAAGGAGGTCAATGGGGCAGGAGGAGGTCAATGGGACAAGAGGAGGTCAATGGGGGCAGAAGGAGGTCAATGGGGCAGGAGGAGGTCAATGGGGCAGAAGGAGGTCAATGGGGCAGGAGGAGGTCAATGGGGGCAGGAGGAGGTCAATGGGCGCAGGAGGAGGTCAATGGGGCAGGAGGAGGTCAATGGGGCAGGAGGAGGTCAATGGGGGCAGGAGGAGGTCAATGGGGCAGGAGGAGGTCAATTGGGCAGGACTATGGAAGCATTTGAAGGTTAGGACAAAGGCGTTTGACTTGGATTCAAAGTGGAGCGTGCCAACGCCCGGGGTGATGGAGATGCGAGGCTTTGAGCAGGTAAGGACACGGGCGGCAGGTTTCTGAATGAGATGCTGTTTGTGGAGGGTGGAAGCGAGGGATACTGGATTGGAGAGCACCAGAGAAATCGAGCCTCAGGGTGTGAAAGGAATGTATAAATAAATTCTTGCACTAAATCAGTGTTTGCAACACAAAGTCCATTTTAGCATCAAGAATGAAACAAATGTCCACTTAAATTAACAGTGACCAGCCCAATCACACCCCTCGACAGGCAAGCCCTGCTTCTGTCGAACTCACAATCACCTGCCACTACAAGTGAATTTTACACACAAGTTAGATTGTTGTTATTGTTAATGAGGAACTCAGGTAAAGGGCCAAGGCCCAGAGTCTAAGAGGCCTTCCATGTTGAGTAGCGAACTGCTTACGGTGTCAGGCTGGAGAATTCGGTCAACCCCCGGCTCACGGGATATGGGGATAGTGCAGGAAAGTGGAGATGAGGTTCGAGAGACCTTTGCCTTGAGGTTTTCGTGGAAAAACTGTCGGAATCACGGAATGTGATCCTGAAAAATGGCAAAACACTCTGAATTCCGGGCCTCCGCGGATCTTCTGGCCGATAAAAACATAAAAAATAGGAGCAGGAGTAGGCCATTCGCCCCCTCGAGCCTGCTCCGCCATTCAATAAGATCATGGCTGATCTTCTACCTCATCTCCACTTTCCTGCACTATCCCCATATCCCTTGATTCCCTTAATATCCAAAAACCTATCGATCTCTGCCTTGAATATACTCAGGAATATAAGCAGGAGATCTCCCACAGACATCCAACCCCGATGATTCTAGAAGTTTGAGTCAGAAGAAGAATATTTCCCCCCCTTGTTGCCCCCTATTTGATTTGTTCAGTTTGTCCTCACGGTGCGGAGCTCTAACTGTGAAGACAGGTTTCACACCTGGCCCAGTGGGTCTTTGCACTCCATCACATGTCAATTGACGATCTATTTCCATCGATCTTTCATACAACCCTCTCACTTCTACTGTTTTCTTTCCATTTCACGTTGTGTGTTCTGTATCTGTGAACAGTTGTGTCAACACATGAGACAAATGAACCCCTACAAACCCTTGAGCCCATAGACCCAGGGAAAAAGGGTTTGAGCTAAGCCTCCTCAAATTCAATGGCCTTCGTGATTTTTGAAATACGTGAGTGCTTTCTTATTTCTCCCCACTTTTTATAAACTTGTTTTATTTTTCATTTGTATTTTTGACGGATGTAACTGTTTCATTAATAAATACAACAGGGAGAAACTGTTTCCAGTGACGGGAGGGTCAGTAACCAGAGGGCACAGATTGACGATAATCAGCAAAAGAACCAGAGGGGAGATGAGAAGAATTTTTTTTAACACAGTGAGTTGTGATCTGGAACGCGCTGCCTGAAAGGGCGGTGGAAGCAGATTCAATAGTAACTTTCAAAAGGGAATTGGATAAATACTGGAAAAGGAAAATTTTTGATTATGTGGAAAGAGTAGGAGAGTGGGACTAATTCGACAGCTCCTTCAAAGAGCTGGCACAGGCACGATGGGCCGAATGGCCTCCTTCTGTGCTGTGCGATTCTACGATGAGACAATAAAGAGTATCGACAAAGTTAACCTGAAGCAATGCCTCGTGCTAAACTCCAGCACTGAGGCAAGGGGGGTTACAGGTTCAAACTAGTTCAAGGCAAATCTGGGACGAGTATCTGCAAATTCTTCTTCTTCACAGGACGAGTGATCAACAAATGGAAGGGACTCCCAGGTAAGGTAAAGGTGAAAACCTTGGGATTATTGAAGAAGCAGGCGGAGGTTGCGATGGATGAGCTCAGGTGGGCCTCATCATGTGGGCCTCACGTTCGGGAGGCCTTTTCATTGGTCTGTGGTAAATTTTAAGAGAGGGCTCCCACAACTGATCCCCTAAAGTCGCGGTGTCTCTTTACACCAGTTCTACGGTGGCCCTGGAGATGGAGCGCGTGGTGTCCGCCGGCACGCTCGAGGCCGTCCCCGACCAATGGGCGCCGCGGTGACTGGAGTGCATCATCACCCCCCGGCCAATCAAACTTTAATTTAATTTGTTAAGGTTTATTTAAAGTTTTATAAAGTTACAGACAATTTGTTTAATCACCTAACCAGAAGAGGACACCAGTTCTGAAGTGGGACTCTTGAAAATTCACTTGTGTTCAAAGCAATTGAAAGGCATTCGCTGTGAAGTCAGTCAGACATCGATTCCTGTGCACGCCAGGTGGTAAAAGAGAGACGATGAACAGCGGCAAAAATACCCTGCAGTCGAGTGAATTCGGAGATAATTTTGTGCAGCAGAGATTGCGATGGTCCATGTTAACTGTATTCGGGTCCTGTATATCAATTGGGTGTTAATTGTATTAAGAGAGATTGGGTTGATTGGGCTTGTATTCGCTAGAGTTTAGAAGAATGAGAGGGGATCTCATTGAAACTTATAAAATTCTGACAGGACTAGACAGACTAGATGCAGGAAGGATGTTCTCGATGGTCGGGGAGTCCAGAACCAGGGGTCACAGTCTAAGGATACGGGGTAAGCCATTTAGGACAGAGATGAGGAGGAATTTCTTCACCCAGAGAGTGGTGAACCTGTGGAATTCTCTACCACAGACGGCAGTAGAGGCCAATTCATTAAATATATTCAAGAAGGAGTTGGATATATTTCTTAAGGCTAAAGGGATCAAGGGATATGGGGAGAAGGCAGGGACAGGGTACTGAATTTGGATGATCAGCCATGATCTCATTAAATGGCGGAGCAGGCTCGAGGGGCCGAATGGCCTACTCCTGCTCCTATCTTCTATGTTTCTATGTTTCTATGTATTCAGGAGGTGGGTATTAATTGGGGACTCTCTTGTGTTCCTATATATGGGAGCAGGCTTGGGAAGTGGGGAAGCTTATCTTGGGGGCGCACGTTGGGTACGCAATGTGTGTCTCTGTAAATAAAGGCTTGTAAGTGACTGAAGACTAGGCTCTGGCATTCTATCCTTCACCACCTGGCTATCTGATTTTTACAGTCCGGGGTGTAGGCACATCGGGGGCTGCTTCGGGACAGAAGCAAAGCAGAAACGAGCCCGGCTGCATTTTGCTGCTATTATAAAATTTATTTCCGGCTAGTTAATGTTATTTTGTTGGGGACATCAACTCTGCATTTTGTGCGGTGTTGCCAATGGTCAGTCTGGTGACATTTTATAATAATTGGAAATTCAAAGTGCCCGTTTGGTAGCGACTCTTGCCTCTGAATCAAAACGTTGTCAGATTAAAATTCCACTCCAAGACATAATGTAGGCTGGCACTAAGGGAGTGCTGTATCGTTGGAGGTCCTTTATGGCTAAGAGCTTAAACTGAGGTCCAAACTTGGCTGTTTATTGGGATGTTAACGATCCCATGATACTATTCAAAGCAGAGCAGGGAGATCTCCTGGTGACGTCACTTCCCAAAGAAATCCACTGGCTGTGAAGCGCTTTAGAAGGTCCCAAGTACATGAAAAGTCATTGTAGAAATGTAACTTTCTTTCTTTTCTTTTTATACAATGCATTATTGCAACAAATGTCCCAAGGCTCTTCACAGAGACATAAGGAGCAGAACGGACGCTGATCCAAAGCAGGAGATATGAGGAGGAGATGGCCAAAGAGGTGGGTTTTAAGGGGTTTCTTAAAGGAGATGAAGGAGTTTAGGGAACGAGTTCCAAAGAGTGGGATCCAGGCAGCTGAAGGCACAGCGCCAATGATGGGTCAAAGGAGGGGGGTGAGGGGGCGGGGGGGGGAATCCAAAAGGCCAGAGCTGAAGAACAGAGAGTTTGAGGGTTTGTAGGGCTAAAGGATGAGGAGGTTACAGAGAGAGAGAGAGGGGTGACGCTATGGAGGGGTTTAATCACAAGGGTGAAAATTTTACATTTGAGATGTTGGGTCTCTGGGAGCCAATGTAGGTCGGCGAGGACAGGGGTGGTGGGTGCGATAGGATAGGGATAGCCCAGTGTTGGATGGGCTGAAGTTTACAGAGAGTGGAGGATGGGAGAACGGCCAGGAGAGCGTTGGAGTAATTAGGTGTACAGGTGATAAAGGTACGAGCGAGGGTTTGAGCAGCAGATGGGCTGAGGTGGACCATGTTACAGTGGCGGTCTTTGTGATGGAGAGGACAAGGGTTGGAAGCTCTACTCGGTCAAACAGGGAGGTGGAGGGGCGTCAATGACAAGATATGAAGCTTGTGGCAGGTTCAGAGGATGATGACTTCAGTCTTCCCAATGTTTAGCTATAGGAACTTACGGTTCAACCAAGATTGGATGTGGGACTAGCAGTCTGACAGCACAGAGGATCAGAGGGGTCGGCAGAGGTGGTGGAGGGGGGAGTGCTGGGTTTCATCAGCGGGGAAGCTAACCCCTTGTTTGAGAACGATGTCTCCAATGATGCCTGTAAATGAGGAAGAGTAGACGTCAAGGACAGATCCCAGGGATACTGTGGGGGTGATGGGGCAAGGGTGGAAGGATGGCTAGAGATGTCCTGGCTACAATTGGATAGGTAAGAGTGGAACCAAACTTCAAAAGTGATTCATTGTGCGCAGTTCCTCAAGATGTTCTGATGACATGAGAAAGTTGCAATATAAATATCAGAGTTTCTTTCTTCCTAATTTTGTAAAAGAAAATGAGCTCTGAGAGGGAAATACTGGTTCTAGTTATAAGGGGGTCTCCTAGAAATATGAGATATTCAGGATGTTAGAATCCTAACTTCAACTCTATGGGGGAAAAATTCAGTTGTTTGCGCCTCCCGTTAGCACCTTACGAGGGCGCTAATGGGGCGCAAAGCAACTAGCGCCCGGGCGCAGCGATATTTGCGCCGCTCGTGAAATTAACTAGACATTTTGCAGCGGCGCTAAACACTACCTGCGCCGGCAGATTGTGACGTCAGTCGAGTGCGCAACGCCCCGGTAGCGCCTCGGACCAGATATTGAGTGGCGCCCCCTTGCCTTACCGCCTGCCGCGAGCAATGACAGGTTGAGGGGAGCGTTTTGCTGTCAGAAAGGGACTGGGGGAGCGCTATTTAAAGGCGACCGCTTCCTGCCTTTTTTTGTTGGTAATATTTTTGCACCACGCATTCTGGGAGAGAGAGAGAGAGAGAGAGACTTCTGGAGAGATTCAACGCTGTGTGAAGGAGTTTTGAGTACTGAGCAGCACTTTGCAGGTTTATTTTGATTTGCCCTTCCTTGCTTCGCCAGCGCTCTGAGGTAGCGCCTCGCTCCTCGGCCTTTGCGCCTTAAGACAGGTGTGAAGTGCCTGATTTAGCGCTCCAATCACCTCCAGGGGCGATAAAAGCCAAGTTTGTTGTCGGAGGCGATAATTAGCGCCAGGCGCTAAACTTTGCGCACGGCCGATAATGGCGCCCCAAATGGGGCGATACTGAATTTTTCCCCCATGATTCTATGTTTGGGCTTAAACATGTGCTCTGAAACACAGGGGAAAAATTCGGGAGCGCTAATATCGCTAGGGTGGTAAGTTTAGCGCCCCAGACTGCGATATTGGCTTTAGCGCTCTAAGAATGAAGTGGAGCGCTAAATCAAGTGCTACCATTTCACTTAGGGCGCTAACGAGCTGGTAGCGCCAGGCCACTAATAAGTTAGCGCTCAGCACCACCAGCCTCGGAGGCTCCTTCCCTGGATTGAAGGGAAGGACCCAATGCTTACTCCAGCATCAGCTAAGGCCGGGGATGGGTGGGCAATGGCACCCGTAGGCCCCGAGGAGCAGACCCAAGCACCCAATAAGAGTGCAGGGCTGCCCCACCGGTGGCACCCAAAGTGGCAAAAGGCCGTACCCGGGACGCTAATTAAAGGTCGGCCTACCCGACAGCTGATGCCTTTAATTAGCGCCCCCCTGACCCGCCGGGCAATGCCGCCGCGCCTGCTCCAGCAGTCGCTGTTCGCGCCCGGCGAAGGTGGAGGGGCCGCTCCTCAATTTCCCAGTGGGGCGCTAATGGGGCGCTGCGCACCCGGATGATGTCACGATCTCTGGGGCGCAGGGTTCCGAGGTGCTAACCGCCAACTGAATTTATAGCGCGGCGCTGTTATCGGCCCGCCTGGGCACTAACCCCTTAGTGCCCCATTAGCCCCCGAGCGGGCCGATAACGGGAGGGCGCTAAGCTACCCAATTTCATCACATGACCTCCCGCCTCCAATCGCCCCGCCCCGCATGTCCCGCCATTCGTCTCCCCGACACGTCCATCCCCGTGACACCCCCGCCTTCCCACGGCCAATCGGAAAGCACGCTTTGTCACCTGATTGGGTGAATCTCGACTGTTGTAAAAAAAAGCAGTTTTTTTTAAAAGTGCGGCTATATTTTTCCCAGGTGTTGCTGACAGCGAGTGTCCTGGAGAGTAGTCCTTCATTCCTGGAGACTCCAGGCCAATCCTGGAGCGTTGGCCACCCTAGTCACTGCCAACCTGGAATACAAAGGGAAGGAAGTTATTCCTCAGTTGTGGTCGGACCCCATCTGAAGTTTTGGGCCCACCGCACCTCAGCGGCGGAGCAGCGCTGATTTACCAGAATGATAGTGGGGCTAAAAGGGTTAAATTATGAGGACAGGTTACACACACCCTTGAGTTCAGAAGGTTGAGGGAAGATCTGATCGAGATGTTTAAAATGATTAAAAAAAAGATTTGATAGGGTAGATACAGGGAAACTATTTCCTCTGGCTGGGGGAATGGCTAGGCCATTTTCAGAGCGAAAGCAGGAAGCTCTTCATCAAGGGCAGTGCGAAATGTGGATTTGTGCTGTGGGCCCCTGATGACTAGGTCCAGATTTGAGACTGCCCAAACTCGTTTCCCGTAGATATCGTACAGGCTCCAACTGTTTGCTGTTGGAATTATGTGGAGCGGCCAATCTCTGGGCGTGAGAGAGAGAGAGAGAGAGAGGACCCTCATGAAAAATGATAGTCTACATTTTTTCACTTCAGTACTCCATGATTAATGAGTGCGGGGCTGTTGAAGCATATGAAAAGAATTGGAATAATGTGCACTGTACGTAGAGCTATGTGTAGGAATGTAAACAATGGACTCTGTGTAGGTCTGAAACAATGACATGAGACAGACATCTGAACAGTTTTTTGTTCCCTGCATTCACAACCGCAACCTCTAGGCAATACAAAGTAGACACTTCTATTTTGTTTGGACCTCAACTGTTATTTATATTTATACATACAGCAAATTTTTTTTTTTTAAAAGCCCCTCTTGTGTTTCATGGGACGCCCACTCGTTACTAAGATTCTCTCGCATCAAGCGACAGATCGAAGAATGGGAGGAATCAAACTCCCCGATAAAACCAACGTCCTCGTCGCCAAACGGTTTTCCTGAGAGTGAGAGAATTGGCGAGGTCTTGGAAAACTGCTTCAATTGAAAAAAAAAAGCTGGTATTACACAATTACACAAGAGATTGTGCATTTTGGTGATGCATTTTGGGAGGACTAACAAGGCAAGGGAATACACAATGAATGGTTGGGCCCTAGGAAGGACAGAGGACCAGAGGGACCTTGGTGTGCATGTACATAGATCCCTGAAGGCAGCAGAACAGGTAGATAAGGTGGTTAAAAAGGTATCTGGGATACTTGCCTTCATTAGCCGAGGCATAGAATATAAGAGCAGGGAGGTTATGATGGAGCTGTACAAAACGCTAGTTAGGCCACAGCTGGAATACTGTGTGCAGTTCTGGTCGCCACACTATAGGAAGGATGTGATTGCATTGGAGAGGGTGCAGAGGAGATTCACCAGGATGTTACCTGGGCTGGAGTGCTTCAGCTATGAAGAGGGACCGGACAGGCTGGGGTTGTTTTCCTTATAGCAGAGAAGGCTGAGGGGGGACCTGACCGACGTGTACAAAATTATGAGGGGCATAGATAGGATAGATAGAAAGGAACTTTTCCCCTTAGTAGAGGGGTCAATAACCAGGGGGCATAGTTTCAAGGTAAGGGGCAGGACATTTAGAGGAGGTTTGAGGAAAAACTTTTTCACCCAGAGGGTGGTTGGAATCTGGAACTCACTGCCTGAAAGGATGGTAGAGGCAGGAACCCTCACAACATTCAAGAAACATTTAGATGAGCACTTGAAAAACCATAGCATAAAAGGCTACGGACCAAGTGCTGGAAAATGGGATTAGAGTAGACAGGGCTTGATGGCCGGCGCGGACACAATGGGCCGAAGGGCCTCTTTCTGTGCTGTATAACTCTATGACTCTATTACACAAACTAGGGCTGTATTCCCTGTAATTTAGACGCTTAAGGGGTGATCTGATCGAAGTTTTCAGGATATTAAGGGGAACAGATTGGGTAGATAGAGAGAAACTATTTCTGCTGGTTGGGGAGTCTAGGACTAGGGGGCATCGTCTAAAAATTAGAGCCAGACCTTTCAGGAGTGAAATTAGGAAACACTTTTACACACAAAGGGTGGTAGAAGTTTGGAACTCTCTTCCGCAAGCGGCAATTGATGCTAGATCAATTGTTCATTTTAAATCTGAGATTGATAGATTTTTGTTAACCAAAGTTATTAAGTAATATGGGCCAAGGGCGGGAATATGGAGTTAGGTCACAGAACAGCCATGATCTCATTGAATAGTGGAACAGGCTCGAGGGGCTGTAAAACTATTCTGCACTCCCGTCTACTGAGGCTTCTAGCCAAAGAAAAAAAGAAAGAACTTAGAGCATAAGAACATAAGAAACAGGAGCAGGAGTCGGCCATTCGGCCCCTCGAGCCTGCTCCGCCATTCGATAAGATCATGGCTGATCTTTGACCTCAACTCCACTTTCCCGCCCAATCTCCATATCCCTTGATTCCCTTAGATAAACTTACATTTCTCCAGCGCCTTTCACCACTTCAGGATGTCCCAAAGCGCTTTACAGCCAATGAAGTACTTTTGAAGTGTAGTCACTGTTGTAATGTGGGAAACGCAGCAGCCAATTTGCGCACAGCAAGCTCCCACAAACAGCAATGCGATAATGACCAGATCATCTGTTTTAGTGGTGTTGATTGAAGGATAAATATTGGCCCAGGACACCGGGGAGAACTCCCCTGTTCTGATGTTCCTATGAGGGTAAAATGTAGTCCATTTATGACCACCCTGACTCAAATGTAAAAGATCCCACGACAATATTTCGAAGAAGAGCAGAGGGGGGGGAGTTCTCCCCGGTGTCCTGGGCCAATATTTATCCTTCAATCGACATCACTAAAACAGATGATCTGGTCATTATCACATTGTTCGTTTGTGGGAGCTTGCTGTGCGCAAATTGGCTGCTGCGTTTCCCACATTACAACAGTGGCCACACTTCAAAAAGTACTTCATTGGCTGTAAAACGCTTTGGGACGTCCTGAAGTGGTGAAAGGCGCTATAGAAATGCAAGTTTATCTAAGGGAATCAAGGGATATGGGGATCGGGCGGGAAAGTGTTGAGGTCAAAGATCAGCCATGATATTATCGAATGGCGGAGCAGGCTTGAGGGGCCGAATGGCCGACTCCTGCTCCTGTTTCTTATGTTCTTATGCTCTAAGTTCTTTCTTTTTTTCTTTGGCTAGAAGCCTCAGTAGACGGGAGTGCAGAATAGTTTTACAGCCCTGTCTCCCACCAGTGCGCCACCATGAGAACGGAGCCTCACAAAAGCCCCCCTTCAATGTCCAGCATGAGGATAGTTGTTGGGCAAAGCTCTGTGGAACCATAGCCCAGTATGAAACTAGCAGCTTCAGGAGAGCATTGAGCTATTGGATGCCTCTTACTCACCAACACCTGGCATCTCTAGCACTTGCGGTTTTCCAACTGCACCTCAACCAATTTCGCTCGACATTCACGTTAATATTTGCTCCAGTTTGAGGCTTGAAATCAAATTGTGTGATATTAATAGCGAACACATTGATATGATATTCCTATTAGAATAAAGGAGTTAACCTGTATAAAATTAATGGCTTTGGTAAGGCGCAGGCCGAGCAGTTTGATACGAACACACTAATGCTTTAACCGCTAATTCCACAAAATGTGATTCCAACCCCATGTGCAGCCCATTCTACATCTCTCCCCATTATTATTTCCATTGAAGTCAGTGCTTGCAAACTGCAGGATCCCCCAAACCCTGAGCTCTGGAATGCCCTCCCTAAACCTCTCCGCCTCTCTACCACTCTTTCCTTCTTTAAGACGCTCCTTAAAACCTACCTCTTCTGCTCTAATTTCTCCTTCTGTGGCTCGGTGTCAAATTTTGTTTTATAACACTCCTGTGAAGCGCCTTGGGATGTTTTACTACGTTATATAAATACTATATAAATACACGCTGTTGTTGTTAACTTGTTACACATTTACAGCGATATAAATCACCCATAATCACAATAACCATTTTTCACATGTCCTTTGCCACCTCCTTATTTACTTTAGAGGAAGTTACACAAATATATCATTGGACTGACTAATTATCACAAGCGCTCTATGAAGATTTGTGACTCTGGAACACAGGTTATATGAACGCGACCCATTATTCTTTGTGAAATAAACTTCCAACAGTTTGAAAGCCAGTTGCTCCACTAATCACTGTGATTGCAGCAGTTATACATTGGTCCGTAACTTGCGGCCCCGATGGGTGCGTACGAGGTGCGCGCATGTGCCCGTAGGGGCCGCGCAGGTTCCGGGTTTAGGCGTGCGCTAAAACCCGGAACTTGCGATCTGTCCAGAGTCCGCATCCCAGGTAAAAGGGCATCCGCGGGCGGAGAGTTGCGTTATTTGCCCAATTGCTGCCCAGCGAATGCCCGTGAAATTCATACGCCTGGTAAAAGCAGGTGTCAGGCCTACTTTTACCAGCAAAAGAGTTTTAAAAAACATATAAATACATTTTTATCAATAATTTTTACATTAAAAAAACCTGTGAAATAAGGGAAATTTATTTTTAACCCCTTTAAAACATGTTAATTTATTTTTCAAAAAATTAAATTTTTGTTTTAAATATTTAATTAAATGCAATTTTAATTAATTTTAAATATGTAATGGTTTTATTTTTATTTATTTGATGTCTAGGTGTATTTTTGGGGGTATTCCCATTCATGCTCATGGGGTTTCCAGACATACAGAATTCCTATGAGCATGAATGGGGAGCCCCTTCTGTCATTCGTTGGTCCAGCTCACGTGATCCCAGGGGCGCTCGTGAACCGCCTGTGCCCCCTGGGGTACGTGGGCCTCTGCCCATGGGTACCCGGAGAGGCCCAGGACCGTGGGTCTCCATGGATCCCGAGGTACGCAGGCATTTTATTTGCGGGTCGGAGGCATTTCCCCGCGGGCAGCCTCCGACCCGCAAATTCAGGGCCGTTATCACTGTGGGAGGAGAGCGAAAATATTTCATCGTGCACATTTCATAGCTGGCTACGTCAGTGTAAGGGGATTGTTGTGACGGAGTTCACAGGCGAACAATACTTTCAGACAGAATAGCGTGAGCAGCGCGTCCGTGACTCCCTGATTATAGACCATGCGGACTTGCATCATGGGCCTTTAAATGTACTGTTCGCACCCGTTTATATGGTCATAGACAATGTTCCCTGTAAAACCTGCGCATTTTTTTTCAATTTAAAAGCCAGTTTACCGGCTGCGCGGGACCCCTAGAACGCAGCTCGGCTGCGCGGGACCCCTAGAACGCTGCTTGGCTGCGTGGGACCCCTAGAACGCAGCTTGGCTGCGCGGGACCCCGAGAGCGTTGCTGCTGCACGGGACCCCTAGAGCGTTGCTGCTGCACGGGACCCCTAGAGCGCCGCTCGGCTACGCGGGGCCCCTAGAGCGCCGCTTGGCTACGCAGGACCCCTAGAGCGCTGCTCGGCTGCGCGGGGCCCCTAGAGCGCCGCTCCGCTGCGCGGGACCCCTAGAGCACCACTCGGCTGCACGGGACCCCTAGAGCGCCACTCAGCTGCACGGCAGCGCAGCTTAAAGGGAACATTGTTTACAGATTTCGAATATTCTCAAATCTGTAGCTGCCCCGAATTAAAATACATTAACAGTGTCCTGGGTGAGAAGCATTTTTGTATTTAAACTGGTGGGTGCAAAATTAAGCGCAAATCTCGACTCAGTCAAATCGGCCTTTGGGATTAATGTACAGTCATTTTTTTTCAATAGCAAAGTAACGGCTTTTGAAACGCAACGGGGGTAGATCTTGACTTTGTGCGACAGTGTAAAACGGGTGATAGCGAGCCGGCAGCTCGGTTAACAGCGCTCCCCATTTTTATTTCCATTGATGTCATTGTTTGCAAACTGCAGGATCCCCCAAACCCTCAGGGACAATGAGCCCCACCCCAAGGACTGACAGACCCCATGAGCCCCACCCCCAGGGCTGGGAACCCCCCATGTGGCAGCTGTGGCTCAGTGGGTAGCACTCTCTAGGTGGGAGGGGCTCGAAGTGAGCAGGTGCTGCTGGGTGCTTGATTGCTGCAGGGAGTTGGAGTGAGTTTGTAAAAAGTTGTTGGTGGTTTTTTTTTTCCAGGTTTTAGGGCCTTTTTGGTCCTTAAACAGCAGCCAGATGGTGATCTCTTTAATATCTATGCACCAAACGACCATTGGAAGCGTTGCAAGTTTTTTTGGTGGTTATTCACAGAAGTGGCAGAGGCGGAAAACCCTTGAATAGTGGGGGATTTTATCTCGGACGGACATTCCAGCCCAGATGACCTTTAAAGATGATAACTCCAGAGGAATGATTGTAAAAATATTTTTAAAGTACAGTAGATTAATATATGTTTCGAGAGACAAATTAAACTTCAGGTTAATATGTGGTGGCGGAATGGCTGTGCAGAGCGGCGGAATGGATTTGTATGATACAATGAAATGATCACGATGATGTTAATGTTTTTAATGTTTAATAAATAATTAAAAATAGTGGGTAGCACTTTCACCTCTAAGTCAGAAGGCTGTGAGTTCAAGTTCCACTCCAGAGACTTGAGCACAAAACTTTAGGCTGACACTCCACTGCAGTGCTGAGGGAGTGCTGCACTGTCGGAGGTGTCGTCTTTCGGATGAGACATTAAACCGAGGCCCCGTCTGCCCTCTCAGGTGGACGCAAAAGATCCCGCGGCCACTATTTCAAAGAAGAGCAGGGGAGTTCTCCCCGGTGTCCTGGGCCAATATTTACCCCTCGGCCAACATCACTAAAATGTTAGGGGCAGCACGGTGGCATAGTGGTTAGCACTGTTGCCTCACAGCGCCAGGGACCCGGGTTCAAATCCGGCCTCGGGCGACTGTCTGTGTGGAGTTTGCACATTCTCCCCGTGTTTGCGTGGGTTTCCTCCGGGTGCTCCGGTTTCCTCCCACAGTCCAAAGATGTGCGGGTTAGGTTGATTGGCCATGATAAAAAAATTGACCCTTAGTGTTAGGGGGGATTAAATACGTGGGGTTACGGGGATAGGGCTTGGGTGGGATGGCTGTCGGTGTAGGGACCGGGTGCTAGGGTTGGATGATCAGCCATGATCTCGTTGAATGGCGGAGCAGGCTCGAAGGGCCGAATGGCCTACTCCTGCTCCTATCTTCTATGTTTCTATGTAAAACAGATTATCTGCTCACTACCACAGTGCAGCTTTTGGGAGCTTGCTGTGCGCAAATTGGCTGCTGTGTTTCCTACATTACAACAGTGACTACACGTAAAAGTACTTCATTGGCTGTGAAGCACTTTGGGACGTCCGGTGGTCATGAAAGGCGCCGTAGAAATGCAAGTCTTTCTTCCTTTTTTTTATGAGGCCCACCCCCGCTCAGGACCGGGAAACCCCAGGGGCCGCACTCCCACTGGACTGCACCGGGAACCATATTAACGGCGCACGGCAGTGAATATTATTGGGTGCACAGCCAGCATTGACTTGCCACATTCACTGCGCAGGATGAGTCAAGTCGACAAAGAATTCCTGTTATCAATTCCGTGTAAAGGGCCCACAGTGACAGAGTGACGCGCTTGTGGCAATGACAGATGTGCCTGTCAGAACCTTCTCTTTGGGGCCCGTTTGGAAGCCCCACTCCCTCCGAAGCTTAACTCCCCACGTTGTCAAACTAGCCATCAAGACAACCAACGCTTGAAGATAAATGTAGAAAAAGACACTCTGAAAATACGCAATCCCCCCCCAAAGAAAGCTTTGGGTCACAGCGCCTTATCTGCCAAGCCAACCTCTGTCGTTAGAGGAGGTTTCAACACAGAAGACCTTGTTAATGGCCAACCCTCAATCGACACTACTTATTTTTCCGCCTTTGCAGTTAAAGTACAAGATGAGCACGACCTGTTACTTCCCGCACATGCTGCTACATTTCAAAGCCCATCATTCTTCACCACTGAATTGGGCTTCCTGCTGGGAAGTAGATAAGCAGAATCTCTTCCTCATCAGCTAAGTGTTGTTCTGATGGAGTGCAGCTCCTCCCCCCTAGTACTTCCTGGGAGCAAAGGTCACTTGCAATGAAGCTCGGATCAAAACCTCTGCAGGTCATTCATCACCCAGCATTGCTCACGATGGTCTGAAATTGGAACGGCGCAGCTGTTATTTCCGAATTGATCCATAAAGAAGGGGATTGCGATTGGAAATTCACCCTGTATTTCGCAAACAACAACAACCTTTAATGTCGTAAAACATCCCGCGGCGCTTCACAGGAGCGATTATCAATCAAAATTTGACACCGAGATATTAGGACAGGTGACCAAAAGCTTGGACAAAGAGGCAGGTTTTAAGGAGCGTCTTAAAGGAGGAGAAAGCGGCGGAGAGGTTTAGGGAGAGAATTCCATAGCTCAGGGCCCAGGCAGCTGAAGGCGCGGCCGCCAATGGTGGAGCGATGGAACGTCAGGTTCTTTTATCTAGCTTTCCCTGTACACCCCTCCCCTCCACCCCCACCCCCCGTCCCGCACTGGAGAGGGTACAGAGGAGATTTACGATTTTGTTGCCAGGACTGGGGACTTTTAGCTATGAGGAAAGCTTGGATAGTACTTGGATCTGTACTTGAAGTGCCGTAACCTGCAGGGCTACGGACCAAGAGCTGGAAGGTGGGATTAGGTGGGTTATCTCTTTAGCGACCGTTGCAGATTCGATGGGCCGAATGGCCTCCTTCTGTGCTGTAAATTTCTATGAGTCTCCTCTGTCAATGTCACCCTGTATGCGGTCAATAGGAAGGCTACAACAGCCGCTTAAAGCCTTCAGCCACTGATTTTCCATTTCTATCATTGTGGTGGGCGGGGGGTGGGGGGGGGGTGCGGTGGAGGGAGATGGCGGAAGCAAGATATTAGCAACCGGAAAATTGTATCAAAACCATGACTGGAATGGCCCACCACCACCTTCGAGTAATAAAATGCCAGCCCTGCCAGTGACACCTACATCCTGAGAATGATATTAGAGCGCTGTCACCATGGGAATGAGCCAGTGGCTTCAGATGAGGAGAGAAAATTGGAAAAAAAACAAAATTAAAATCTCTGAGCAAAGTATATCCTGTTAATTTAAAATTCCCGGAATGCGCAATATTAGAAAATAGATGCCCAGGGTTGTAGAATCAGGAATAACAACAGAAAATGCTGGAAATACTCAGCAGGCCAGGCAGCATCAGTGGAGAGAGAAACAGAGTTAACGTTTCAGGTCGAAGACCCTGACGAAGGGTCCCAAACCTGAATCGTTAACTCTGTTTCTCTCTCCACTGATGCTGCCCTGGCCTGCTGAGTATTTCCAGCATTTTCTGTTGTTATTCCTGGTTTCCAGCATCCGCAGTATTTCGCTATTGTGTTGTAGAATCAGGAGCCTTTGTGGAAGAGCGTCTCCTGTGTCTGCTGTGTTATAATCAGTAGATGTAATAAGACATTCCTTTAAAAGGGGCGCAGAATGAAATACCCAGAGAGTGGTGAGAATGTGGGACTTGCCACCACAGGAAGTGATTGAGGTGAATAGTGTAGATGCATTTAAGGGGAAGCTAGATAAGTACAAGAGGGAGAAAGGAATGGAAGGTTATGTTGATGGGGTGAGATGACGAGGGGTGGGAGGAGGCTCGTGTGGAGCATAAACACCGGCATGGACCAGTTGGGCCGAATGGCCTGTTTCTGGGCTGTGCGTTCGATGTAATTCTGTGTAAAAAAAAATAGCATCAAGCTATCAGATGAAGACGAGCCATTTTACTCCCAGAGAAAAGAAGTGCCAGCCACTAACAAAGCAGCTGGTTGTTGGCCTTCCTGCCGCTCGGCCTAACTCGACTGGATTGATTAACACCTGTTGAAAGCGACTCCCGGCGGGGGAGGGCCCAGCCAATCTGCTCCCAGCGTCTGTCATCCTGCTGCATCAGGTTAGCACGGAATCAGGCCCATTGTACGCTCGGTCGGGAGGCACAGGCTGGGGCCTGACTGCTCACTAGGGGCTGGATGACAATGACGGAACTATATACTGCCTCCACCCCACCCCACAACACCCCCCCCCCCACAATCAGGAGGCAAAGGAGTCTAATTAAACAATGGGTGAGCCAACTTTAAAGTGCGACATAAAACAAAAAAGAGAAGCCCGTCCTTTTCAATGACGTGTGTGGAGAGGAAGAGATCTTTCATTGTTTAATACACAAAGATCAGAACGCATCAATATAAAGGCTACAACAGCTGCCTAAAAGGCAACATACAAAGAGTTGGTTAACCCCTATTGTTGGCGGAAACTGCATCCCCCTTTATTACTCATGTTCCTACAAAGGCCCATAACAAGATCTGTCATCGTATAATATACAAGGCAAGCACTAGCATCTTTAGTTTAATTATTTTGCATTGGAGAACTATTTGTACTGCACTGAAAGCTCGATACAATTAACCTCCGAGACAAACAGCCTGGGGTTTAGATCGCGTTTCCTATCTATTTGCCTTGGACCATCTTGGGAGAAAAAAAAACCCGATTCATTCTGTACACTTTCAAATCGCAGAGAAATGGATAGTAACCAGCCATTGTCAGATTGACACTGAATTCTGAGCGACAAGAGCCTGCGATGAAATATAGCTGAATGGTGTTACTGAGTGACAATCCCAGGTGTAATAATAACCGGTGGAAATTCAACTTCCTTAAACACAGGATGGCAAATAATAACAAGCTATCGGGCTGATCCAATTAGTAGCATTCTTCTCATTTTCATCCATTGTCGCGGCCCATTTATAGAGGGTTGACTCACGTAAAACGTTAATCGGGGCTGTCCTGCAGACAAGGCCAAGCTCTACGTTCTTACTGTTTGTCAACCTGCTCCCAAGGCAGCTGGCCACATAATCAAAACCGCTCGAGCAGCACAAGTGCCTGTTAGAGAAAGTAAATACGGCGTTAGAAATGATTACAGTTTCCATATGCCGCTGGATAGAAGAGCTTGACGCCCATCACCGTCAACTGCAAGGCAAACAGTCAAGCCAACCCGTGTTGTTTGGATTTGGGGCCTCTATTCACTGCTGCGGTGGAGAGCGTGCAATACTCTGCTGTCGTATTCTCAAAGGCGATGACACCTAGTTAAAACATAGAATTATTCCACCCCCCCACCCCCCCACTCCCCTTCAGAAACACAATAATTCACCGAAATGAGACAGAAACCCGAGTGAGTACCTTGGCACGATTAGTTTCGTTCACTTATTAGAGGAGTCTAGGAATCGTAGGGGCACAGGAACAGGAGGAGGCCATTCAGCCCCTCGAGCCTATTCCGCCATTTAATCAGATCATGGCTGATCTGTATCTTAATTCCATTTACCCGCCTTGGTTCCATATTCCTTAATACCCTTGCCTAACAAGTCTATCAATCTCAGTTTTTGAAATTTTCATTTGACCCCCAGCCTCAACAGCTTTTTGGGGGAGAGAGTTCCAGATTTCCACCACCCTTTGTGTGCAGAAGTGCTTCCTGACATCACCCCTGAACGGCCTGGCTCTGATTTTGAGGTTGGAAGTGACAGCTGCCAATGAATCAAGGTAGTGGTGCGTGCGCAGTTCCAATGGTTTCCTGGTTTCTTCTCATAGAAACATAGAAACATAGAAGATAGGAGCAGGAGTAGGCCATTCAGCCCCTCGAGCCTGCTCCACCATTCAATGCAATCATGGCTGATCATTCAAATTCAGTACCCTGTCCCTGCTTTCTCCCCATATCCCTTGATCCCTTTAGCCTCAAGAAATATATCCAACTCCTTCTTGAATATATTTAATGAATTGGCCTCAATTGCCCTGTGTGGTAGAGAATTCCACTGGTTCACCACTCTCTGGGTGAAGAAATTCCTCCTCATCTCTGTCCTAAATGGCTTACCCCTTATCCTTAGACTGTGACCCCTGGTTCTGGACTCCCCCGCCATCGGGAACATCCTTCCTGCATCTAGTCTGTCAAGTCCTGTTAGAATTTTATAAGTTTCAATGAGATTCCCTCTCATTCTTCTGAACTCTAGCGAATATAAGCCCAATCGACCCAATCTCTCCTCATACGTCATTCCTGCCATCCCAGGTATCAGTCTGGTGAATCTTCGCTGCACTCCCTCCATGGCAAGAACATCCTTCCTCAGATAAGGCGAGCAAAACTGCACACAATACTCAAGGTGTGGTCTCAGCAAGGCCCTGTATAACTGCAGCAAGACATCCTTGCTCCTGTACTCGAATCCTCTCACTACGAAGGCCAACATACCATTTGCCTTCTTAACCGCCTGCTGCACCTGCATGCTTACCTTCAGCGACTGGTGCACAAGGACACCCAGGTCTCGTTGCACTTCTCCCTTTTCCCAATCTATTGCCGTTCAGATAATAATCTGCCTTCCTGTTTTTGCCACCAAAGTGGATAACCTCGCATTTATCCACATTATACTGCATCTGCCATGCATCTGCCCAATCACCCAACCTGTCCAAATCATACTGGAGTTTCTCTGCATCCTCCTCACAGCACACATGCCCACCCAGCTTTGTGTCATCTGCAAACTTGGAGATATTACATCTAGTTCCCTCGTCTAGATCGTCCGACTTCGCTGGCAGCAGTCACTCTGATATATTAATGTAGTTTGTTCGTGAACTAAATCATCTCTGTAATTATTGGAACTAAAGATACTCGCGGTTTCCAGTCATTTCTAACGTGTTGCTGGTCACTGATGTGGTGATTTGACGGTGGGCTCGGGCTTGGGCTCGGGCTCGGCTCCGGGTTCCTCACGTGTAGCTGGTGGGTTTGAGGAGTGACAGCTCCCGGAGTCTGTCAACAGTCAGCGTCCACCGAGCTTTAAATTCAAGTAATAATAGGCATGGCTGATGATGGTTTCATGTTAATTGGTGCTTCTTCTGTTGAACTGGTGTTTCTATCGGATTTATGAAAGTTTTTAAAGTTGACATTTATGCGCAGACTGCTTCTGCGCAGCTTCCGGCAGCTTCCGGTGGCTTCCGGTTCGTTGGCAGCAGTCACTCTGTTTAAGGTCACGCCCTCTTGTTCAGGACTCTCCCACCAGGGGAAACAGTTTCTCCCAGTCTACCCTATCGAACCCTTTAATCATCTTAAACACCTCCATTAGATCACCCCCTAATCTCCTATACTCGAGGGAATACCAGCCTAGACTATCCAACCTGTCCTGATAATTTAATCATTCTGGTGATTCTGTGCTGCACCCCCCTCCAAGGCCAATATATCCTTCCTGAGGTGCGGGGCCCTGAACTGAACGCAGTCACTCTAAATGGGGTCTGACCAGAGCTCTACATAAGAACATAAGAAATAAGAGCAGGAGTCGGCCATTTGGCCCTTCGCGCCTGCTCCGCCATTCAATGAGATCATGGCTGATCCTCTGTAACTATAACATTGGAATAGGTTTGCTACTCGCCGCATTGGGGGTAAAACTGCAGATGTGGATTGGACGGCCGTTATAGAAAGCGTCGGGTTTTCATTCAGTTGATTTCAATGGGAATGAAAATCGTGCGATTTATAACAGGCGACCAATCTGCATCACCAGTATTACACCCGGGCATGTGAAGTTCTAACCCCGTTGTCTCTCTCGCTGCTGCCTGGCCTAGGCTGGCCAAGCACTTTCAAGCTGGACAATGTCATGTGACCTTTATCCGGCTCCAGCACCCACTGCATAATCATCTGATAGAAGATCTTTCTCTCAACTCTATCCTCCAGCCTCGCACTCTCTCTCTCTCCATCGCAATCCTTCTTGTCTTTCAGAGGAGACGCTAAACTGAGGCCCTGTCTGCTCTCTCAGGTGGACACAAAAGATCCCGCGGCCACTATTTCAAAGAAGAGCAGGAGGGGAGTTATAGAGTCATAGAGTCATACAGCACAGAAAGAGGCCCTTCGGCCCATCGCGTCCGTGCCGGCCATCAAGCCCTGTCTAATCTAATCCCATTTTCCAGCATTTGGTCCGTAGCCTTCTAGCCTTTCAAGTGCTCATCCAAATGCTTCTTGAATGTTGTGAGGGTTCCTGCCTCTACCACCCTTTCAGGCAGTGAGTTCCAGATTCCAACCACCCTCTGGGTGAAAAAGTTTTTCCTCAAATCCCCTCTAAACCTCCTGCCCCTTACCTTAAATCTATGCCCCCTTGTTATTGACCCTCTACTAAGGGAAAAAGCTCCTTTCTATCTACCCTATCTATGCCCCTCATAATTTTGTACACCTCAATCAGGTCCCCCCTCAGCCTTCTCTGCTCCAAGGAAAACAACCCCAGCCTGTCCAGTCTTTCTTCATAGCTGAAGCACTCCAGCCCAGGTAACATCCTGGTAAATCTCCTCTGCACCCTCTCCAATGCAATCACATCCTTCCTATAGTGTGGCGACCAGAACTGCACACAGTATTCCAGCTGTGGCCTAACCAGCATTTTGTACAGCTCCATCATAACCTCCCTGCTCTTATATTCTATGCCTCGGCTAATGAAGTTCTCCAATATTTGTCCCTCGATCAACATCACTAAAACAGTTGATCTGGTCGTTACCACATTGCTGTTTGTGGGCTCTTGCTGCAGGACAGCAGTGGGAGTTGTCTGTCAGCTTAGGGTTTTGGTGCCCCAGTCTCTGGAGTGGGACTGGAACCCACAACCCTCGGAGGGGAGAGTGTGCTACCCACTGACCCACTGGCTGGCTCCTTTAATCCCATGGCTGACTGTCTTCCCATACATCATGGCTGCGGACCCTCACAAAATGACTCCTCTTGGGATGGGGGTGACACAGGCAAGGTAGCATTTATTGCCCACCCCAAGCTGCCCTGAGGGGTATTAAGAGAACACCACACAGTGTGGCACTCAAGCTAGACGTAGGCTGGACCATGTAGGGGTGGCAAGTTCCCTTCCCTGATGGACGTTGGTGATCCATTTGGGTCTTAGCAACAAATCAGCAGCTTTCATGATAAAGTATCTGGTGATGGTGCCGAAATTAAATCCAAAAATGTAATACACAGGATTCTTCTTCTTCTTAGGCAGTCCCTCGGAACCGAGGATGACTTGCTTCCACATTAAAAATGAGTTCTCAGGTGACTGATGAGTCCAATGTGGGACCTACAGTCTCTGTCACAGGTGGGGTAGACGGTGGTTGAAGGGGGCGGGTGGGTGGGGTGCTTGGGTTAACGTGCGCTCCTTGCGCTGCCTGCACTTGGCTTCTCCTCCACTTTGTGCGGTCTTGGGCCAGGGATACCCAGGTGTCGGTGGGGATGTTACACTTTTTCAAGGAGGCTTTGAGGGTGTCCTTGAAGCGTTTCCTCTGCCCACCTGGGGCTCTCTTGCCGTGCCAGAGCTCCAAGTAGAGCGCTTGTTTTGGGAGTCTCGTATCGGGCATGCGGACGATGTGACCCGTCCATCGGTGCTGATTGAGCGTGGTCAAAGCTTCGATGCTGGGGATGTTGGCCTGAGCAAGGGAACTGACGTTGGTGCACCTATCCTGCCAATGGATTGGCAGGATCTTGCGGAGGCAGCGTTGGTGGTGTCTCTCCAGTGCTTTGAGGTGCCTGCTGTACATGGTCCATGTCTCTGAGGCATACAGCAGGGCGGGTATCACTGCTGCCCTGTAGACCATGAGCTTAGTGCCGGGTTTGAGGTCCTGGGATTAGGCTCTGTGCTTATGCTCTGGGTTGCTAGACCGGTACCATAACTATCAAAGCTATCCTCTAGGCTCCTCAACGCTCCTGAATAATTGCATTGCAAAGGCTCCAAATGGCTCATGTAGCGTAAATCATTCTTTTATTTTGTTTAAACATTGAGTTTGAATGTTTACCCACCTGAGTGAATAAAAATTCTCTGTACGCCGACCGTTAAATATTTGGCAGAGGCTAGAGAGAAAAGAGAGTCAGGTTCAGCGCAGGCTGTCAATCACCTCTTGATGGACAGGTGTCGGATGTGGACAGGCGAGAACTGTCACCATGTCCTTTTAGACAGATAGGCAATTTCTTCTCGCAAAGAAGAGAATTAAAAAAAAATCTTACAAGCTCCAGGACAACAGAGAAACAGGAATATTTCACTGCTACACGCGAGTGAGCAAGTATTACACTCAAACACTCAAAGCTGCAGTTATGAAGCTTTTTATTGGTACAAGATTTCCTTTCTGTTCTCGAAAGATCTTGATGATGAGCCAACGTCCCTATTGTAGGACATCACTAAGTTTCAAAACAGCAGCACAGAAGAGGAGCTGAATGAAGAAGTCAGTGATTTTGCTCTTCGAAAGAGCCAGAGTAGGCCTGATGGGCCGAATGACCTCCTTCTGTGCTGCACTATTCGATGATTCCATCACCAAGTTTGGGTTTTAAACACCTAGCAATGATAGGAGGGAGGGAAGACTGAGAGAGGAATGGGGCTCCATAGTTCTAGGAGCATAGGAACAGGAGGAGGCCATTCAGCCCCTCGAGCCTCTTCCATCATTCAGTCAGATCATGGCTGATCTGCACCCCAACTTCATTTACCCCCGCGCTTTGCTCCATATCCCTTGATACCCTTGCCCGGCAAGAATCTATCAATTCAATTCAATTTTATTTGTCATATATGCAGCAGACGTGTGTACTGCAAAATGAAATGTTGATTTTTATGAGTCCTCCCAACATTGGAATAAATATGGCATAAAAATGATAAAAATACTAATAGAAATACTAATAGAAAGACAGTAATAATAAATAAAACAGTAATAAATAATAATAAATTAATCGTTCATGAGTCTTATGGCCTTGGGGTAGAAGCTGTTTCGAAACCTGTTGGTATGAGACCGTATGCTTCGGTATCTCTTACTGGACGGGAGCAGGGCAAAGAGGTTGTGGCTGGGGTGACTCGCGTCTTTAATGATTCTCAGGGCCTTCCCCCGGCACCTCTCGGGGTAGATATCCTGCACAGCAGGTAGTTTAATTCCTATAGTGCGTTGTGCAGCTTTCACTACCATCTGTAGAGCCTTGCGGTCTGTGGCGGTGCAGTTGCCATACCAGGTAGTGATGCAGCCGGACAGGATACTCTCGATGGTGCACCGGTAGAAGTTGGTGAGAATCTGGGGGGCCATTCCAAATTTCTTCAGTCTCCTGAGGAAGAACAGGCGTTGGCCTGCCTTCTTGGTTATCATTCTCAGTCTGGAAAATTGCAATAGTTTCGGTGTAGGTATAGGTATAAGATCCCATGGCATTATTTTGAAGAAGAGCAGGGGAGTTCTCCCCGGTGTCCTGGCCAATATTTATCCCTCAACCAACATCACTAAAACAGATTATCTGGCCATTATCATGTTGCTGTTTGTGGGAGCTTGCTGTGCAAATTGGCTGCCGCGTTTCCCACATTACAACAGCGACTACACTTCTAAAGTACTTCACTGGCTGTAAAGTGCTTTGGGGCATCCTGAGGTTGTGAAAGGCACTACATAAATGCAAGTCTTTCTTTCGACACAGTGCAGACATTGATATAATAGGTTATGATTACTGTATGGGGTAATTTTGCGAGGCTTCAATTCTGGCATCGAGCTTTGCTAGACGGGAGCATTGGTTAGAGTTAGGATTATAACGCCCTGAGTATTTCATATTTCTAGGAGACAACCTTATAACTAGAACCAATCTGTCCCTTTCAGAGCTAAGTTTTACAAAAGTAGGAAGAAAGAAACTCTGATATTTATATTGCAACTTTCTCACATCATCAGAACATCTTGAGGAACTGCGCACAATGAATCACGTTTGAAGTTTGGTTCCACTCTTACCTATCCAATTGTAGCCAGGGCAGGTTTTGCTAGAGTAGACATGGAGAGAATGTTTCCACTCGTGGGGAAGAGCAAAACTAGAGGCCATTAATATAAGATAGTCACCAAGAAATCAAATAGGGAATTCAGAAGAAACTTCTTTACCCAAAGAGTGGTGAGAATGTGGAACTTTCTACCACAGGGAGTGGTGGAAGCGAATAGTATGGATACATTTAATTGGAAGCTAGATAAGGGAATAGAGGGTTACGCTGATAGAGTGAGATGAGGAAAGACGGGAGGAGGCTCGAGTGGAGCATAAACGCCGGCATGGACTGGTTGGGCCGAACGGCCTGTTTCTGTGCTGTATGTTCTCTGTAATTCTATGTAATCTCCAGCAATGGAGTCTCCTTCCACCCTTGCCCCATCACCCCCACAGTATCCCTGGAATCTGTCCTTGACGTCTACTCTTCCTCATTTACAGGCATCATTGGAGACATCATCCTCAAACAAGGGGTTAGCTTCCCCGCTGATGAAACCCAGCACTCCCCCCTCCACCACCTCTGCCGACCCCTCTGATCCTCTGTGCTGTCAGACTGCTAGTCTCACATCCAATCTTGGTTGAACCGTAAGTTCCTACAGCTAAACATTGGGAAGACTGAAGTCATCATCTTCTGAACCTGCCACAAGCTTCATATCTTGTCATTGACTCCCCTCCACCTCCCTGTTTGACCGAGTAGAGCTTCCAACCCTTGTCCTCTCCATCACAAAGACCGCCTCTGTAACATGGTCCACCTCAGCCCATCTGCTGCTCAAACCCTCGCTCGTACCTTTATCACCTGTAGACCTAAATACCGTTCTCCCATCCTCCACTCTCTGTAAACTTCAGCCCATCCAACACTGGGCTATCCCTATCCTATCGCACCCACCACCCCTGTCCTCGCCGACCTACATTGGCGCCCAGAGACCCAACATCTCAAATGTAAAATTCAGATAGCCAGGTGGTGAAGGATAGAAGGCTAGAGCCTAGTCTTCAGTCGCTTACAAGCCTTTATTTACAGAGACACACATTACGTACCCAACGTGCGCCCCCAAGATAAGCTTCCCCACTTCCTGAGCCTGCTCCTATATATAGGAACACAAGAGAGTCCCCAATTAATACCCATCTCCTGAATACAATTAACACCCAATTGATATACAGGACCCGAATACAGTTAACATGGACCATCGCAATCTCTGCTGCACAAAATTATCTCCGAATTCACTCGATTGCAGGGTATTTTTGCCGCTGTTCATCGTCTCTCTTTTACCACCTGGCGTGCACAGGAATCGATGTCTGACTGACTTCACAGCGAATGCCTTTCAATTGCTTTGAACGCAAGCGAATTTTCAAGAGTCCCACTTCAGAACTGGTGTCCTCTTCTGGTTAGGTGATTAAACAAATTGTCTGTAACTTAATTAAACTTTAAATAAACCTTAACAAATTAAATTAAAGTTTGATTGGCCGGGGGGTGATGATGCACTCCAGTCACCACGGCGCCCACTGGTCGGGGACGGCCTCGAGCGTGCCGGCGGACACCGCGCGCTCCGTCTCCAGGGCCACCGTAGAACTGGTGTAAAGAGACACCGCGACTTTAGGGGATCAGTTGTGGGAGCACTCTCTTAAAATTCACCACAGACCAATGAAAAGGCCTCCCGAACGTGAGGCCCACATGATGAGGCCCATCTGAGCTCATCCATCGCAACCTCCGCCTGCTTCTTCAATAATCCCAAGGTTTTCACCTTTACCTTACCTGGGAGTCCCTTCCATTTGTTGATCACTCGTCCTGTGAAGAAGAAGAATTTCCAGATACTCGTCTCAGATTTGCCTTTAACTAGTTTGAACCTGTAACCCCCCTTGCCTCAGTGCTGGAGTTTAGTACGAAGCATTGCTTCAGGTTAACTTTGTCGATACTCTTTATTGTCTCATCGTAGAATCGCACAGCAGAGAAGGAGGCCATTCGGCCCATCGTGCCTGTGCCGGCTCTTTGAAGGAGCTGTCGAATTAGTCCCACTCTCCCGCTCTTTCCCCATAGCCAAATTTGAGATTGCGTCGATTGCGCTGTTTCGAGAAGGCTCTTCAAATTCCACTCATTTTCTGATGCGCACAGGCACGTTTTTAAAGTTTTCTCATATCGAAAAGTATTTATTTTACTAAGAAACCGACTCGTGTACACCAATGAAACTATTAAATGGTTCAGTGTAGTTTTTTAAAGTCATTTTCAGTGATTTTAAATCGGGTTACTCACAGGTGAAGGACTGATTAAAAAATGCTTATTTTTTTTGTGATGAACCCATTTTCAGCTGGATTAATAAAACTGCACCAGGTCACCACTCCAGCCAATGCTTTTTTAATAGAGAACAAAGAAACAATTACGTCCTATTAGGCTGCCCGATTGAGCTGGTTCACGGAAGATTTGAACTTTGTGATTATGCAGATGAAGTTCAGCGGCAACTTGAAGCCTAACCCGAGCCAGCGCAATCCCAAGCGCATTGCGGACGCGGTTTCGCCATGCCGCCTAAGTTGTAAACTCGACCTCCAAGTTCTCTTCCAATTTCATCCATTGATGTAGCACCCCAGATCACCAAGAGGTGGCAGCATGGATGCACTTGGACCCGACTCCAGGTTTTCTCTTCCTGCGATCAGGGCCGCCCGCGGGGTTGTACAGTGACCGAATAAATCAAATTCCCTTTTAATTACGTGGGATGTTTCCCCATTGCTTTGGGCATTGTATTCCAGCTGTATTTCCCTGAAAACCAAATCCCAGCGACCCCTCGCGATAACTAAAATCATGAAATATATAGAAATTTCCATGCACTAAAGCTAAACTGATTTCATCAGTAAAATTCTATATATCAGAGCATCATTTACACATCAGGACAGAAGGCGGGGGACTGAATTGAACCTTATCGAATTATCCCGCACCCTCTAACCCTGCTTCACACTTGGTCTTCAGCCCAACAGTGTGGGACATTGACTAGTCTATCAATATTATATACATTTATAAATATTATATATCGTTATTTTGTTGAGCTTAAAGCACCACAGGGAGTTCTTTCAAACCCGGCCAAGATCGGGAGTGTGCGACCTGATGTAATGGCCTGTCCCTTTAAGCGAATGCATTTGTTTTTATCTCCCATGTCACCAACATAACTGAAATATTCCACATGCCTGAAGCAGCCACACTGTACTTGGACAGCAATACTTCAACTTGGAGCAATCTTCATGTCCCTGCTGCCCGTGTCCTAACTCGCACCAAGTCCCGGTCGCCCATCACCCCCCCGCCCCCTCCCCCCCCGTGCTCGCTGACCTACATTGGTTCCCAGGCCAGCAACGCCTCGAATTTAAATTCTCGTCCCAGTGTTCAAATACCCTCCATGGACCTACGCCCCCTGCCTATCTCTGTAACATCCTACAGCCCTCCCAGATCTCTACGCTCCTCCAATTCTGGCCTATTGCGCATCCCCGATTTTAACCGCTCCGCCATTGGCGGTCGTGCTTTCAGCTGCCTTGGCCCTAATCTCTGGAATTCCCTCCCTAAACCTCTCCGTCTCTCTGCCTCTCTTTCCTCCTTTAAAACGCTCCTTAAAACCTTTCTCTTTGGCTAAGCTTTTGGTCACCTGTCCTAATATCTCCTTATGTGGCCCGGTGTTAATTTTTTTTTGATAATCACTCCTGTAAGAGGCCGAGGGCAGAGAGATCAGGGTGGGAGTGAAGCGGAGAATTAAAGTGACACTCTGATCTCTCTGTCCTCGGCCTATTACACTGTTCCAATGAAGCTCAACGTAAGCTCGAGGAACAGCACCTCATCTTTCGATTAGACACTTTACAGCCTTCTGGACTCAACATCGAGTTCAACAATTTCAAACTATAACCCCAGCCCCCATTTTTCATGCTGTATGATTTTGCCATTCCCATTTGCAACATTTTATCTTTCCTGCCTCTTACGTAAGCACAGTATGTTCCTTCAATTCCTTCCTCCCCCCCTAACCACCCCACCCCCGGCTCTGCACCTGCTTAATATCTGTTACATCTCCAGCTTTTTCCAGTTCTGATGAAGGGTCCCAGACCTGAAACGTTAACTCTGTTTCTCTCTCCACGGATGCTGCCTGGCCTGCTGAGTATTTCCAGCATTTTCTGTTGTTATTTCAGATTTCCAGCATCTGCAGTGTTTTGCAATTGAAGAAAAAAATCATGATGGGTTTTTATTTTATTTTCTATGAACATTTTTTGTTTATCAGTTATAAAATTATTGGAGGTTGGGCGGGGGAGTGGGTGTTGTGGGGGGTGGGGGGGGGGTGGGCGCTGTTGGACCAGACGGGACAGTTGGAGGCAGGGAGGTCAAGCGATAACCACCTCCAGGAATAAGTCCAACCAGAGTTGGTGACCCCACTACGTGGCAACGTAGCGAAGCACTCCCTTCAACCGCGAGGCTCGGCTACTTCAAGAGCTCCCGCGGAGAGCGACAGTGGTGGCTGGTGGTGGCCCTTTCCCCGCACTGATCTGGCACAACGGGCGGAAGTGTCCCCGTTCACTAAGAACGAGGGAAAAATCAGCCCCATTGTTCAGCAAGAAGCTCGCGTGCAAATGCAGCTTTGGTTCAGGTCGAGCTATTGGCGCCCCCGTGTAAACCTATCATTTTCTGACCCTTTCCCGTGAAGGAAACAGAAAGGCGGGTGTCATGAATCTTATCATGACTGATGAAGTAACACTGGGCGGCCAGCTGGTGGCGCCATCCAAGGAGTATAAATACTCGGGCGTGGGCCCAGCTTGCTCAGGATGATTCTGTAACCAGGAACTAGTGATGTAACTAGAATCTCATGGTTGTGAAACAGTTGATTAAAGCCTTGTTTTATACTCAAACCAAGCACTCGGTAGTCTTTTTACATCAGCGGGCCTGCTGTCGGTGGGACGGTTGCCCGTGGTTACCGCGAGGGCACTGAGCTATTTTGTTCTCGTTCTTTTCAAAGGCAGAAAATAAAAAGGAACCAAAATAAATTAGCCATGGCATCCACAGATTGGCTGCTAATAACAACTTGCACATTGCCTGAAGTGATCAACAAAATAAAAGCTGAAAAAACAGGCGTTTTATCACAATAATTCACCGCCAGGTTTCTCTCTCCAATTTTCTCCGCTTCTGAACGCATCGATCCACAAAATAATTACCCATGAGGAAAACCATTCGGCCCATCAAAGTACATCCATCCAGAATTACCCTATAGTCCCTCTATATCAGCATCCAATTTGCATCCTTGATCTTAATCGCTCCACCATTGACGGCCGTGCCTTCAGCTGCCTAGGCCCTAAGCTCTGGAATTCCCTCCCTAAACCTCTCTGCCTCTCTACCTCTGTCTCCTCCTTTAAGAGGCGCCTTAAAACCTACCTCTTTGATCAAGCTTTTGTTCGCCCATCCTAATATCTTCTTCTTTGGCTTTGTGTCAAATTTTGTTTGATAATCGCTCCTGTGAAACACATTGGGATGTTTCACTATGTTTAAAGGTGCTATATAAATACAAGTTGTTGTTGTTGTTGTTCTTGTCTGATTCCAGGGATTTCACCTCCCCGCTCTATCTGGGATTCCACCTCCCCGCTCTATCTGGGATTTCACCTCCCCGCTCTATCTGGGATTCCACCTCCCCGCTCTATCTGGGATTTCACCTCCCCGCTCTATCTGGGATTCCGCCTCCCCGCTCTATCTGGGATTCCCCCTCCCCGCTCTATCTGGGATTCCATTCCACGAGTTAATCACTCTGTGTAAAGAACTTCCTGCTATCGATCCTAAAATTGCCCTTTAACTATAGAAAGAAAGACAGACTTGCATTTCTACAGCACCTTTCACGACCACCGGACGTCCCAAAGCGCTTTGCAGCCAATGAAGTACTTTTGGAGTGCAGTCACTGTTGTTATTTTTATTAGTTCCTGGGATGTGGGCGTCGCTGACAAGGCCAGCATTTACTGCCCATCCCCAACTGCCCTCGAGAAGGTGGCGGTGAGCCGCCTTCTTGAATAGCTGCAGTCCATGTGGTGAAGGTGCTCCCACAGTGCTGTTAGGGAGGGAGTTCCAGGATTTTGACCCAGCGACGATGATATACTTCCAAGTCAGGATGGTGTGTGACTTGGAGGTGGTGGTGTTCCCATGCGCCTGCTGCCGTTGTCCTTCTAGGTGGAAGAGGTCGCGGGTTTGAGAGGTGCTGCCGAAGAAGCCTTGGCGAGTTGCTGCAGTGCATCTTGTAGATGGTACACACTGCAGCCACGGTACGCTGATGGTGGAGGGAGTGAATGTTTAAGGTGGTGGATGGGGTGCCAATCAAGCGGGCTGCTTTGTCCTGGATGGTGTCGAGCTTCTTGAGTGTTGTTGGAGCTGCACTCATCCAGGCAAGTGGAGAGTATTCCCATCACACTCCTGTAATGTAGGAAACACGGCAGCCAATTTGCGCACAGCAAGCTCCCACAAACAGCAATGAGATAATGACCAGATAATCTGTTTTTAGTGATGTTGATTGAGGGATAAACATTGGCCCCAGGACACTGGGGAGAACTCACTTGCTCTTCTTCAAAATAGTGCCGCGGGATCTCTTACGTCCACCTGAGAGAGCAGACGGGGCCTCAGTTTAGCTCAGCACTGCACTGGGAGTGTCAGCCTAGCTTTATGTGCTCAAATCCCTGGAGTGGGACTCGAACCCACAACCTTCTAGAATCAGAGGCGAGAGTGTGCTACCCACTGAGTCACGACTGACACTGGCAGGAGAGTCAGAATTGGTAGACCAAGAACAAAAATCAGAACACCAAGCCCCCGAACCTATCAGCAGTTTTGCCATCTGTGCAGATTAATGGGAGCATGGATTTGGATTATGGATTGGGCCCCAGGAGGAGGGTATCACAGACACCTAAGTGGCCCAAGAAGACAAAAAGCTCGGGTACTCCTGCCGTAACCCACTCATTCCTATTGAGCAAACCCAGCAAGGCCCGTGTGTCCTTGAGCAAGTCTTAAAGAGGACTTCCCACCGATGGGAGCACCATTAACCGACAGCACCTGGATTATTATTATTGTTGTTGCTCTTGGTTTAAAATGGAAAGGAGTTATGTTACATAGATCAGAGGAAATTAAATACAGATTAGACAGAATTGAAGATCTCCACTCACGCCCGGAGCATTCACCTTGATCAAACACAGTCTGTTCTGTCTCCTTCGCCTCAGTATTAGCCCCCACCCCACCCACAACCTATTATCATATTGGTTAAATGATATGTTTTTAAATGAAATGTGTTTTTTTTTTCTCCAAACAATGGATTATTTAATGCTCGGCTCTGCCGGCTCAGTGAGTACAATGGACAGCACGATCCGCTCTCGGGTCCCCTGGTTCAATTCCTCATCTGTTTCTGAGGTCACAGAATCACAGGGTGACACAGCACGGAAGGAGGCCGCTCGGCCCGTCTAGCCCATCCCGGTTAACGGGCCTGACTCAGGCCAAGGTGCAGCGAGGCAGCTGGCCGGCCTCAATCTCCTCCCCGATTAAAGGGGAGAGAAGAAGGAGGAGGTTTGACTGAGGTCCCCACGCGTTATCGCTACCCAGTGACATTTGCTGGGAAAGAAAGACTTGCATTTATATAGCACCTTTCACGACCACTGGACGTCTCAAAGCGCTTTATAGCCAGTGAAGTACTATTTGAAGTGGAGTCACTGCTGTGGCAGCCAATTCGCGCACAGCAAGGTCCCACCAAAAGCAATGTGATAATGACCAGACACAGGAAACTTTTTTTTATCCGGCACCGACGAGACCGACATGGTGCCGGTTCATCAAAAATTCCGGATAACCGAAAGCTATAGTAAAAGATACGGAGAGCTGAGAGCTCCGTATAAAGCAACAAACCCTGTTGCTTAGCAACAGGTTCAGAACAATGGCCACAAGTTCCAAGTGTCTCTGTAGCTTAGCAACAGCTGCAGCCACACCCGTGCACAGCAACAGATCGAGGAAGGCAAGTAATAAAACTTACCTGAACCTACTCCTGAATTTTGCCGGTTAACCGAGATTTCCGGTTATTTAGGTGCCGGTAAATCGAAAGTTTCCTGTAATCTGTTTTAGTGATGTTGGTTGAGGGATAAATATTGGCCAGGACACAGGGGATAACTCCCTTGCTCTTACTTCCAATAGTGCCATGGGATCTTTTACATCCACCTGAGAGAGCAGACGGGGCCTCAGTTTAACCTCTCATCTGAAATATGGCACCTCCGACAGTGCCGCACTCCCTCAGCACTGCACTGGAGTGTCAGCCTAGCTTTATGTACTCAAGTCTCTGAAGTGGGACTTGAACCCATGACCTATCTAACTCAGAGGCGAGTGTGCTAGCCACTGAGCCACAGCTGATCACCCCAAGTATGTAGGTGCTGGGTGAGCTCTGTATCAGTCCCAGCTGTGATTACCCTTGTAGTCGAATAGCCTTCTGCCTGTCTAGGCTCACTCAGGAATAAGGAAAGCTGCCGGAGCCTGGGGGAATAGGGTAGAAATGGAATAAGACAGAAGTGATGAATTATACTGTTGCCTGCACATCTACAGAAAGCTGAATGTACACTAATATCCCAATATGATTTATGTTGCATTATAATTTTGAATGAAATCTAAACTAATTTTTTTACAGAGACAAATCAAGATCGGACCTGTAGGGAGCTGTGTGTGCTTTCTTTTAAAACTAGACACACTTCTAAAGGATACAAGCTCATGTAAACAATCACTGCAGTTGTAAGCTTTCAGCATCATTACGATGATCCAACTATAGTTTTACAACAGGCTCTTAATATCTTAACATAGAAATGTTCCGGAAGATTGTTAACTTTATGGAAATTTGATCCAATTTGAACTTACGCTGTGGTTTGGTGGAGTGTTGAACCGAGGCTTACTGTGTCCCACTCCAGAGGCTTGAGCGCAAAAATCTAGGCTGACACTCCAGTGCAGTGCTGAGGGAGCGCTGCACTGGCGGAGATGCCTTCTTTCATAGAATCATAGAAGATAGGAGCAGGAGTAGGCCATTCGGCCCTTCGAGCCTGCTCCGCCATTCAACGAGATCATGGCTGATCATCCAAACCCTAGCACCCGGTCCCTACGCCGACAGCCATCCCACCCAAGCCCTATCCCCGCGTATTTAATCCCCCCTAACACTAAGGGTCAATTTTTTTATCATGGCCAATCAACCTAACCCGCACATCTTTGGACTGTGGGAGGAAACTGGAGCACCCGAAGAAAACCCACGCAAACACGGGGAGAATGTGCAAATTCCACACAGACAGTCACCCGCGGCCGGATTTGAACCCAGGTCCCTGGCGCTGTGAGGCAACAGTGCTAACCACTATGCCACCGTGCTGTAACCATAGAATGTGCTGTAACCATAGAATGGTTACAGCACAGAAAGAGGCCATTCGTCCCATCGAGCCCGTGCCGGCTCTCTGTAAGAGCACTTCAGCTAGTCCCGCTCCCCCCGCCCTTTCCCCATAGCCTTGCAAATTTTTTCCTTCAGGTGCTTATCCAATTCCCTTTTGAAAGCCATGATTGAGTCTGCCTCCACCACCCTTTCAGGCAGTGCATTCCAGATTCTAACCACTCGCTGTGTAAAAAAGTTTTTCCTCATGTCGCCTTTGGTTCTTTTGCCAATCACCTTAAATCTGTGTCCTCTGGTTCTCGACCCTTCCGCCAATGGGAACAGTTTCTCTCGATCTACTCTGTCCAGACCCCTCATGATTTGGAACACCTCTATCAAATCTACTCTCAACCTTCTCTGCTCCAAGGAGAACAACCCCAGCTTCTCTAGTCTATCCACCTAACTGAAGTCCCTCATCCCTGGAACGAATCTTTTCTGCACCCTTTCAGATGAAATGTTAAACCGAGGCCCCGTCTGCTCTCTCAGGTGGATGTAAAAGATCCCATGGCACTATATCGAAGAAGAGCAGGGGGAGTTCTCCCCGGTGTCCTGGCCAATATTTATCCCTCAACCAACATCACTAAAAAACAGATTATCGGGTCATTATCACATTGCTGTTTGTGGGTGCTTGCTGTGCGCAAATTGGGCTGCCTTGTTTCCCACATTACAACAGTGACTACACTTCAGAAATACTTCATTGGCTGTAAAGCGCTTTGAGATATCCTGAGGTCATGAAAGGCGCTATAGAAATGCAAGTCTTCTGTTCTTTCTTTCAGTCATTGAGTATATTCAAGACAGAGATCGATAGATTTTTGAATATTAAGGGAATTGAGGGATATGGGGCTAGTGCAGGAAAGTGGAGATGAGGTAGAAGATCAGCCATGATCTTATTGAATGGCAGAGCAGGCTCGAAGGGCTGAATGGCCGACTCCTGCTCCTATTTCTCATGTTCTTATGTTCTTTGTATGAATTCTGAATCCCACCCTAACAAAAAGCCTCTCCCATCACCGCAAAGGGCAATGTCACTGTTACAGTTCAGACACGGATACATTCTAACTGGGACAGGGTGAAACCGAACCTGGATAAGTGAAGTATTTTGTTAACACCAACTGGGTCTGAAATTTTTCAAAATCCCTCAAATGTGTTAAATGTGTGTTCAATTTCTCCACCTTTTTTAATTAAATCTGCATTTTCTGTGGGATTTGGGGGTGAATTAACCCCTCCACGGCCTCGCCCCTCTCTATCTCTCTAACTTCCTCCAGCCCCACAACCCTCTGAGATCTCTGCGCTCCTCCAAACCTGGGCACTTGAGCATCCCCGATTTCCTTTGCCCCACCATTGGTGGCCGTGCCTTCAGCTGCCTGGGCCCTAAACTCTGGAATTCCCTCCCTAAACCTCTCCGCCTCGCTACCTCTCTTTCCTCCTTTAAGACGCTCCTTAAAACCGACCTCTTTGACCAAGCTTTTGGTCACCAGCCCTAATATCTCCTTACGTAGCTCGGTGTCAAATTTTGTTTGATAATGCTCCTGTGAAGCACCTTGGGACGTTTTACTATGGTAAAGGCGCTATATAAATGCAAATTGTTGGAGCTGGAAGGTCACAATGAAAAAACACAAATAATAGCAAAATTCTTCAACTTGTACTAACAGTAGCCAACTGGTGTTCTCAGTTCAAAAAGTATAGTTTAGACACATAACAAGTAATGACACATCTATTTCTCAGGGATCAATTTTGCTTCCAAAATCTCATTGCCTTTTATTCTACACAAAAAGTGCAATTCAATCCTCTCATGACAATAGTAGGTTGAACCTCAGCAGGTGCAATGAACATTGGAAGTTCTGACGGGAACAGGCCGATCCCATGTACATAATCGTTCGCCAACAACATTTTTATTGAACTTACAGTACCACTCCTCTGCCCCGGCCTTCTCTTACGCGGATGCACCTTAATCGCACCATGGTGCTTCTCTTTGATGGAATCTCCCGAACCCGCGGCCTCCGCCGCCTAGAAGGACAAGGGCAGCAGGCGCATGGGAACACCACCACCTCCAAGTTGCCCTCCAAGTCACACCCCATTCTGCGCTATGAGGCGAACAGCAGAGATGCATTTAAGGGGAAGCTGGATGAACGCATGAGGGAGAAAGGAATCGAAGGTTATGCTGGTACGGTGAGATGAAAAGTGGTGGGCGGAGGCTCGTGTGAAGCATAAACCATGGACCAGTTGGGCCAAATGGCCTGTTGCTGTGCGGTACATTCTATGTAATCCTGACGTGGACATATATCGGCCATTCCTTCATCCTCGCTGGGCCAAAATCCTGGAACTCCCTCCCTAACAGCACTGTGGGAGTACCTTCACCACACGGACTGCAGCGGTTCAAGAAGGCGGCTCACCACCACCTTCTCCAGGGCAACTAGGGATGGGCAATAAATGCTGGCCTGGCCAGCGACGCCCACATCCCTAGAATGAATTTTTAAAAAACCCCACCGTGCATTTTTGAGGTGGCAGCAATCGGAACAATTGGCCTGTGAGTGGCTGAAAACCAGATCCATCGGCCAGTTCTCCCCCCGCCAACTGATGGTCATAACTGGCAAGGTTGGCATGGTCACATCCCCTCTTGTGACCTGGCCGATCTCTGCCACATAATGACTCCCAACTGCTGGGCCAGCTCTGTCATCAGTCACACTGGCATCTTTGAGCATGGCCAGCTGTGGGAACTCATCCAAAATACAAGAAGGGTTAAAATGGCGCCAGACTCTGTCGAGTGCACAAGGCTGTGAGGCTGCATTTTCTATAACGGGCCCCTTACTCAATCGGACGAATGGTTTGTGGCGGAGTAGCCGCAGCAATGATATGCGGCTACCCATAAAACACACCTTGTAAAATGCTGTTGGCCATCGCAAATGTGCTGAGTAAATTATATATAGTAGTGGAAGAGAACAGCTGACCACAGGCAGCTCAGGCTATGTCACCTCCCGATATACACTGCACCGTTAGAGTCTCAGCCTTGGCTCTCTGTCTCGGCATCAGGAGGTTGTGGGTGCAGTACTGAGGAAGTGCTGCCTCTCAGATTAGATGTTAAACCGAGGCCACAAAATCCCAGTGTCAGCCATGCCTCAGTTGGTAGCGCACTTGCGTCTGAGTTAGAAGGTTGTGGGTTCAAGTCCCACTCCAGAGAGGAAAAGTTCAGTTGTTGGCGCCTTAAGAGGGCACTAGTGGGGCGCAAAACAACTAGCGCCCGGGCGTGGCGATGTTTGCGCCGCTCTTGAAATTAGCTAGACATTTTGCGGCGGCACTAAACACTACCGCCCCGATCTCCTGCGCCGGCAGATCGTGACGTCAGTCGAGTGCGCAATGCCCCAGTAGTGCCCCGGACCGGATATTGAGTGGCGCCCCCGTCTTACCGCCTGCCGCTAGCAACGCCAGGTTGAGGGGAGCGTTTTGCAGTCAGAAAGGGACTGGGGGAGTGCTATTTAAAGGCGACCGCTTCCTGCCTTTTTTTGTTGGTGAGATTTTTGCACCACGCATTCTGAGAGAGAGAGAGACTTCGGGAGAGATTCAACGCTGTGTGAAGGAGTTTTGAGTACTGAGCAGCACTTTGCAGGTTCATTTTGATTTGCCCTTCCTTGCTTCGCCAGCGCTCTGAGGTAGCACCTCGCTCCTCGGTCTTTGCGCCTTAAGACAGGGGTGAAGCGCCTGATTTAGCGCACCAATCACCTCCAGGGGCGATAAAAGCCAAGTTTGCCGTCGGAGGCGATAATTAGCGCCAGGCGCTAAACTTTGCGCACGGCCGATAATGGCGCCCCAAACGGGGCGATACTGAATTTTTCCCCCTTGAGCACAAAATTCCAGGCTGACACTCCAGTGCGGTGCTGAGGGAGTGCTGCACTGTCGGAGGTGCCGTCTTTCGAATTAGATATTAAACCGAGGCCCTGTCTGCTCTCTCAGGTGGATGTAAAAGATCCCACGGCACTATTTCGAAGAAGAACAGGGGACTTATCCCCGGTGTCCTGGCCAGAATTAATCCCTCAACCAACATCACTAAAAATTAGGGTACAGTAGCATAGCGGTTATGTTACTGGACTAGTAATCCAGAGGCCTAGACTAATGAACTGGAGACATGGGTTCAAATGGCATCCACGGCAGCTGGGGAATTTAAATTCAGTTAATTAAATAAATCTGGAATGAAAAGCTAGTATCAGTAATGGTGACTGTGAAACTACTGGGTTGTTGTAAAATCCCATCTGATTCATTAGAAGGAAATCTGCTGCCCTTACCCGGTCTGGCCTATATGTGACTCCAGACCCACAGCAATGTGGTTGACTCTTAACTGCCCCTTTGACACGGCCTAGCCAGCCACTCAGTTGTACCACACGGACTGCAGCGGTTGAAGAAGGCGGCTCACCACCACCTTCTCCAGGGCAGTTAGGGATGGGCAATAAATGCTGGCCTAATTAAAAAAAAAGCAGATTATCTGGTCATTATCACATTGCTGTTTGTGGGAACTTGCTGTGCACAGCTGCCACATTACAACAGTGACTACACTTGAAAAAGTACTTTGAACGGTGTATTTTATATAGCGTGAAAGGCGCTATATAAATGCAAGTTTTTCTTTTTTTTATGGCAGTATTTCAAAGCAGGAGAGTTGTCCTGGCCAACATACATCCAGCAAAAGAACCGCCCCAGACGACCTGGCCATTTATCTCATTGCTGTTTTTGGGACAGGCTCGGAGTAAGCCAATTGGCGGCCGCGTTTCCCGACATTATAACAGTTCAAGAGTAGCTCATTAGCAGTGGAGCGCGATGGGATGTCATGAAAGGTGCTATTTAAATTCAGGTCCTGACGCACAACTGCTTCCTCGGTCTGTGTGGACTTGTGCGGGTTGAGTGTTCCGTGCGGCTCCTGCCCAGTATTTCCATGGCTGTGGTCGGCTCCAACGAGGGAACGTTCGGCTGAATTCACGGCTCTGTGAGACCTGCAGGGAAGCTTCACCCACTGGGAGCACAGCTCGGGAATTCAGGTGCGTCGCTTGCGAGTTTCCACCAGGTTAAGGAGAGGGTATTGCGGGGGGTGGGGGGCATTGCGTCCTAATTTCTCACGTGCAGGATTGTGTGCAGTTTTGGTCACCTTATCTGAGGAAGGATGTTCTTGCCATGGAGGGAGTGCAGCGAAGATTCACCAGACTGATACCTGGGATGGCAGGAATGACGTATGAGGAGAGATTGGGTCGATTGGGCTTATACTCGCTGGAGTTTAGAAGAATGAGAGGGGATCTCATTGAAACTTATAAAATTCTAACAGGACTAGACAGACTAGATGCAGGAAGGATGTTCCCGATGGCGGGGGAGTCCAGAACCAGGGGTCACAGTCTAAGGATAAGGGGTAAGCCATTTAGGACAGAAATGAGGAGGAATTTCTTCACCCAGAGAGTGGTGAACCTGTGGAATTCTCTGCCACAGAAGGCAGTGGAGGCCAATTCATTAAATATATTCAAGAAGGAGTTAGATATATTTCTTAAGGCTAAAGGGATCAAGGGATATGGGGAGAAAGCAGGGACAGGGTACTGAATTTGGATGATCAGCCATGATCTCATTAAATGGCGGAACAGGCTCGAGGGGCCGAATGGCCTACTCCTGCTCCTATCTTCTATGTTTCTATGTTTCTATGAAAGGCTGCTCACAGGGAGCTCACAGTCATAAAGTCATTGCTCCTCAGTAAACCCATAAGCCTACCAGCGATCGTATGAGTCTGTGATCAGCAGGAGTAAACATGGGAGCAGGAGTGCTCCAGCCGACCCATCATTTAAACAGCATGGGCCTCTCTCTCCCCTCTGCCCCGGCCCGAGATCCGATTACCCCCCGTGAAACGCCTTGGGACATTTGACTACATTAAAGGTGCTATACAAATGCACGCTGTTGTTAGGTCGTCCAGAGTTGGGAAGTGAACCCGCTGGCTCTGGAACGCTTGCAGCGAGCGTGCAATCACCGCATGAGCCAGCTGCTTGTCCCAGAGTCCGATGACTCTCTGTGAAGAGACGGACCTCCTGGCGTCTAACGTTATTAATCGTCAGCGGCCATGCAGATCGCTGAACCGTTTAAACGCGGGGGGGCTGCGTTTCTTTTTTTTTACAGGTGGTACGAGGAGAAGCAGGTTACATTATTTCACCGGAACAAATAATTTAGCGTGGTGAGAAATTGGAACTCGCTACTGACATGAATCTTGTCATTCATGTGGAAATGGCTTATGAAGTAATACTGGGCGGCCTGCTGGTGGCGCTGCCCAGGGAGAGTATAAATACTCGGGCATGGGCCCAGCTTGCTCAGGACATTCTTTAACAGGAACTAGTGAAGGACCCAACTAGACCTCCATGTTGTAAAACAGTTGATTAAAGCTTTGTTTAACGCTTAGACCAAGTGCCTAGTAGTTTTCTTACGTCAGCTACCACAGGCGTAGCTGAGGCGAATTGGATAGATGCCTTAAAGGGGAAGCTAGGTAAACACATCAGGGAGAAAGGAATAGAAGGATAGGCTGATGGGGTGAGGAGGCTCATGTGGAGGCCAGTGCCCAGGAGCGACAGTGCCATTCTAAAGAGCTAGCTGTGGTAGTGAGCCCTCCGGTGTTCAGGTGCCAAGTAAGAGCCTTGCTGCACAGCCACCGTCACCTCCCTGGGCGGTGCTGCCCGTGTGAATCGAATGCCAAGAAGATCCAGGTTATGATCTGGAATGAAAGGGCGGTGGAAGCAGATTCAATAGTAATGCTCCAAAGTGAACTGGATAAAAACTTGAAGGGGGGAAAACTTGCAGGGCTACGGGGAAAGAGCAGTGGGGCGGAGTGGGGACTAATTGGACAGCTCAGTCAAAGAGCCAGCACAGGCATGATGGGCCGAACAGCCTCCTCCTGAGCTGTATCACTCTATGATGCCCAATGACAATGAGTCGATGCAGATAGAATTTGTGAAAGTTCTCTGCAAACCCTAGCGCTGCCTGGAGTTATCTTCTATGTTTCTATGTTGGATATACTTCTTAAGGCTAAAGGGATCAAGGGCTATGGGGAGAAAGCAGGGACAGGGTACTGAATTTGGATGATCAGCCATGATCTCATTGAATGGCGGAGCAGGCTCGAGGGGCTGAATGGCCTACTCCTGCTCCTATCTTCTTCTATGTTTAAAGGAACTTTGTTTATTGTGTCTGGGTTCCACGTAGACTTTTTCTTTTGGTTTCTCATCTGCTGCGCGTTTAGTGCCGGACCTTTTGTTTCTCAAAGGAGCTGGGGAATGACTCAGCTGAACCCCCCCCGCCCCCCCCTCCCCGCCCGTCCTCTCTCCCCACGCCTCACCGTGTTGTGTCTATCTGACTGATCTGCCTGAGGCTCCTTCAATCATCATCTCTTTCAGACTCTACTAGGGTATCTCCATTTACAACACCAGGTGAACTGAAGGAATTTTACATGGACAAAAAAAGAAAATGTTCAGTCATTTATTCCTCCCCTCCCCACATGCGCCGCCCTCCCCTCCCCCATCACCCGCCCCCACTCCCTTCTGCTCTTAAACAAAGTAAGAAGATGGATCCATGTCTGAGTAATGCTTCAGGCAAGGAATGTGAGAGAGATCAAGATTGGGACTCACAGTTCTGAAGAGAAAGAAAAATAAAAGGCTTCTACGATAAGAAAGGGGAAAGTATAATGAAGGCGGCCTTTATTTTCACCGTTGGAACTTGCAATTTTTTCCAGCGGCCGTCAACCATTTTTAAAAAAAAATTTGTTTGGCCTCATTAGCTGGCAGGGTCAGCCATGCCCTGCTCCCTCTCACAAAGGAAGTCACTCAGTAACCACGGCAGTGAAAAGGAACGACTGAAACGGCTCAAGAGGCCGCTGCACATTACCGCACCAGCGTGCAGTCAGACTGCAGACAAGGACCCCGCTCCGAGCTGATACCAATACCACAGCCAAGGCAGGCTCCGATGCTAAACGCAACCTTGTCTTTCAACGGCGACCTGCAAGAAAAGCCCTTCAGTGACTGTTTCCGTGCTCTGGGGAATAGAACAGCTCTATTACACGGGGCGGGGTGGGGTGGGGGGGAGGGGGGGGGGGATGTTTAACCTTTACCTGTAGATGTAGGAGGAGCATCTTATAATAAAAGTCCATTCCAGCCATATTACACTTACTGCATCAGCCACTCAGTGATTTTCAGAATTACTTTTATTTTTAATGATTCAAAAGAAACACACTTGATTGTAAATTTGTCATTTTTTAATATTAGGGCATTTCACATCTTGTGGAGAAATCTTCCGCAACAGAAATCGGGCAAATATGAAACAGCAGTACTCAAAGAAGGTTCATTCCAATATCTAGTGCCACAGCCCCCTGAAATGATCATTTTTCATTCAGTAGCATTCTTGAGAGGGTGCAGAGGAGATTTACCAGAATGGTTCCGGGGATGGGGGATCTTCGCTACAAGGACAGGTTGGAGAAGCTGGATTTGTTTTCATTAGAGCAAAGGAGGTTGAGGGGTGATTTGATCGAGGTGTACAAGATTATGACGGGTTTGGATAGGCTAGACGGGGAAAGGCTGTCCCCACTAGTTGATGGTACAAGGACTAGGGGACACAGATTTAAGGTTTTGGGCAAGAGATACAGGGGGGACGTGAGGAAAATACTTTTTTGCGCAGCGAGTGGTGAGGACCTGGAACTCGCTGCTGACGGAAGTGGTGGAAGCGGAGACACTCAATGTTTTCAAGGGGAGACTGGATAGGCACTTGCGGGAACTAAACTTGCAGGGCTACGGGGATAGAGTGGGGGAATGGGACTGACTGGATTGCTCTACAGAGAGCCGGCACGGATTCGATGGGCCGAATGGCCTCCTTCTGTGCCGTTATGACACTATGGGTAAAAATTGGGTCGCGCCCTTGGGCTACTTTTAGCGCCCCGAAAAAGTTAGAGCCCCGCGGCCGATTTTCCCAGGTAGCGCCCCGAGAGGGAGGAGGGGCACTACTGGAAGCTCCCCACTTTGCTCTTGGGGCGCTGCGAGCCAATATCGTGGCGCTACGTGCCGCGGTACTGCAGGTCCTCCTCCCCTTATTAAAGGGGGGCCTGGCGCAGCGCGTCCCGGCACCCAGCTGGGCCACCAGGGATCGGGAGTGCTGGCAAACGAGCCCAGCACTCAAGAGGTGTGCCGGGCTCACGGAGAGCAGCCGGCACCCTGCCCGGGGGCTTCACGGGGGCCAGGGACAGCAATGGGGCAGGTGCTGGCATGCAGCTAGCAGCAAAAATGGCCGCCCTCCACCTCCCCTTTAACCTACCTCCGCAGGTAGGCCCCCCTGACCCTGGCAGACATAGGCCTAGAAATTCAGTTGGCTGCGCCAGCCGTTAGCGCCTTAGGAGGAGTAGATCTCGAGCGCTAGGCGCTTAGCGCCCGGGCGCAGCGCGATCTGCGCCTCGCCCCAACTTCAGTAGACATTTAGCGCCGGCGCAAAGTCATTGCGCGCGCTCATCTGCGCGCGCAGATCATGACGTCATTTCGTTGTGCAACGCCCTTTGTGCGCCCGGAACCGGAACTTCACTCGCGCCGCCCCATTGTGCGCCTGGCGGCCCGAACGACTGTGAAGTGGAACGGTACACAGCCGAGGCGGGCCGCGAGGAGCGCAAATTAAAGGGCACTCCTGCAGTAGAAAAGGCAGCCGTTTTGCAACACTCCTTCTTTGGGAGGAGGAGGAGGAGGAGGAGGAGGAGGAGGAGGAACAACAACAAAGTGATGGAGAGAAGCCCTCCCCAAAAACACAAATACACTAGTCTCGGCCTGTCAAAAAAACAAATCCACCCTCCCCCTTTAAGAGCTCACCGGAGCCAGAGTGTCTGCCGGCAATCAGCAGCTCGCCGCACCTGCCCTGCGCCCAACTTCCGGTGTTAGCGCCCCGGGCTGCCGGCTTAGCGCCTAATGATAGTCGTGCATCGCCTGTTTTAGCGCAGCAGCAACCGCTTAGGGCGATGCAACTGAATATTGGCGAAGTGGCCTCGACTTTGCACCGGGCGCAAACTTTAGCGGCCGCCCGACTTTACCGCCCCAAAAGTGGCTATAATGAATTTCTAGGCCATAGCGTCCGGCGGTAAGTCGGGGGGCGCCACCCAATATTACAGCCGGGGCGCTGCGCACGGTGATGACATAATCGCCGGCGGCTAACGGTTAGCGCCGCCGCTAACCTCCTGCTGAATTTTGCGGAAGACGTTAAAGGCGCTGTGCCCAGGCGCTAGTTGATTTGTGTGCCGTTAGCCCTCTTAGGACGCTAATGGGAGGCACAAATTAACCGAATTTAGCCCCCATGACTCTAGACTCTCCCCTGGGAGAATAGGATCGATGGATTTACCCGTGCAATGAAGGCAGCTAGTTTTCTCGTTTAGGTAGAATAGGATCAAAATCCTGGAACTCCCTACCTAACAACATTGTTTCATTAATTAAGCTGTTCCTCAACTATTCAATTGCTCTCCATCTTCCACCCTCCACAAACTTGAGCTCATCCACAACACTGCTGCCCGTATCCTAAGTCGCACCAAGTCCCGTTCACCCATCACCTTCTGTCCTCGCTGACCTACACTGGCTCCGTCTCGATTTTAGAATTCGCATTCTTCTTTTCAAATCCCTCCATGACCTCACCCCTCCCTATCCCCTCCAGACCCACAACCCTCCGCGATCTCTGCGTTCCTCCAATTCTGGTCCCTTGCTCATCCCCGATTTTCATCGTCCCACCATTGGCGGCCGTGCCTTCAGCTGCCTGGGTCCTAAGCTCTGGAATTCCCTCCCTAAACCTCTCTGCTGCTCCACCTCTCTCTCCTCCTTTAAGACCTTAATGCCGACCGTTTTGACTAAGCATTTGGTCGCCTGTCCCAATATCTTCTTATGTGACTTGGTGCCAAATTTTTTTTGATAGCCGCTCCTTTGAAGGGTGGTTTTTCGACGTTAATGGCGCTATATAAATACAAGTTGTTGTTGTTCCTGATGTTCGAGGAGTTTTATTGGTGCAATATTAGTGTTTATTTCCCCATCATAGTGAGTAAGCTGAAAACAAACAGATCTGTCTGGGTCTAGGCGGATGAAAATTTACCAGGACCTATCAGTAAGTCTGTGAGTTCAAAGAAAATACCCAACGGAGATTGTGTGACTGGGAGGTGGGTTGTTTGTGTCCATAGATTGCACCATGTTTACCACCACCTCCAAGTTCCCCATCAAGTCACACACCACCCTGACTTGGAAATATATCGGCCATTCCTTCATCGTCGCCGGGTCAAAATCCTGGAACTCCCTCCCTAACAGCACTGTGGGAGCGCCTTCACCACACGGACTGCAGCGGTTCAAGAAGGCGGCTCACCACCACCTTCTCAAGGGGCAATTAGGGGATGGGCAATAAATGCTGGCCTTGTCAGGACCTTCCCAAAACACTGTACAGCCAATTAAGTTCTTTTGAAGTGTAGTCACTGTTGTAATGTAGGAAACGCAGCAGCCAATTTTCACACAGCAAGATCTCACAAACAGCAATGTGATGATGACCAGGTAATTTTTTTTTCAATAAATTTGGTTGAGGGATAAATACATCCACCTAAGAGAGCAGATGGGGCCTCGGTTTAATGCCTCATCCAAAAGATGGCACCTCTGACAGTGCAGGACTCCCTCAGCACTGCACTGGGAGTGTCAGTCTAGATTTTTGTGCTCAAGTCTCTGGAGTGGGACTTGAACCTATGATCTAGCCCCAGAGGCAAGGGTGCTACCCACTGAGCCGCAGCTCAGACTTTTAGCCATTAGGCCATTGGGGAGCAAGGGTTTATATATAATCTATACAGGAATCCCTCCCCAACCGCGGGGGATACCTCCCTGAAAACCCCCGTGGTTAGTAAAACCGCGGCTGGCAAATACAGTATAAATGTTCAAATAACACAATAAAAAAGAATATAAAAGCAATAAAATCATGTTATTTACCTTGATCCTAAATTAAAAACCGCGGATACGCAAAATTCACTGCCGCGGTTGGCAAAAGTTGTCGCATAGAGGAAACCGTGTATACTTGAAATCCGCGTACGGCAAAACCGCGGTTGGGGTGGGATTCCTGTATATAAATTGTGACACAGTTGGACATACATGAAATCAAAGGAAAGCATAAAACAGTTGGACATGCAAGCTTCTGTAGTGAGGCCTCTAGGATGCTCTGTGACCTCCATAGCTGCTACTCCACAGTATCAATGGGCAGGCAGATTATCTACACACATTTGAGTCATTAAGAAGTCATCGTAGAATTATAGAATCAAAGAACAGTACAGCACAGAAGGCGGCCATTCGGCCCATCGAGTCTGTGCTGGCTCTTTCGAAGAGCAATCCAGTTAGTCCTGCTTCCCCGCTCTTTCCCCCCAGATCCCTGCAATTTTTTCTCCTTCAAGTATTTATCCCATTCCCTTTTGAAGGCTACTATTGAATCTGTATCCACCGCCCTATCAGGCAGTGCATTCCAAATCCTAACCACTCGTTGCGTTAAAATATTTTTCCTCATGTTGCTTCTGGTTCTTTGGCCAATCACCTTAAGCCTGTGCCCCCTCTGGCCACTGGAAACAGTTTCTCTTTATTTACTCTGTCTAAACCCTTCATGGTTTTAAATACCTCGATCCAATCTGCTCTTAGCCTTCTCTGCTCCAAGGAGATCACGTGTTGTTATTCCTTCTTCCATCTCTGAAGCCAAGCTGTTGTGAAACTCACGGGGGGGACATTTGGTTCCAGTCAACTGAGACAAGGATTCTGGCTGATAATTGCACAATCACACCCACCCACACTCCTGCGCTCATTGGTCTACTGAGTTTCCGTAGCGTTCTTGCCCCTTTCGCATAAGTGTTGAGTAACCTTGCAATATGTTTTATGGGGCCCTTGTGCTTAAACGTTATAATTATCTCAATCGTCATGTGCAAGAGTGTTTCATAATTACATAATTTTAAAACTTTGAATCATATTATTGACAGATATATGCTTCCAAATTGCGGGCAATTGTAATGCTTCTCATTGCGTGGGCTGTAAGTGCTGAGGACTACAAATTTTTTTTTTACAGTTCCTCAGGGTGTAGAACATCAATAAAAATAGAAAGACTTGCATTTATATAGCACCTTTCACAACCTAAAGACATTCCTAAGCTCTTCAGAGCCAGCGAAGGGTGGTCACTGTTGTAATGTGGGAAACGCGGCAGCCAAATTCCGCACAGCAAGCTCCCACAAACAGCAATGCGATAATGACCAGATCGTCTGTGTAAGTGATGTTGATTGAGGGATAAATATTGGCCAGGACACCGGGGAGAGCTCCCCCCTGCTCTTCTTCGAAATAGTGCCATACTGAGGGAGTGCTGCACTGTTGGACATGGCATCTTGCAAATGAGACGTTAAACCGAGGCCCCGACTGTCCTCTCAGGTGGGCATAAAAGATCCCACGGCACGATTTCGAAGTAGAGCAGGGGAGTTATCCCTGGTGTCCTGGCCAATATTTATCCCTACAGCCAGCATAACTAAAAAACAGATTATCTGGTCGTTATCACATTGCTGTTTGTGGGAGCTTGCTGTGCACAAATTGGCTGCCGCATTTGCTACATTACAACAGTGACTTCATAAGTACTTCATTGGTGGTAAAGCGCTTTGGGACATCCTGAGGTTGTGAAAAGCGCTACATAAAGGCAAATTCTTTCTTTGTTTCCTCTTTAACATCTTGTGGACTACCACAGGAGGCCCCAAACCAAAAGCAGATTACAGGACCTAAGGCTTTATCCCTTGTCAAGATGATGGATATTCGCACTGAAGAATGGAACGCTTCCCATTTCAGCACCAAGTTCCAAGGTTAAGGATAGAATGACTCAATACAGAATGAATCTTGCTCTACTCTGCCCCACCACGGGCTGGGGTACAGTCGGGCCTCCACAGATTGGGTCATTTATCAGAATGCTTCTTGTCAGTGGGAAGCCACGCAGGTTAAAGTGATTGTCTTAAAAATCCAACTGGTTCACTCACGCCCTTCAAGGGAAGGAAGCCTCCCGTCCTTGCCCAGTCTGGGCCTATGTGTGACTCCAGTCCCCACACCAACATAGTTGACTCTCAACTGCGCTCTGAAGTGGTCGAGCAAGACACTCAGTTGTATCACACCTACCAGGGCAACAAGGGATGGACAATAAAGGCCAGCGACACGCACATCCCGAGAATGAATTGTATAAAAAGAGTCAGTCGCTGCAATTAGCAGGTATCACTCATTCATATCGGGAATTTATGTCCACTTGGGAATAATCATCAAATTGCATTTAGTAATAGTAATGTAGTAGCAGTAAAAATGTCCCAAGGCGCTTCGCAGGAACGTTATCAGGATTTGACACCGAGCCACATAAGGAGATATTACGACAGGTGACCAAAAGCTTGGTCAAAGATGTAGGTTTTAAGGAGCGTCTTAAAGGAGGAAAGAGAGGTAGAGAGGCGGAGAGGTTTAGGGAGGGAATTCCAGAGCTTAGGGCCGAGGCAGCTGAAGGCGTGGCCACCAATGGTAGAGCGATGAAAATCGGGGATGCTCAAGAGGCCAGAGTTGGAGGAGCGCAGAGATCTCAGAGGGTTGTAGGGCTGGAGGAGGTTACAGAGATAGGGAGGGGCGAGGCCGTGGACGGATTTGAACCGGGAGCCAATGTAGATCAGCGAGCACAGGGGCTGATGGGTGAACGGCACTTGGTGCGAGTTAGGACACGGGCAGCAGAGTTTTGGATGAGCTCAAGTTACATCGGATTACATCGGATATACGGCACAGAAACAGGCCATTCGGCCCAACCAGTCCATGCCGGCGTTTATGACTCGAGCCTCCTCCAGTCTTTCCTCATCTAACTCTATCAGCGTAACCCTCTATTCCCTTCTTCCTCATATGCCTGTCTAGCCTCCCCTTAAATGCACCTATACTATTCGCTTCAACCACTCCCTGTGGTAGTGAGTTCCACATTCTCACCACTCTTTGGGTAAAGAAGTTTCTTCTGAATTCCCTATTGGATTTCTTGGTGACTATCTTATATTGATGGCCTCTAGTTATGCTCTTCCCCACAAGTGGAAACACTCTCTCTGTATCCACTTGATCAAAACCTTTCATAATTTTAAAGACCTCTATTCGGTCACCCCTCGGCCTTCTTTTTTAAGAGAAAAAAGACCCAGCCTGTTGATCCTTTCCTGATGTGTATACCCATATGTTTACAGAGGGTGGTAGGCGGGAGGCCGGCCAAGGAGGAAAATGGGGAAAATCCTCTAATTCGGCACTGGTTAGGTCTAACTGGGAAACCCGACACAGAGAAGCCACAGGTCGGAACAGCTCGCACTGTTCGGAGCGCTCTTCTGAAGTTGGGGCCGAGTCACATCGACGGGACACAACTGCGAACGGTTTGTCTCTGCGTTTGTCTCTGCCACACCCGGACCATGGCCCGACGAATGGACAAACGCTCCATTCTCCAGCAACGGACACACCTCACCGTGACCGGAAATAACGTTTTCTTTTTTAATAAAACCCGAATAACATATTGTGTAAATATTGATATTAATGCCAAGAAAAATGCTTTAATGTATTACTGCATTCAGACCACACAATGCGGGATATTAAATTTATAGACTACACTAAATCACAGTTTACACTTGCAATTATAAAGCATACAGACTGTAATATTACTGCTCACACCTGCTACATTCCTCCCAAATACATCTCCTCTGTTTCAAACCCTTTGTACTAACTCTGCATCACTGATAAATAAGGCTTGTTCCAAACCCTTTCAAGCTGACATCTGTATCTAATACTGTAACAGCGATATAATGATATCTTTGTACCCACTCCGGTATAAAGATTCTCGAAAACTTGATACCCCGAGTGTTTTCTTTCGGCTTTTGTTGCCTAGCGACCGAGCGATTTAAAAAAAAACTCCTGTAAATGAATTTTCAAGGCGGCCTTTCTGGACTTTGACAATTGAAAATGGTTTGAAATTCCTTTCTGTAATAAAGGAAAATTAATCTGAACGACGGATCAAGTGAAACATTGATGCGCCAATGCAACAGCTACTTGAAGCATGAACACCGTCCTTTAAACTCCAATATAACCTGAGAGCTTGCAAAGTGGTTAAAAGTGGCTCTAAATTACACTTGGCGTCTGCAAAGGGGAATCCACATTGCATTAAAGGAACAGATCAATTGCAAAGACAGAACTTGCATTTCTATAGCGTCTTTCACGATCTCAGGACGTCCCAAAGTGCATAACCGCCCAAATTGCAGTCACTGTTGTAATGTGGGAAATGCGGCAGCCAATTTGCACACAGCAAGCTCCCACAAACAGCAATGTGATAATGACCAGATAATCTGTTTTAGAGATGTCGATTGAGGGATAAGTGTTGGCCCCAGGACCCCCGGGATAACTCCCCTGCTCTTCTTCGAAATAGTCTGTCACATCCACTTGAGAGAGCAGACGGGGCCTCGGTTTAAAGCAAATTATTATTTAAATGGAGAGAGGCGACAGAATGCTCGGTACAGAGGGATCTGAGTGTCTGCGTACTTGAAATTCAAAAAGTTAGCGTGCAGGTACAGCAAGTAATTCAGAAAGCAAATGGAATGTTGGCCTTTATTGCAAGGGGGATGGAGTATAAAAGTAGGGAAGTCTTGCTACAACTGTACAGGGCGCTGGTGAGACCACACCTGGAGTACTGCGGACAGTTTTGGTTCCCTTATTTAAGGAGGGATATACTTGCATTGGAGGCAGTTCAGAGAAGGTTCACGAGGTTGATTCCTGAGATGAAGGGGTTGTCTTATGAGGAATGTTGGGCCGATACTCATTGGAGTTTAGAAGAATGAGAGGGGATCTTATTGAAACATATAAGTTTCTGATGGGGCTTGACAGGGTAGATGCTGAGAGGATGTTTCCCCTCGTGGGGGAATCTAGAACTAGGGGGCACAGTTTCAGGATAAGGGGTCACCCATTTAAAACAGAGATGAGGAGGAATTTCTTCTCTCAGAGGGTCGTGAATCTTTGGAATTCTCTCCCCCAGAGAGCTGTGGAGGCGGAGTCAGTGAATATATTCAAGGTGGAAATAGAGAGATTTTTGAAAAACAGGGGAGTCAAAGGTTATGGGGAGCGGGCAGGAAAGTGGAGTTGAGGTCAAGATCAGCTCAGCCATGATCTCATTGAATGGCGGAGTAGGCTCGAGGGGATGCATGGCCGACTCCTGCTCCTTATGTTCTTAATATCTCATCCGAAAGACGGCACCTCCGACAGTGCAGCACTCCCTCAGTACAGCACTGGAGCATCAGCCTGGATTTTTGTGCTCGAGTCTCTGGAGTGGGACTGTGAACCCACGACCTTCTGCCTGAAAGGTGAAGGTGCTGCCCACTGAGCCACGGCTGACACCTGTAGCAAGATTGTCAAGCTGTACGGCCCAGAAGGAGCCGGTTTCGTTCCCTGGTGTGAGCTGAGTTGGTCGCTCTCGGGGGAGGCAGAAGCTGGTCCACTCCAACTGGCCTTAGAACCATGAGGTTATTGAGGTGGGGGGAGGGGTGCGGGGGGAATCAGCCAAACCTCCTGCTCCTGATTGCTATTGGTCAGCACCAGCTGGAAGGTGAACATGCCTAGTCACCAGCTGAGAAGAAAAAGGCCTTGGTGTGATGCCACTCATAGTTGAATATCCAACTGATACTCACCCTGTGGGCTTCCAGATGAAGACTGACCACTAGAGCAAGGTGCCACAGAGCTGCCGATGCCTGTAGGACCGAAGCACCAGCAGAACAAGAGGAGGAGAGGGGAGCTAATGGGGGGAAAAGAATGAAAGGGAGCTTGAAATAATAAGAGAACAAATCTTTTTTAGGGTGTGAGTAACAAGAACAAAAAAGTATCATAAAGTGTACTTTGGACTTTCACATCATCCACTCACTGGATATTATGAAGGATTTCTGTCACCCACAAACTTATAGCAGCAGGCAGAGGCGACAGCACGCGAATCCACGCCTTCGCTTGCTTAACCTCAACAACACAAGCACACGCACACACACCTGTCTCACACAACACACACCTGTCTCACACAACATGCACCTGTCCCACACACAACACACACCTGTCTCACACAACACACACCTGTCTCACACAACACACACCTGTCTCACACAACACACACCTGTCTCACACGCACACACACCTGTCTCACACAACACACACCTGTCTCACACAACATGCACCTGTCCCACACACAACACACACCTGTCTCACACAACACACACCTGTCTCACACAACACACACCTGTCTCACACAACACACATCTGTCCCACACACAACACACACCTGTCTCACACAACACACATGTGTCTCACACACAACACACACCTGTCTCACACAACACACACCTGCCCCACACACAACATGCACCTGTCTCACACAATACACACCTGTCTCACACAATACACACCTGTCCCACACACAACATGCACCTGTCTCACACGCACACACACTTGTCCCACACACAACACACACCTGTCTCACGCACAACACACACCTGTCCCACACACAACACACACTTGTCCCACACACAACACACACCTGTCCCACACACAGCACACACCTGTCCCACACACAGCACACACCTGTCCCACACACAACACACACCTGTCTCACACAACACACACCTGTCCCACACACAAGACAAACCTGTCCCACACGCAACACACACCTGTCCCACACACAGCACACACCTGTCCCACACACAACACACACCTGTCTCACACAACACACACCTGTCCCAAACACAGCACACAACTGTCCCACACACAGCACACAACTGTCCCACACACAACACACACCTGTCCCACACACAACACACACCTGTCCCACACACAACACACACCTGTCTCACACAACACACACTTGTCCCACACACAACACACACCTGTCCCACACACAACACATACCTGTCCCACACACAACACACACCTGTCTCACACAACACACACCTGTCCCACACACAACACACACCTGTCTCACACACAGTACACACCTGTCTCACACAACACACATCTGTCCCACACACCACAAGCACCTGTCTCACACGCACACACACCTGTCCCACACACAACACACACCTGTCCCACACACAACACACACCTGTCTCACACAACACGCACCTGTCCCACACACAACACACACCTGTCTCACACACAACACACACCTGTCTCACACACAACACACACCTGTCCCACACACAACACACACCTGTCTCACATGCACACACACCTGTCCCACACACAGCACACATCTGCCCCACACAACACACACCTGTCTCACACAACACATACCTGTCTCACACAACACACACCTGTCTCACACAACACACACGTGCCTCACACGCCACACACACCTGTCTCACACAACACACACCTGTCTCACACACAACACACACCTGTCTCACAAATGACACACAAGTGTCTCACACACAACACACACCTGTCTCACACACAACACACACATGTCCCACACACAACACACACCTGTCTCACACAACACAAATGTGTCTCACACAACACACACCTGTCTCACACAACACACACCTGTCTCACACACAACACACATGTCTCACGCACAACACACACGTGTCTCACACACAACACACACCTGTCCCACACACAACACGCACCTGTCTCACACGCACACACACTTGTCCCACACACAAAACACGCCTGTCCCACACACAACACACACTTGTCTGACACACAACACACACCTGTCCCACACACAACACACACCTGTCCCACACACAACACACACCTGTCTCACACACAACACACACATATCCCACACACAACACACACCTGTCTCACACAACACACACCTGTCTCACACACAACACACACCTGTCTCACACAACACACACCTGTCTCACACAACACACACATGTCTCACACACAACACACACCTGCCTCAAACAACACACACCTGGCCCACGCACAACATGCACCTGTCTCACACAACACACACCTGTCTCACACAACACACACCTGTCCCACACACAACACGCACCTGTCTCACATGCACACACACTTGTCCCACACACAAAACACACCTGTCCTACACACAACACACACCTGTCTCACACACAACACACACCTGTCCCACACACAACACACACCTGTCTCACACAACACACACCTGTCTCACACACAACACACACCTGTCTCACACACAACACACACGTGTCTCACACACAACACACACCTGTCTCACACAACACACACCTGTCTCACACAACACACACGTCTCACACACAACACACACCTGCCTCAAACAACACACACCTGGCCCACGCACAACATGCACCTCTCTCACACAACACACACCTGTCTCACACAACACACACCTGTCCCACACACAACACGCACCTGTCTCACATGCACACACACTTGTCCCACACACAAAACACACCTGTCCTACACACAACACACACCTGTCTCACACACAACACACACCTGTCCCACACACAACACACACCTGTCTCACACAACACACACCTGTCTCACACACAACACACACCTGTCTCACACACAACACACACGTGTCTCACACACAACACACACCTGTCTCACACACAACACACACCTGTCCCACACACAACACGCACCTGTCTCACACGCACACACACTTGTCCCACACACAACACACACCTGTCCCACACACAAATCACACTTGTCTGACACACAACACACACCTGTCCCACACACAACACACACCTGTCCCACACACAACACACACCTGTCTCACACACAACACACACATGTCCCACACACAACACACACCTGTCTCATGGTGTGGAGGTGCCAAATTTGGACTGGGGTGGACAAATGTAAGAAGTCACACAACACCAGTTTAGGCCAACAGCTTTATTTGAAATCACAAGCTTTCGGAGCGCTGCTCCTTCGTCAGCTGAAGTGGAGAGATGCATAAAATCACAGCTTATATAGTCAGAGAATAATATCAGATGTTTACAGGTAATCTTTCTAACTGCCATTTATCACACCTCAGCAGAGAGATAATCACAGCAATCAAAGGTGTGAATGGTGTCCAAACAGGTCAGTCAGGAAAACATTACATCAAAGAACAATGAGGTGGGGTCACAAGGGGTCAAATGTTGCAGATGCTGGGGTCTGTATGAAAAACAGACAAAAACATTTTTTTTGCTGGAAATCACAGCAGGTCCGGCCGCATCTGTGTGGAGAGAACAAGCCAGCGATGACTCGAGTCTGGATGACCCTACGTCAGGTGGGGTTACATGTAGCGTGACATGGACCCAAGATCCCGGTTGAGGCTGTCCGCATGGGTGCGGAACTTGGCTATCAGTTTCTGCTTGACGATTTTGCGTTGTCGTGCGTCTCGAAGGCCGCCTTGGAGAATGCTTACCCGAAGATCGGAGGCTGAATGTCCTTGACTGCTGAAGTGTTCCCCGACTGTGAGGGAACACTCCTGCCTGGCGATTGTTGCGCGGTGTCCAGACAGCTGTCTCACACAACACAAACGTGTCTCACACAACACACACCGGTCTCACACACAACAAAAACCTGTCTCACACAACACACACCTGTCTCACACAACAGACACGCGTCTCACACAACACACATGTGTCTCACACACAACACACACCTGTCTCAAACAACACACACCTGCCCCACACACAACATGCACCTGTCTCACACAACACACACCTGTCTCACACAACACACACCTGTCCCACACACAACACGCACCTGTCTCACACGCACACACACTTGTCCCACACACAACACACACCTGTCCTACACACAACACACACCTGTCTCACACACAACACACACCTGTCCCACACACAACACACACCTGTCCCACACACAACACACACCTGTCCCACACACAACACACACCTGTCTCACACAATACACACCTGTCCCACACACAACACACCTGTCCCACACACAACACACACCTGTCCCACACACAGCACACACCTGCCCCACACACAACACACACCTGTCTCACACAACACACACTTGCCTCACACGCAACACACACCTGTCCCACACACAACACACACCTGTCTCACACAACACACACCTGTCTCACACACAACACACACCTGTCTCACACGCACACACACTTGTCCCACACACAACACACACCTGTCCCACACACAACACACACTTGTCTGACACACAACACACACCTGTCCCACACACAACACACACCTGTCCCACACACAACACACACCTGTCTAACACAACACAAATGTGTCTCACACAACACACACCTGTCTCACACAACACACACCTGTCTCACACACAACACACACCTGTCTCACACAACACACACCTGTCTCACACAACAGACACCTGTCTCACACAACACACACATGTCTCACACACAACACACACCTGTCTCAAACAACACACACCTGGCCCACACACAACATGCACCTGTCTCACACAACACACACCTGTCTCACACAACACACACCTGTCCCACACACAACATGCACCTGTCTCACACGCACACACACTTGTCCCACACACAACACACACCTGTCTTACACACAGCACACACCTGTCTCACACACAACACACACCTGTCCCACACACAACACACACCTGTCTCACACAACACACACCTGTCTCACACACAACACACACCTGTCTGACACACAACACACACGTGTCTCACACACAACACACACCTGTCTCACACACAACACACACCTGTCCCACACACAACACGCACCTATCTCACATGCACACACACTTGTCCCACACACAACACACACCTGTCCCACACACAACACACACTTGTCTGACACACAACACACACCTGTCCCACACACAATACACACCTGTCCCACACACAACACACACATGTCTCACACACAACACACACATGTCCCACACACAACACACACCTGTCTCATGGTGTGGAGATGCCGGATTTGGACTGGGGTGGACAAATGTAAGAAGTCACACAACACCAGGTTGTAGGCCAACAGATTTATTTGAAATCACAAGCTTTCGGAGCGCTGCTCCTTCGTCAGGTGAAGTGGAGAGATGCATAAAAACACAGCTTATATAGTCAGAGAATAATGTCAGATGTTTACAGGTAATCTTTCTAACTGCCATTTATCACACCTCAGCAGAGAGATAATCACAGCAATCAAAGGTGTGAATGGTGTCCAAACAGGTCAGTCAGGAAAACATTACATCAAAGAACAATGAGGTGGGGCCACAAGTGGTCAAATGTTGCAGATGCTGGTGTCTGTATGAAAAACAGACAAAAAACATTTTTTTTGCTGGAAATCACAGCAGGTCCGGCCGCATCTGTGTGGAGAGAACAAGCCAACGACGACTCGAGTCTGGATGACCCTACGTCAGGTGGGGTTACATGTAGCATGACATGAACCCAAGATCCCGGTTGAGGCCGTCCTCATGGCTGCGGAACTTGGCTATCAGTTTCTGCTTGACGATTTTGCGTTGGCGTGTGTCTCGATGGCCGCCTTGGAGAATGCTTACCCGAAGATCGGAGGCTGAATGTCCTTGACTGCTGAAGTGTTCCCCGACTGTGAGGGAACACTCCTGCCTGGCGATTGTTGCGCGGTGTACACACACCTGTCTCACACAACACACACCTGTCTCACACACAACACACACCTGTCTCACACAACACACACCTGTCTCACACAACACACACCTGTCTCACACAACACACACCTGTCCCACACACAACACGCACCTGTCCTACACACAACACAAACCTGTCTCACACACAACACACACCTGTCCCACACCCAACATGCACCTGTCTCACACAACACACACCTTTCTCACACACAACACAAACCTGTCTCACACAACACACACCTGTCTCACACAACAGACACGTGTCTCACACAACACACATGTGTCTCACACACAACACACACCTGTCTCAAACAACACACACCTGCCCCACACACAACATGCACCTGTCTCACACAACACACACCTGTCTCACACAACACACACCTGTCCCACACACAACACGCACCTGTCTCACACGCACACACACTTGTCCCACACACAACACACACCTGTCCTACACACAACACACACCTGTCTCACACACAACACACACCTGTCCCACACACAACACACACCTGTCCCACACACAACACACACCTGTCCCACACACAACACACACACACACACCTGTCTCACACAACACTCACCTGTCCCACACACAACACACACCTGTCCCACACACAAAACACACTTGTTCCACACACAACACACACCTGTCCCACACACAGCACACACCTGCCCCACACACAACACACACCTGTCTCACACAGCACACACTTGTCTCACACGCAACACACACGTGTCTCACACACAACACACACGTGTCTCACACACAACACACACCTGTCTCACACACAACACACACCTGTCCCACACACAACATGCACCTGTCTCACACGCACACACACTTGTCCCACACACAACACACACCTGTCCCACACACAACACACACTTGTCTGACACACAACACACACCTGTTCCACACACATCACACACCTGTCCCACACACAACACACACCCGTCTCACACAACACAAACGTGTCTCACACAACACACACCTGTCTCACACAACACACACCTGTCTCACACACAACACACACCTGTCTCACACAACACACACCTGTCTCACACAACAGACACCTGTCTCACACAACACACACATGTCTCACACACACCACACACCTGTCTCAAACAACACACACCTGGCCCACACACAACATGCACCTGTCTCACACAACACACACCTGTCCCACACAACACACACCTGTCCCACACACAACACACACTTGTCTGACACACAACACACACCTTTCCCACACACAACACACACCTGTCCCACACACAACACACACCTGTCTCACACACAACACACACATGTCCCACACACAACACACACCTGTCTCATGGTGTGGAGATGCCGGATTTGGACTGGGGTGGGCAACTGTAAGAAGTCACACAACACCAGGTTATAGGCCAGCAGCTTTATTTGAAATCACAAGCTTTCGGAGCGCTGCTCCTTCGTCAGGTGAAGTGGAGAGATGCATAAAAACACAGCTTATATAGTCAGAGAATAATGTCAGATGTGTACAGGTAATCTTTCTAACTGCCATTTATCACAGTTCGGCAGAGAGATAATCACAGCAATCAAAGGTGTGAATGGTGTCCAAACAGGTCAGTCAGGAAAACATTACATCAAAGAACAATGAGGTGGGGTCACAAGTGGTCAAATGTTGCAGATGCTGGTGTCTGTCTGAAAAACAGACAAAAAACATTTTTTTTGCTGGAAATCACAGCAGGTCCGGCCGCATCTGTGTGGAGAGAACAAGCCAATGACGACTCGAGTCTGGATGACCCTACGTCAGGTGGGGTTACATGTAGCGTGACATGAACCCAAGATCCCGGTTGAGGCCGTCCTCATGGCTGCGGAACTTGGCTATCAGTTTCTGCTTGACGATTTTGCGTTGTCGTGCATCTCGAAGGCCGCCTTGGAGAATGCTTACCCGAAGATCGGAGGCTGAATGTCCTTGACTGCTGAAGTGTTCCCCGACTGTGAGGGAACACTCCTGCCTGGCGATTGTTGCGCGGTGTACACACACCTGTCTCACACAACACACACCTGTCTCACACACAACACACACCTGTCTCACACAACACACACCTGTCTCACACAACACACACCTGTCTAACACAACACACACGTGTCTCACAAACACACACCTGTCTCAAACAACACACACCTGCCCCACACACATGCACCTGTCTCACACAACACACACCTGTCTCACAACACACACCTGTCCCACACACAACACGCACCTGTCCTACACACAACACAAACCTGTCTCACACACAACACACACCTGTCCCACACAACACACACCTGTCCCACACACAGCAGACATCTGTCCCACACATAACACACACCTGTCTCACAAAACACACACCTGTCCCACACACAACACACACCTGTCCCACACACAACACACATTTGTCCCACACACAACACACACCTGTCCCACACACAACACACACTTGTCCCACACACAACACACACCTGCCCCACACACAACACAAACCTGTCTCACACAACACACATCTGGCCCACACACAACACACACCTATCCCACACACAACACACACCTGTTCCACACACAGCACACACCTGTCCCACACACAACACACACCTGTCTCACACAACACACACCTGTCCTACACACAACACACACCTGTCCCACACACAACACACACCTATATCACATGACACACACCTGTCCCACACACAACACACACCTGTCCCACACACAACACACACCTGTCCCACACACAACACACATCTGTCCCACACAACACATACCTGTCTCACACAACACACTTGTCTCACACAACACACTCATGTCTCACACACAACACACACCTGTCTCACACAACACACACCTGTCTCACACAACACACCCCTGCCCCACACACAACACACACCTGTCCCACACACAACACACACCTGTCCCACACACAACACACACCTATCTCACACACAACACACACCTGTCTCACACACAACACACACCTGTCCCACACTCAACACACACCTGTCCCACACACAACACACACCTGTCCCACACACAACACACACCTGTCCCACACACAACACACACCTGTCTCACACAACACACACCTGTCCCACACACAACACACACCTGTCCCACACACCACACACACATGTCCCACACACCACACACATGTCCCACACACAACACACACCTGTCTCACACAACACACACCTGTCCCACACACAACACGCACCTTTCCCACACACAACACACACCTGTCCCACACACAACACACACCTGTCTCACACACAACACACAACTGTCTCACACAACACACACCTGTCTCACACAATACACACCTGTCTCACACACAACACACACCTGTCTCACACAACACGCACCCGTCTCACACAACATGCACCTGTCTCACACAACATGCACCTGTCCCACACACAACACACATGTGTCTCACACAACACATACCTGGCCCACACACAACACGCACCTGTCCCACACACAACACGCACCTGTCCCACACACAATACACACGTGTCTCACACGATACACACGTCTCACACAACATGCACCTGTCCCACACACAACATGCACCTGTCCCACACACAACATGCACCTGTCCCACGCACAGGCATCTGTCTCACACACAACACACACAAGTCTGAAACCTCCCATGTACCCTCACATCAACCTGAACATGCACATCCACAAACAGCTATTCATCAAACAATATTGCCCATCTAAAGAAGGAACTTGCTTTTATACAGAACCTTACATAGGAACATAGGAACAGGAGGAGGCCATTCAGCCCCTCGAGCCTGTTCCGCCATTCAGTTAGATCATGGCTGGTCTGTATCGACCTTTCACGTCAACCTAAAGTGCTTCACATCCAATGAAGTACTTTTGAAGTGTAATCACTGTTGTAGGAAACGCAGCAGCCAATTTGCGCACAGCAAGCTCCCACAAACAGCACTGTGGTAATGACCAGATCATCTGTTTTAGCGGTTGAAGGATAAATATTGGCCAGGAGACTGGGGATAACTCCTCTGCTCTTCTTCGAACTAGTGCCACTGGACATTTTACGTCCAGCTGAGCGGCAGACGGGGCCTCGGTTTAACGTCTCAGTCAATAGGCAGATGCCCCAACAGATGCCGTGCTTGAATTTCAGCCTGGATTATGAGCTTAAGTTCTGGAGTGGGGTTTGAAGCCACCACCTCCTGAGGCAAAGAAAAGAGCACAACCCCTGAGACAAATTGGCCCAGTAATTCCGGGCACAACGCGTGAGTAAGGACGGGGTACTCACGCGTGTGCCCGGAGGAATTGCTGGTTTTCAGCATGCACAGCGCATGCGCTGAAAACCGGCATTTCCTGTCCTCTGACCCAAGGGGTTAAGAGGCAGAACGCGCACGACTGCACAGGCAAGCGCGTGCGCAGTGAAATTCCTTTTTTTTTTCAGAGTTGCGCGTGTGTAAAGGCCTCCGGTCTTTACGCATAGAAAAACCACACATAAGTACTTAGTTTTTCAGGTAAGTGGGCTTTTAGTACAATTGAGAATTTTTTTTCCCACAGGTTTGTTATTTTTAAAGAATTTACAGTAAGGTAAGTTTAGTTTTAGCCCCGATTTAAAAATTTTTTTTTTTTTTTTAATTTTAAAATTATTGTTTAAAATAGTTTTTCAGAGTTCTTTATTGTTCATTTAAGTAGTGCAATGTTTTTTTAAAATTTTCTTTCAGGTTTAAATAGAGTTTTGGGGCCAGGAGTTTTCATGAGTTTGACAGCTCTTTCTGTCAAACTCATGAATGAGTTTCCCCTCCCCTGATTGGCTGCACAGTGCTCACCTGATCCCAGCCGGCACATCGCACTAACTACGCCGCTGGATCAGGTAAGCACAGCGCGCTGACATCTGAACCGGGCCAGTGACAGGAAATGCAAGCAGGCCCGGGCTTCAGATGTCGGCGCGCAGGGTGAGTGCAGATCGGGGGCTTGCACGCGCGGCAAGCACCCGATCCTAATTTCAGGGCCAATATACGTAAGATGCAAGATAGGCACCCTCCAGTGTTGGCCTAACTGAATGAAAGTAGCCTTCACCAACATGTATTTGACGTGGAAGGTACAATATTTAACTATCTTACAGAGGCAATGCCAGAGCACGGGGAATGGTGGATTGCCCAGTCAACGTGATACTCAGTGGTGCTTTCCTCCATGGTGCTGGGCTATGGACCTCCTGTGAGTTTTCAATAACACTGGTCTTGTGAGTACAGTTAAAGACCACCTCCTTCAAACTCACTCCAAACCACATTCTTCTTCTTCTTAGGCAGTCCCTCAGGAACCGAGGATGACTTGCCTCCACACTAAAAATGAGTTTGCAGGTGACTGATTAGTCCAATGCGGGACCTACAGTCTCTGTCACAGGTGGGGCAGACGGTGGTTGAAGGGGCGGGTGGGTGGGGTGCTTGGGTTGACGTGCGCTCCTTACGCTGTTTGCGCTTGGCTTCCGCTTTCTCCCAGCGAAGAGACTCGAGGTGTTCGACGCCTTCCCGGATGCTTCTCCACTTTGTGCGGTCTTAATTGCACTCCCTCCATGGCAAGAACATCCTTCCTCAGATAAGGCGACCAAAACTGCACACAATACTCAAGGTGTGGTACAACTGCAGCAAGACATCCTTGCTCCTGTACTCGAACCCTCTCGCTATGAAGGCCAGCATAACATTTGCCTTCTTAACCACCTGCTGCACCTGCATGCTTACCTTCAGCGACTGGTGCACAAGGACACCCAGGTCTCGTTGCACTTCCCCTTTTCCCAATCTATTGCCGTTCAGATAATAATCTGTCTTCCTGTTTTTGCCACCAAAGTGGATAACCTCGCATTTATCCACATTATACTGCATCTGCCATGCATCTGCCCAATCGCCCAACCTGTCCAAATCGTACTGGAGTTTCTCTGCATCCTCCTCACAGCACACACGCCCACCCAGCTTTGTGTCGCCTGCAAACTTGGAGATATTACATCTAGTTCCCTCGTCCACATCATTAATATATATTGTGAATAACTGGGGTCCTAGCACCGATCCCTGCGGTACCCCACTAGTCACCACCTTCCACTCGTAAAAAGACCCATTTATTCCAACTTTTTGCTTCCTGTCTGCCAACCAAGTCAGTACCTTACCCCCAATCCCATGTGCTTTAACATTGCACGCTAATCTTTTATGCGGGGCCTTATCGAAAGCCTTCTGAAAGTCCAAATACACCACATCCACTGGTTCTCCCTTATCTATTCTACCAGTTACATCATCAAAAAATTCCAGTAGATTAGTCAAGCATGATTTACCTTTTGTAAATCCATGTTGACTTTGTCTGATCCTGTCACTGTTTTCCAAGTGCTCTGCTATTACATCTTTTATAATGGACTCTAGCATTTTCCCCACTACCGATGTCAGGCTTACTGGTCTATAATTCACCATTTTTTCTCTACCACCTTTTTTAAATAGTGGGGTTACATTAGCTACCCTCCAATCCATGGGAACTGTTCCAGAGTCTATAGAATTTTGGAAGATGACCAGCAATGCATCTACTATTTCTAGGGCCACTTCCTTAAGTACCCTAGGATGTAGATTATCAGGCCCTGGGGATTTATCGGCCTTCAATCCCGTCAATTTCCCTAACACCATTTCCCTACAAATACTGATTTCATTCAGTTCCTCCCTCTCATTAGACCCTATGTACCCTGACATCTCTGGGAGTTTATTTGTATCCTCCTTTGTGAAGACAGAACCAAAGTATGTATTTGGTCAGCCATGTCTTTGTTCCCCATTATAAATTCCCCTGATTCTGACTGCAAGGGGCCTATGCTTGACTTTACCAATCTTTTTCTCTTCACATATCTATAGAAGCTTATACAGTCAGTTTTTATGTTCCCTGCAAGCTTACTCTCATACTCTATTTTCCCCCTCTTAATTAATCCCTTTGTCCTCCTTTGCTGAATCCTAAACTGCTCCCAATCCTCAGGTTTGCTGCTTTTTCTGGCCAATTTATATGTTCTCTCCTTGGATCTTATGTTATCACTAATTTCCCTTGTTAGCTAATGTTGAGTCACCATTTTTGTTTTATTTTTATGCCAAACAGGGATGAACAATTTCTGTAGTTCATCCATACGATCTTTAAATGTTTGCCATTGCCTATTCACCGTCAACCCTTTAAGTAACATTCCGCTATCCATCCTAGCCAACTCGCGCCTCATACTATCATAGTTTCCTTTATTTAAATTCAGCACCCAAGTCTCTGAATCAACTACTTCTCTCTCCATCTTGGACCAGGGATTCCCGGTGTCGGGAGGGATGCTGCACTTTTTCAAGGAGGCTTTGAGGGTGTCCTTGAAGCGTTTCCTCTGCCCACCTGGGGCTCTCTTGCCGTGCCGGAGCTCCGAGTAGAGCGCTTGTTTTGGGAGTCTCGTATCGGGCGTGCGGACGATGTGACCCGTCCATCGGAGCTGATCGAGCATGGTCAAAGCTTCGATGCTGGGGATGTTGGCCTGAGCAAGAACACCTCATCCAATGGATTTGCAGGATCTTGCGGAGGCAGCGTTGGTGCTTTGAGGTGCCTGCTGTACATGGTCCAAACCACATTACAGGTAGACAATCCTTTATCTGAACTTCCGAAAACCGGAAACCTCTAAAAACCGAAAGTTTTTTCGTTCAGCGTAAGTCATGCGCACGACGCCGACCCCCACCCCCGCCCCCCGCCGACCCCCCGCTGACCCCCCGCCGACCCCTCCGCCGACGCCGACCCCCCGCTGACCCCACCGCCGACCCCCACCCCTGCCGACCCCCACCCCCGACCCCCCGACGACCCCCCCGCCGACGCCGACCCCCGCCGACCCCCACCCCCGACCCCCCGCCGACACCCACCCCCGACAAATTTCCCAGTCTTATAAAATACCTTCTGAAATCCGAAATTTTCCAAAAACCGAAACACGGCTGGTCCCGAGGTTTTCGGATAAAGGATAGTCTACCTGTATTGAGAAGATTGCACCGGTTCAAAGTGTGGCACCACATTGAACACCAGAGGCGATGTTTTGCTGTCGATCCACAAATTCCTCACAACAACCCATTTTGAATTGTCTACTTAAGTCGTTATTTACCTTGCATTATACACGGGCGATTAAAGCCCGTTTAACCTGAATCAAATATTTACACGGCAGCTAGTGCCACAAACTCTGGTCAGATGGAATGATTTGCGAGATTGACACGCAGGAGAATGACTGTTTAAATATATATTTGCACTTTGATTTGTTCATGACGAACATGTGGAAAATCCTTGAATGGAAATGATTAAAATGCAGTTTTTTCATTAGGAATTGTTTTACGGTTTGCAATAATATTATTTTTCTTAATTTGTGACGTAAGAAAACTACTGAGCACTTGGTTTGAGTGTAAAACAAGGCTTTAATCAACTGTTTCACAACCATGAGTTTCTAGTTACATCACTAGTTCCTGGTTACAGAAACATCCTGAGCAAGCTGGGCCCACGCCCGAGTATTTATACTCCTTGGATGGCGCCACCAGCTGGCCGCCCAGTGTTATTTCATGAGTCATTTCTTCATGAATGGTAAGATTCATGACAATTTGTCTTGATCTTTCTAACTCTGCATAATGCAATAAAAGCTGAGGTTTGCAGTCCAGTCATGGTCAGCCGTGGCTCAGTGGGTAGCAACCTATCCTCTGAGTCAGAAGGTTGTCGGTTCAAAGTCCCCACTCCAGAGACTTGAATATAAAAAGCTAGGCTGACACTCCCAGTGCTGCACTGAGGGAGTGCTGCGCTGTCAGAGGTACCGTCTTTCGGATGAGGCCCTGTTTTCCCTCTCAGGTGGATGTAAAAGATCCCGCAGCACTATTTGGAAGATGAGCAGGGGGGAGTTCTCCCCGGTGTCCTGGTCAGTGTTTGTCCCTCAATCAACATCACTAAAACAGATTATCTGGTCATTATCACATTGCTGTTTGTGGGAGCTTGCTGTGCACAAATTGGCTGCCGTGTTTCCCACATTACAACAGTGACTACACTTCAAAAAAAGCACTTCAGTGGCTGCAAAGCGCTTTGGATTGTGAAAGGCGCTATATAAATGCAAGTCCTCCTTTAATTCCGGGAATTTGGAGCATTGTTCTTGTGTAGATCTTTAAATCGTGCGTGCCATGAACAGTAGAATTTGAGAACTGAAAAGTTCTAGCACTTTTCTTTGAATATTCTGTGGTTTGAAAATTGCTGCCTATTTAGGAGCAAGTCCATTTTACAGCCATTTTAATCTTAATTAAGCGTCGGCCTTATTTTTTAAATGCTATAAATTACTGTCATTAAAATGGTCAAATTCAAACTGCTGGGGGTTACAGACTTGGGGTAACTGTTATACTACAGGTGCTGGTTTGAGACCAGGTACTGCGTCGAGTGAGGTGGAAGCAGAGTGAGTTAGTGTGATTGGACGCAAAGGCACAGAGTTCCAATTAGCAGCATCTAAATGTGAGCAGGGATGTGACGACAGGACAATCAGCTCTTTACTAACATTTAAAAGGCAAAAAAATTTTAATGGGCCTTTTAAACTTTGATTAACTGATCATTTATCACATTGACTACACTTCAAAAGCACTTCATTGGCTGTGAAGCGCTTTGGGACATTGTGAGGTCATGAAAGCTGTTTTTACATTGAAAAGCTGGAAAGCCGGCTGTGTGGGATCCCTGCAGTGCTCCGCGGCCACGCATCTTAAAAGGAACGTTGATACACACACACACACACACATATCTATATATATAAAAGGATCAATCTGTCTGTCTGTCTGTCTATCTGTCTGTCTGTCTGTCTGTCCTTCGGTGTGTCTGTCCGGCTATACACTCTAAAGTTATAGAGCGTACCTACACGTGCGTCACATCAAAAGAAAGCTTACGATTCTGGAACGGTCATAAGTGTATTTACGTTTCGGCGAGACAAAAATTGCGGCCGCGGTATCCAAAAAAGTTCAAAATTCTGCTCATTATCCGCTCATTAGCATAGAGTGACAGCATAGAGTGACATTAAGGTCGACCAATCGTACGGTCGAGCAACCCGACGGTCAACCAATCGCTGCGTGGCGAGGGTGGGTTCGTCGCGCGTGCGGGCGGGCCCTCCTAGAGTCGAGCGACAGGACGATTGACCAATCCTACGCTTCGGTGACATGACGGTCGACCAATCGGTGCATGTGTGGGCGGGCCTTATCATTCTGAACCGAGGTGAGCGGCTGCCATCTTGATTCCAAACTGTTCATTTCTTTTTCCCGCTTTCTGCGTGTTTCTTTTCAAATCTACATTTCCAGCAAAAAAAAAGTTGCTTTTAAAACACAAATTGTTTTTAAAAAAAGTTAATTAATTTGTACATCTTTTCTCTAACCTCTATAATTTTCCTACCTTTCACCGTTTTTGTAGGCCTCGAAGCCTCGGGCTCTCCTCCGCACCCAGGCCCGAGCTAGGCACCTCCCGGCCCCAGTCAACAAGCGGCCCCCGATCGCCGCCATCTTTGTGAAGGCTGGAGGGGCGGGCCTCAGCTGAGCGTCGCTACCGCCGCCATCTTAGTAAAGGCTGGTGCGGCGGTGGCGGCACGGTGCTCTGCGGAGCAGATGCGCGGCGGCGTCTCACTCTCCCCCCCAGTCTCTCTCTCTCTTCCCCGCGCCTCCTGAATGCGCGGGGGAAGAGGCCCGGGGCACCGTGGCCGCTTTCGGAGACTTCAACTCTGTGACAGGTGAGGAGGGTGTTTGTTGTTCACGTTGGGCGGCGGGCGGGTTCCCCGGGTGCTGATCCCTGGCGGTGTGGGTGTGGGGCCGGAGCCTGGCTCTTACCTTGCCCCGGAGAGCGGGCGGACGGTGGGGCCTGGAGTATCAGAGGGGAACAGTCAACAGACAGACGTCAGAGAGACAGAGAAATAGGGAGGGAAGAGAGGGAGAGGACAGGGAGAGGGGAGGGAGAGGGAGAGTGGGGAGAGGGGCAGGGAGGGAGAGAGGAGAGGGGCAAGGAGGGAGAGGGGAGAGAGAGAGGGTGGGGGAGGGGAGAGAGAGAGGGTGGGGGGAGGGGAGAGAGAGAGGGTGGGGGGAGGGGAGTGAGAGAGGGTGGGGGGAGGGGAGAGGGTGAGGGAGGGAGAGGACAAGGGGGGGAGGGAGGGAGAGTAAAGCAGGGGGGGAGGGAGGGAGAGAGAGTAAAGCAGGGAGAGACAGGGGGAGGGAGAGAGAGAGGGTGAGGGAGGGAGAGGGTGAGGAGAGGGGGAGGGAGGGAGAGGACAGGGGGGAGAGGGGGAGGGAGGGAGAGAGAGTAAAGCAGGGAGAGACGGGGAGGGAGAGAGAGAGGGCGAGGGAGGGACAGGGTGAGGAGAGGGGGAGGGAGGGAGAGGACAGGGGGAGAGGGGGAGGGAGGGAGAGAGAGTAAAGCAGGGAGAGACGGGGAGGGAGAGAGAGGGTGAGGGAGGGAAAGAGTGAGTGGGTGGGACAGGGAGGGAGAGCTTACCTTCTTCCTTCCTTCGCAGGGGTCCATCGGGCCACCTTCCCCCCGTCTCTCTCTCTCTCCCCCCCGTCTCTCTCTCTCTTCCCCCCCGTCTCTCTCTCTTCCCCCCCAGTCGCTCTCTCTCTTCCCCCCCAGTCGCTCTCTCTCTTCCCCCCAGTCGCTCTCTCTCTTCCCCCCCAGTCGCTCTCTCTTCCCCCCCAGTCGCTCTCTCTCTTCCCCCCCGTCGCTCTCTCTCTTCCCCCCCAGTCGCTCTCTCTCTTTCCCCCAGTCGCTCTCTCTCTTTCCCCCAGTCGCTCTCTCTCTTCCCCCCAGTCGCTCTCTCTCTTCCCCCCCAGTCGCTCTCTCTCTTCCCCCCCCAGTCGCTCTCTCTCTTCCCCCCCAGTCGCTCTCTCTCTTCCCCCCCAGTCGCTCTCTCTCTTCCCCCCCAGTCGCTCTCTCTCTTCCAACAACAACATGCCCTCGAAAAAGCCTCGGCACCACCGTGCACTCCAGCTAGTATATATATATACTAGCTGTGGGGAGCCCGGCGTTGCCAGGGCTGTTTTGGGCCGGGCGGTTTAAATCGAGTCCCAGGCTTTGGGGCCTCTCTGTGTCCCTCTGTGAATCTGCTGCCGGGCAACATTTTAAATCGAGTCCCAGGCTTTTGGGCCCTGTCTGTGTCCCTCTCTCAATCTGCTGCCGGGCAACATTTCTACCTTTTAATACCTTGAAAGATGAAAGTGAAAGTACTTATAAAACGTTTTTGGTAAATCTTATGTTATTTTTAAAAGAGATACTAACTTTTTCAAAGCTGGATGCTCAAAGTAGTTTGAGCTGGAAGCAGTGAAACAATGGCTGCCACATCCCTGAGATGAAAACGATTAGTCCCGCCCACACACACACACCGATTGGCCAACCATCAGGGGACCGTACTGTAGGATTGGTCAATCGTGACGGCACAGGATTGGTCGAACCTTGACGTCAGTCAATCAATGCTAAGTAGCAGATAATGAGTTTAATTTTGAAGGTTTTTTGCATAAGGCGCGAACAATTTTCATCCGACCGAAAAGTACATATGCTTACGACCGTCCCGGAAGCGTAAGCTTTCTTTGGAGGTAACGCGCGCGTAGGTACGCTCTATAACTTTCGAGCGCATAGCCGGACAGACGCACACGTGAGGACAGACAGACAGAAGGACAGACAGACGGAAGGACAGACAGATAGACAGACAGATCGATTCCTTTATTATATATATAGATAGATATACACAGGTCTTGTGTCTAGCATCTGTCTGCCACACTCCAACATTACACTTCAAAGTGTCACATTTTGTTATAGATGTAATCCTTTCTTTAAAAAGGAGAAAAAATTAAAGTGAAAAAGCTGAGATTGTTTGTATTTAAAATAAGTTTAACTTCACAGGTCTAAGTTTATAGATCTGTGAATTTTACTCCGGCTAGTCATTCCTTTCTAAAATTATGCTTCAGAATAAGGGAAAACAAAAGCAAAATACTGCGGATGCTGGAAATCTGAAGTAAAAACAGAAAATGACGGAAATACTCTGCAGGTCAGGCAGCATCTGTGGAGAGAGAAACAGAGTTAATGTTTCAAGTTGATGACCTTTCATCAGAACTGGAAAATGTTAGAGATATAACAGATTTTAAGCACATACAGAGGCAGGGAAAGAGGGGAGGGGAGGAAGGGACAAAAGGGAAGGTCTGTGATAGGGTGGAAGGCAGTAGAGAGTAAATGATAAAGGGGATGATGGTGCGAGGCACAAGGAGATGGTAATGGGACACGTAAAGAAACAAAAGATGGGTCTAGAATAAAGAAATGGCTCAGAACATTTGACTCAACTTTGACATTTGTATCTGTTATATTCCCAGTTTTCCTTTTTAATTCAACCGGAAATTATGGGGAATTTCACTGGTTTTTATATATTAACAATCTGACCAAGTTTAATTTGTTGCAGCCTTCATAACCATATTATACAATAAAACTGCAACACAAGGCCATAAATTATTATAAAACAGGTCAAACCCAAACCCAAACTATTTAAGCTAATCAGCAAAAGAACCAGAGGAAGAGATGAGGAGAATTTTTTTTATGCAGAGTTGTTGTGATCTGGAACGTGTACTGTATGTACCTTTAAGGGGAGAACTACTTTTTACAGCTCCTGCATACTGTAGTACCGGCAGTGACCACACCTGTATATAACCCTGAGTAGGGATCTGTACAATTAGTTTTAGAGTAACCCTCATCCAGTAAACACCTGTTGATTGTTCCCTGCAGTCTCTTGTCAAATTATTGAAGGACACACAACATCAAGATACACGGATCCAACATTGGCGACGAGAAGATTCAAACCTACCTGCAACTCTGCAGAAGATGGCCGAGTCCAGAAGCATGGGCGTCGACTATCCAGCGGAGACTCCAGCGAAACGGGCTGGCAACAGGTACTGCGCAGACCCTTCCCGGACAGCGGCGGCTAGAGCCGACCGACGGCACAGAAAAAGGCCGAGCAGCGTCGACGGGAGAAGAGAGAGGGTAGAGCGCACAGGGTGCAGCTGGTGTTCGGGACCGAGCGGCGTCGACGTGAGAAGAGAGAGAGGCGCGCAGGAAAAGGCGCAGAGCGCAGCCGGTGTTCAAGGGCCGAGCAACGTCAGCGGGGAAGAAAGGAAAGCGCGGGAGACGCCATTTTGAGCCGCAGCGGAGAAGAAGGGAGAGCGAGGGAGACGCCATTTTGAGCCGCAGCGGAGAAGAAGGGAGAGCGCGGGAGACACCATTTAGAGCCAGTCTAACCACACCCAGGGATGCCGAAGAGTGGCAGTGTCACAGCGTTCGACAATGAAGTCGAAGATTGGACGACATATGTCGAACACATAGAAGTGTACTGCAAGGCGAATGAAGTGCCAGATGACAGGAAAGCACTGGTATTGTTGAATTCAATGGGTGCAAAAACGTATGGCTTACTGCGAAACCTAGTGACCCCAGAGAAGCCAGTGGAAAAGGATTTTGAAAACATAGTGTCAATCCTACAGGACCACTTAGACCCCACACCGCTGCTGATAGCGGAAAGATTTAAGTTTCACAAAAGGAACCAGCATAAAGATGAAAGTAATGCTGAGCTTTTAACGGAACTGCGCAAGCTATCGAAACACTGTCAGTTTGGAACGGGACTAGCAGATACTTTAAGGGACAAGTTTGTGTGTGGGCTTCAAAGTGAAGGAACCCAGAAATGGCTTCTATCAGAAAAGGATCTTACGCTGGACAAGGTCTTCAGCATGGCAGTATCACACGAAGCAGCAGCACGGGGCGCGGCAGAGATACAACGGAGACCGCAAGAATATGGCACAAATGAAATGCCATACGGAACAGTGAAGTGCTATCGCTGCGGCAGAACAACACACGACTATAAGGATTGCTGGTTCAAGGACCAAGTGTGCAGACAGTGTGGAAAAGTAGGACACATAGCAAGAGTCTGCAGGTCAGAAAAGAAAACCAGCAGCAAGAAATCCCCACAGGAGAAGTACAAGAAGGTACATAAGGTGACGGAGAGTAGTGCAGACGAACAGAAAAGTGATACAGACTCTGGAAGCAAGGAGCTGGGTTGTCTGAAACTACATAATGTGATCAAAACGGAGGATCACCAAACTATCTGGGTCACGCTCAAGATAGCCGGAGTCCAAGTGAAAATGGAATTGGACACAGGATCAGCCCTAACAGTCATAAACCGAAGGGAGTACAAGCGGCTATTCTCACATATACCCTTGAGAGATACAGAGATTGTCTTGAAGACGTACACGGGGCAAAAAGTCTACCCCAAAGGAAAAATAAGGGTGAACGTTATATATAACGGCAAGGAAACACCAAAAATGGACCTATATGTATTGCCAGATGGAGGACCACCACTACTAGGACGTGAATGGATCCGGAAGATACAGCTAGATTGGCATTCCATACAAGCACTGACTGTAGATGCCAAAAAGGATGATGACGTCACACCTGGACGACTGTCAAAAATGCTAACTGACGCACAAGAAGTGTTCCAGGAGGGACTCGGAACACTAAAAGGCACAACAGCGACGATCAAAATAGAGGAAAATGCAAGCCCAAAGTTTTTTAAGGTCAGACCGGTACCTTATGCGATCCGCCCAGCCGTCGAAGCAGAGCTGGAAGGTTTGGAACGTTCAGGAGTACTGTCCAAAGTGGATTGGAGCGAGTGGGCTACACCCATCGTTCCTGTAATGAAGAGGTCGTTGAGTAATACGCCTGGGGAACCAAAGAAGGTTCGCATCTGTGGGGACTTTAAGGTGACAGTGAACCCAGTCCTTCACACTGTACAATATCCGCTTCCGCGGATTGAAGATATTTTCGCCTCGCTATCTGGAGGGAAACGCTTCACTAAGATTGATCTGGCCCAGGCGTACCTGCAAATGGAGGTAGAAGAAGCCTCGAAACAGTACCTCACGATCAACACTCATAAAGGTCTCTACCAATACAACCGGCTGGTGTTTGGGGTAGCATCAGCTCCGGCTATTTGGCAAAGGGCAATGGATCAAGTCCTGCAAGGGATTCCAGGGACCCAGTGTTATTTGGACGACATCCTGGTCACGGGCGAAAATGACAGTGATCACCTCGCCAACCTGGAGCAGGTGCTCACTAGATTGAAGGAATATGGGCTCCGAGCTAATCGCCACAAATGCGAGTTTTTCCAGAAGCAGATCTCGTATTGTGGTCACGTTATTGATGAAGAGGGGTTACATAAGTCCCCTGAAAAGATTGAGGCAGTAGTCAAGGCTCCAGCACCGGAAAATGTTTCACAACTGAGGTCGTTCCTCGGGCTGGTGAAATACTACCATAAGTTCTTGCCGAATTTTTCTGCAGTACTACACCCACTGAACACCCTACTGCAAACGGGGGTACCATGGAAATGGAATGACGAATGTAAACGAGCTTTCCAGAAGTGCAAAGAATTGATCACATCAAAAGAGGTGTTGGCTCATTTCAACCCAGCACTACCAATTCGGTTGGCGTGTGATGCATCACCCTATGGCATTGGAGCGGTGCTGTCGTGCAAATTCCCAGACGGCTTGGAGAGGCCAGTAGCCTTTGCGTCTCGGTCACTAATCTCAGCCGAGCGTAACTACGCCCAGATTGACAGGGAGGCCCTCAGCCTAGTGTGGGGAGTGAAAAAGTTCAACCACTATCTGCACGGGCAGAAGTTCACCTTGCTGACTGACCACCAACCACTTGTCTCCATCTTTAATCCAAAGAAGGGTGTTCCGGTGATGACTGCGCAACGGCTACAAAGATGGTCCCTTTTTCTAGGGGCGAACCAATATGAAATCGAGTATAAGGGCACGAAACAGCATGGAAACGCTGATGGGCTATCACGCCTGCCACTGCCTACTGCGGAGGAAGCACCAGCAGTGGACCCTGTCGAAATATTTTATTCGACTATAATTGAACACTTGCCAGTAACTAACGCTGATATAGAGAAGGAGACCCGAAATGACCCGACACTGTCTCGGGTATATGACTTGACGGTGAAGGGATGGCCAACACATGGCGACTCACTGTTGCCAGCATTCTCATCCAGAAGAGAACAGCTGTCAGTATGCCAGGGGACCTTGATGAGTGGATCCCGAGTGGTCATTCCACCCAAGTTAAGGGAGAGAGTGCTCAATGAGCTTCACGAAGGCCATCTGGGAGGGGTGAAAATGAAAAGCTTTGCTAGGGCTTATGTGTGGTGGCTGGGGATCGATCAGCAAATCGAGGACCTGACAAAGAGCTGCTCAGGATGCCAGAAGGTCCAAAATGCACCACCACATGCCCCTCTACACCCATGGGAGTGACCCTCATCTCCATGGCAACGGGTGCATATTGATTTTGCTGGTCCATTCGTGGACTCAATGTTTTTAATAGCCGTGGATGCGCACTCGAAATGGCCTGAGGTGATCAAAATGTCCTCCACCACCACGGAGAAAACTATTGCAGTCCTACGGACCATATTTGCCAGGAACGGCTTGCCAGAGCAAATTTGCTCTGATAACGGACCACAGTTTGTGTCCGAAGAGTTTCAAAGATTTATGAAAAGGAATGGGGTAAGGCATTACACATCCGCCCCGTATCATCCAGCCACAAATGGATTGGCTGAGAGGTTCGTACAAACCTTTAAAAAAGCAGTAAGGGCCATGTGCGATGACGACATTCCACTGCAGCATAAGGTGGACAATTTCCTGTTAGCCTACAGAAATGCGACACATGCAGTCACCAACCAGACCCCGGCCATGATGTTCTTTAACCGAAGGTTGAGCTCTCGTCTGGATTTGCTCAGACCAAATGTACGAAGAGATGTTGAGAATAAGCAATTCCAGCACATCAATGAGAAGCTGACAAGGAGCTTCAATGTAGGGCAACCAGTCGTGGCCCGTGACTACCGAACAGAGAAATGGCAACCAGGAACGATATGCACACGGCAGGGGCCACTAATGTACACAGTGGATGTTGGGGAGAACATTGTGAGACACCATGTTGACCAGATCCTAGAGTCACAGGAATGAGTCAACCCCATGTCTCGCGTACCTGGTGATGAACCCAACATACAGGTAGCATCTACCCCAGAAACAGTAGCATCGGAAGCTGATGAACCAACCGACGACAGGGGGCCAGAATCGCCTCCGCACCAAGAGCAAGACACTCAGGAAAGGTGCTATCCAGAAAGGATCAGGAAGCCTCCCCAAAGACTGAATTTATAAATAGACTATTTTCAGTTAATGTTGCATATTAAAAGTGTTAATTGTATTTAGTTGATATTTAATTGTTAAATGAATGTTATGGTACTGTTAATCTAAAAGGGGAGGAATTGTAGTGTATGTACCTTTAAGGGGAGAACTACTTTTTACAGCTCCTGTATACTGTAGTACCGGCAGTGACCACACCTGTATATAACCCTGAGTAGGGATCTGTACAGTTAGTTTTAGAGTAACCCTCATCCAGTAAACACCTGTTGATTGTTCCCTGCAGTCTCTTGTCAAATTATTGAAGGACACACAACATCAAGATACACGGATCCAACAGAACGCACTGCCTAAAAGGGTGGTGGAAGCAAATTCAATAGTAGCTTTCAAAAGGGAATTGGATAAAAACTTGAAAAGGAAAAATTTGCAGGGCTCTGGAGAAAAAGCGAGGGGGAGTGGGACTAATTGGAGAGCTCTTTCAAAGAGCCGGCACAGGCACGATGGGCTGAATGGCCTCCTTCTGTGCCAGATGATTCTATGTTTGGAATAGAGTCTCAGGACACAAGCTACACTTAGGGGAGATGCTGAGATGATGGCCCCGATTTTCGGCTTGTGTGGGAAATGGTCGGGTTTCCCCGAATGTGGGGTTTCTGACACACATAAAAAAGTGCCAGCCAGCTCCACGCAATTTTCCCTCAAGTGGCCAATTAATTACCAGCATGTGGGAAGCCTTGCTAATTCTCCAATTCGAGTCAGAAATCCCCACAGTATGATGTCATCATTCATGGTGCTTTCAAGATCCATAGCAAGCACTACATCCTCTGAAGGCTTCCAAACGAACCATACAGGATGGCAGAGGAGCCTGCAGCAGCTGTGGCCAGTGCCAGACCCCGAGCTGCCTCCAAATTCGACGAGGCTTCACTGCAGGCATCATTGGGTGGGGTTAGGGCCCACAGGGAGGTCCTCTTCCCTAGGTCAGGGAGGAAGAGGCCTCCCACTGAGACCAAGGCTGCATGGATGCAGGTGTCAGAAGATGCCAACTCGCTGGGAGTTGCCAGAAGAACCTTGGCATTACATCTCTAACTCCTTCCTTTACTCCCCCACAGTACCATCCAGAGCCCCCGTCCTCACTGTGGAGGAGGAAGAGGCTGTGCAGCCAGACTCCTCAGAGGAACCCAGCACCAGCGCAGACACTCACACCTCGGGGGGACCTTCGGGACATAGAGTAGTGTTGTCACCCGGTGTTTCACAGCTCACAAGTGAGCCTCAGCAGATTCTGGAGACAGGGACAGCAGTGGAGAGTCCTCGTCGGAGGGCGCAGGACTCTGCCAGCTCAGCTCAGCTGCGCTGCATGTCGACCCTCTGCCTCTGGGTCCATCCGCAAGAGAAGAGGTGATGGATCTCCATGCATAGATGCAGGAGTCTCTGGCAGGTTTTGTCTCCAGGGTCGCTGCAAGTGTGGAGCGAATGGAGGAGTCCATAGCGACCATGAGCAGAGCCTTTGTGGAGCCATTGGTGCATGAACGCATCACCATGGAAAGGTTGGCAACCTCCATGGAGGAGATAACTCGCCAGGGTACGGAAAACATGGTGAGTGCTCATAAGAGAATGACATCTCTTGAGGAGCGTTGGCCATCTGTTGAACAGAGAAACCAGATCTTCATGGAAGTCCTTCTGAGTAGGACTGCCAGTGCAGATATGGGTCCCCATGGCCCCCTAAAGCGCAGCAAGGTGCTCTCAAGCCACTTCCAAGCGCTGGCCCCTCCTGGCCTGTGCAGCTTCAGGTGAGTGAGCAGCAGGCTGGTGCTCCTGGTGCTCATCCTGCTGTTCCTGGTTCTGCTGCTGCCGCCTCTGCTGTTGGAGATCCTCTAATGCCAGGAAGGGAAGGTACCAAAGGCCTCCCATGCTTCTGGCAGATGCCTCCGTTGAGGGGGCGCTGAGTTAGGGTGGTGAGACGGGCTTCCCAGGAGATCACACTGGAGAAGTGTGTGAGGCTCCAACTTTCTACAGCTGTCCCTAAGCCTTCAAAATGTTCCCCCAAGCCTTCATCAACAAGGTCCTGCAGCCTGCAAATGCTGCCTCCTTAAATCTCTTCAGCCCTCATTGACCTGCAGCTGACAGCAAGCAAGCCAACAGTTTTCATGCCAGCTCTCATCAGCGGGGTTCCCCGCAGGCATGTTTGATGTGGGGAAAGCCCCAAAGTTGCATCGGCCCCGGAAAATCTACCTCAACAAAGAGATAATTGCTCATTACTGCTCCAACGACCAGTCCCGCCAGCGGCGGTCGGGACTGAGGCGGGTCGCGTAGAAACGGCGGTCCGAAAGTCGGACGGGGCGGGGAATCAGGCGGGGGGGGTCCCGACCTGCTTTTTCGCCGATTTTCGGCCCCCGGCCGCCTGGAAAGCCGCCCGACGGCGGCCAGAAAATCGACCCCGATGGGTAGATGAGGTTGATTGATGAAAAAAGACTTGTAGGGCCTGATGGCTTTTTTGTGTAAAAATGTTGACAATTTTCTTAGACATTTATTAAATACTGTGACTGGACTAATAATCCAGCGAACCTGAGTTCAAATCCCACCATGGCAGTTTGAGAATTTCAATTCACATCGGATTACACCGGATATACGGCACAGAAACAGGCCATTCGGCCCAACCAGTCCATGCCGGTGTTTCTGCTCCACTCGAGCCTCCTCCCGTCTTTCCTCATCTAAATCTATCAGCATAACCCTCTATTCCCTTCTCCCTCATATGCTTAGCTAACCGCCCCTTAAATGTATCTATACTATTCGCCTCAACCACTCCCTGTGGCAGCGAGTTCCACATTCTCACCACTCTCTGGGGAAAGAAGTTTCTCCTGAATTTCCTATTGGATTTCTTGGTGACTATCTTATATTGACAGCCTCTAGTTATGCTCTTCCCCACAAGTGGAAACACTGGTGGGAATTTTGCCAGCCCTGGGGAGGCAGGTTTGGAGGTGGGACTGCCGGGAAAATGGCAGAAACTGGGAGCAGGTACCGAACCCGCACCCAACCCGCCTCCATGCCATCTTCCCAGGGGGCGGGTCCCCGACACTCGCTGGGACCCGTCTCATCGAAGCGGGAAGGGGATTACAGCCACTTAACTGTCTGTTAACAAGTAGTTAACAGGTAGTTAACAGACAGTTAAGAGGATTATCCCCATTTTACCCACACAAGTGCAGGCTTCCCGACGTCAGGAAACCCCGCCAGGATCAGCGAGGCGAGCAGTGGGTCTGCAGGGGTGAGAGGGGTCGAAATGTGCGCTGTGGAGGTGAGTGATGGGTGCAAGTGTAGGGAGGTAAGTATGGGAGGTGAGTGAAAAGTGTTCGAAAAAGTTTCCTTACCTTTGTTTCTTTCTGCAGGCTTCAATCGTTGGGGATCCGGAGGCTCCGGCATCTCCACGGCAGAGATGACAGAACGGCTGCTGCATTCTCCGATACAACAGCCATCTGATTTCTGCTCTGCAAAGAGGTTTGGTGAGTCTTCAGTACAAGGACTCACCAAAGAACAGAGATTGTCAGTGCTTGACAGCTTCTCAAAGCTGTCAAACAATGACAATTCATGTGTCAAAAACTTTTGATATGTATTCAGTTAAAAAAAATGTTGATATGTATTCAGTTAAAAACATCTGAAAATAAAAAGCTAGTATCAGTAAAAGTGACCATGAAGCTGTAGAATCGTTGCAAAAAACAATCTGGTTCACTGATGTCTCGGATGCTATAAATGGGTAAAGAACACATTGATATCTTATCCCTCCCAAAAATAATCAGGAGCTGCAATGTCCAATCGGTGTCTTGTTGACGGCATCAAGTTGAACCGGCGTTTCCCCCGCCCATTAAGTTCACGGCAAGGTGAAGCTTGGACAAGTGGTTCCGGGGATGGGGGATCTTAGCTACAAGAACAGGTTGGAGATGCTGGATTTGTTTTCATTAGAGCAAAGGTGGTTGAGGGGTGATTTGATAGAGGTGTACAAGATTATGACGGGTTTGGATAGGCTAGATGGGGCCACTAGTTGATGGTACATGGACTAGGGGACACATATTTAAGGTTTTGGGCAAGAGATACAGGGGGGATGTGAGGAAAAACTTTTTTACGCAGCGAGTGGTGAGGACCTGGAACTCGCTGCCGACGGAAGTGGTGGAAGCGGAGACACTCAGAGGGAAAAATTCAGTTGTTTGCGCCTCCCGTTAGCGCCTTAAGAGGGCGCTAATGAGGCGCAAAGCAACTAGCGCCCGGGCGTGGCGATGTTTGTGCCACTTGCGAAATAAACTGGACATTTTTCGGCGGCGCTAAACACTACTGCCACGATCTCCTGCGCCGGCAGATTGTGACGTCAGTCGAGTGCGCAATGCCCCGTTATCACCCCGGACCGGATATTGAGTGGCGCCCCCTGCCTTACCGCCTGCCGCGAGCAACGACAGGTTGAGGGGAGCGTTTTGCAGTCAGAAAGGGACTGGGGGAGCGCTATTTAAAGGCGACCGCTTCCTGCCTTTTTTTGTTGGTGACATTTTTGCACCACGCATTCTGAGAGAGAGGGAGACTTCTGGAGAGATTCAACGCTGTGTGAAGGAGTTTTGGGTACTGAGCAGCACTTTGCAGGTTTATTTTGATTTGCCCTTCCTTGCTTCACCAGCGCTCTGAGGTAGCGCCTCACTCCTCGGCCTTTGCGCCTTAAGACAGGTGTGAAGCACCTGATTTAGCGCTCCAATCACCTCCAGGGGCGATAAAAGCCAAGTTTGCTGTCGGAGGCAATAATTAGTGCCAGGCGCTGAACTTTGCGCACGGCTAATAATGGCGCCCCAAATGGGGTGATACCGAATTTTTCCCCCTCAATGTTTTCAAGGGGAGACTGGATAGGCACTTGAGGGAAATATACTTGCAGGGCTACGGGGATAGAGCGGGGGAATGGGACTGACTGGATTGCTCTACAGAGAGCCGGCACGGACTCGATGGGTCGAATGGCCTCCTTCTGTGCCGTTATGACTCTATGGCTCGCGATTGTTTTCAATAACAACCTATTGTGATCATTTCAAACTGATTGCACCGGCATTTCAAATAAAGGGGCCAGGCTCTTGGGATGAACCTGGTAAGCTTTTGCTGTGTTAATGTTCCCGAGCATGCTTCAGACAGTCAAATCCCAGTCTTCACATGTTCAGACAAGCCTACTAAATAATTCTCACTGCTCAAGACTATTAGTTCGATTGTATGAATCACACACTCACACACACACACATACAATACTACCTCAACACAACCTGCTCGCAAAGCCCAGCTTCTCCGAATATTTCTTCTCGCCAGGACCTGAGCATCGCAACTTCCTTCAACCATTCCCCACTCTAGATATATAAAGAATTTCAATAATTTTGGAGCTATTTTTTTGGAAGGAGGTGGGGGTGGGGGGGGGGGGGGCGGGGGGTTGGAAGCAAAGCTCTACCTGAAAGAATCCTGTTCAAATAAAAAATATTCACTCCTTCAAACTAGTATCTTATCTAAAATAACAACGGAAAACGCTGGAAAAACTCAGCAGGCCAGGGCAGCATCCATGGAGAGAGAAACGGAGTCAACGGGCCCGATTTTGTGGCTTGTGTGGGAAATGGTCGGATTCCCCCGAATGTGGGGTTCTGACACACACAAAAAAATGTGTCAGCCAGCTCCACGCAATTTTCCCTCAAGTGGCCAATTAATTCCCAGCATGTGGGAAGCCTTGCTAATTGTCCATTTCTAGTCAGAAAGCCCCACAGTATGATGTCATCATTTGTGGTGCTTTCAAGGTCCATAGCAAGCACTGCATCCTCTGAAGGCTTCCAAACGAACCATACAGGATGGCAGAGGAGCCTGCAGCAGCTGTGGCCAGTGCTAGACCCCGAGCTGCCTTCAAATTCGACGAGGCTTCACTGCAGGCATTATTGGATGGGGTTAGGGCCCACAGGGAGGTCCTCTTCCCTAGGTCAGGCAGGAAGAGGCCTCCCACTGAGACCAAGGCTGCATGGATGCAGGTGTCAGCAGATGTCAACTCGAATGTGCATGTCACCTTGGCATCACATCTCTAACTCCTTCCTTTACTCCCCCACAGTACCATCCAGAGCCCGCGTCCTCACTGTGGAGGAGGAAGAGGCTGTGCAGCCAGACTCCTCAGAGGAAGCTCCAACCTCTGAGGGCGCAGCGTCAGCAGAAGTAAGCGCACCCAGCACCAGCGCAGACACTCACACTTCGGGGGGACCTTCGAGACATAGAGTTGTGTTGTCACCTGGTGTTTCATAGCTCACAAGTGAGCCTCAGCAGATTCTGGAGACAGGGACAGCAGTGGAGAGTCCTCGTCAGAGGGTGCAGGACTCTGCCAGCTCAGCTCAGCTGCGCTGCATGTCGACCCTCTGCCTCTGGGTCCATCCGCAAGAGAAGAGGTGATGGATCTCCATGCACAGATGCAGGAGTCTCTGGCAGGTTTTGTCTCCAGGGTCACTGCGAGTGTGGAGTGAATGGAGGAGTCCATAGCGACCATGAGCAGAGTCTTTGTGGAGTCATTGGCGCATGAACGCATCACCATGGAAAGGTTGGCAACCTCCATGGAGGAGATAACTCGCCAGGGTACGGAAAACATGGTGAGTGCTCATAAGAGAATGACATCTCTTGAGGAGCGTTGGCCATCTATTGAACAGAGAAACCAGATCTTCATGGCAGTCCTTCTGAGTAGGACTGCCAGTGCAGAAACGGGTCCCATTGGCCCCCTAAAGCGCAGCAAGATGCTCTCAAGCCACTTCCAAGCGCTGGCCCCTTCTGGCCTGTGCAGCTTCAGGTGAGTGAGCAGCATCCTGGTGCTCATCATGCTGTTCCTGGTTCTGCTGCTGCCGCCTCTGCTGCTGGAGATCCTCTAATGGCAAGAAGGGAAGGAGAAAAAGGCGTCCCATGCTTCTCGTAGATGCCTCCGCTGAGGAAGCGCTGAGTGAGGGTGCCGAGCGGTGCTTCCCAGGAGATCGCATTGGAGAAGTTTGTGAGGCTCCAACCTTCCACAGCTGTGCCTAAGCCTTGAAGAAGTAGCCCCAAGCCTTCAGCAACAAGGTCCTTCAACATACAAGTGCTGTCCCTTTAAATCGCAGCTTTTCCGAATGACCTGCGGCTGACAGCAAGCAAGCCGGCAAGCTTCATGCCAGGTTTCATCAGTGGGGTTCCCCGCAGGCGTGTTTTTTTTTATTCATTGATGGGATGTGGATGTCGCTGGCTGGCTAGGCCTGCATTTAGTGCCCATCCCTAATTGCCCTTGAGAAGAAGGTGGTGAGCCGCATTCTTGAACCGCTGCAGCCCATATGGTGTAGGTACACCCACAATGCCGTTAGGAAGGGAGTTCCAGGATTTTGGCCCAGCGACAGTGAAGGAACGGCGATACAGGCCCAAGTCAGGATGGTGTGTGGCTTGGAGGGGAACTTGTAGGTGGTGATGTTCCCATGCGTCTGCTGCCCTTGTCCTTCTAAGTGGTAGAGGTCGCGGGTTTGGAAGGTGCTGTTGAAGGAGCTTTGGCGAGTTGCTGCAGTGCATCTTGTAGATGGTACACACTGCAACCACAGTGCGCCGGTGGTGGAGGGAGTGAATGTTGAAGGTGGTGGATGGAGTGCCAATCAAGCGGGCTGCTTTATCCTGAATGGTGTCGAGCTTCTTGAGTGTTGTTGGAGCTGCACTCATCCAGGCAAGTGGAGAGTATTCCATCACACTCCTGACTTGTGCCTTGTAGATGGTGGAAAGGCTTTGGGGAGTCAGGAGGTGAGACACTCGCCGCAGAATTCCCAGCCTCTGGCCTGCTCTTGTAGCCACAGTATTTATATGGCTGGTCCAGTTCAGTTTCTGATCAATGGTAACCCCCAGGATGTTGATAGTGGGGGATTCAGCGATGGTAATGCCATTGAATGTCAAGGGGAGATGGTTAGAGTCTCGCTTGTTGGAGATGGTCATTGCCTGGCACTTGTGTGGTGCGAATGTTACTTGCCACTTGTCAGCCCAAGTCTGAATGTTGTCCAGGTCTTGCTGCATATGGACACGGACTGCGTCAGTATCTGACAAGTCTCGAATGGTGCTGAACAGTGTGCAATCATCAGCGAACATCCCCACTTCTGACCTTATTGTAAGAGCCATAAGAAGCGCCACTACACTTATGATGGAGGGAAAGTCATTGATGAAACAGCTGAAGATGGTTGGGCCTAGGACACTGCCCTGAGGAACTCCTGCAGTGATGTCATGTGATTGAGATGAATGACCTCCAATAACCACAGCCAACTTCCTTTGTGCTAGGTATGATTCCAACCAATGGAGAGTTTTCCCTTTGATTCCCATTGACTTCAGTTTTGCTAGGGCTCCTTGCTGCCACACTCGATCAAATGCTGCCTTGATGTCAAGGGCAGTCACTCTCACCTCACCTCTTGAGTTCAGCTCTTTTGTCCATGTTTGGACCAAGGCTGTAATGAGGTCAGGAGCTGAGTGGCCCTGGCGGAACCCAAACTGGGTGTCAGTTAGCAGGTTATTGCTGAGTAAGTGCCGCTTGATAGCACTGTCGACGACACCTTCCATCACTTTGCTGATGATTGAGAGTAGACTGATGGGACGGTAATTGGCCGGGTCGGATTTGTCCTGCTTTTTGTAGACAGGGAATACTTGGGCAATTTTCCACATTGCCGGGTAGATGCCAGTGTTGTAGCTGTACTGGAACAGCTTGGCTAGGGGCGCAGCTAGTTCTGGAGCACAAGTCTTCAGTACTATTGCCGGAATGTTGTCAGGGCCCATAGCCTTTGCAGTATCCAGTGTCTTCAGCCGTTTCTTGACATCACATGGAGTGAATTGAATGGGCTGAAGATGCTGGGGACCTCAGGAGGAGGCCGAGATGGATCATCCACTCGGCACTTCTGGCTGAAGATAGTTGCAAATGCTTCAGCCTTGTCTTTTGCACTCACGTGCTGGGCTCCACCATCATTGAGGATGGGGATATTTTTGGAGCCTCCTCCTCCTGTTAACTGTTTAATTGTCCACCACCACTCACGACTGGATGTGGCAGGACTGCAGAGTTTTGATTTGATCCGATGGTTGTGAGGTCGCTTAGCTCTGTCTATCGCATGTTGCTTCCGTTGTTTGGCATGCAAGTAATCCTGTGTTGTAGCCTCACCAGGTTGACACCTCATTTTTCGGTATGCCTGGTGCTGTTCCCGGCATGCTCTCCTGCACTCTTCGTTAAACCAGGGTTGATCTCCCGGCTTGATGGTAATGGTAGAGTGAGGGAAAGCCCCAAAGTTGCAACGGCCCCTGAAAATCGACTTAAACAAGGTAATAATTGCTTATTAGTGTTCCGACGGCCAGTCCCACCAGCGGCGGGCGGGACTGGTTCGGGTCACGGGGAAACAGCGGTCCGAAAGCCGGATGGGGCGGGGAATCAGGTGGGGGGGGTCGCGACCTGCTTTTTTGGCGATTTTCGGCCCCCGGCCGCCTGGAAAGCCGCCCGACGGCTGGCAGAAAATCGGGGCCAATGTTTCAGGTCAAAGACCTTTCGTCAGAACTGGAAAAAAAAGCAGGAAGAGGGATAGTGTGATAAATCCATGTAGAAGAACAAGAACTCGAAGAGGCGTTATCTTAGAATTAGCACAAGTACTTTATTAACAACTGTGTAGCAAACAAAACAGGCCTGCATCCTGCATCCTGGCATTCCACCTTTGCTGACCTTGACAGGAAGCAACCCCCTGACCTTAACTAGTGGCAGCACTGGCTACAGCACCACCTGGTGGATAACCTTAATCATAACATCCCAGATTACTATATTCCTCCTCCCTTAAGATTTCAGTATGACTTTCTTAACAACCAACCATTCCTAAGGGTCACATAAGAAGTCTCCATTCACTATGTTCCATACGTGACGAATCTAACAGGTCAGTATCAATCTCTCTGGTGGCTTGCGAGGCCTTTGTTAACGTCTAACAGTAAAGTCCCTGCTTGTTTGTGGTGAAGTCACCAGTTGCTCCTGAGCAGTGCTCAGAGTATCTGACTCTGCAACGATGGTTTCCTCTTGATGAATAGGTTCCTGTGGAATTGTCTCTGTCCCTGGTGGTGGCACCACAGATGCACTTGGATAACTGGGGGCAACCCTGTCTTCAGTCATTGCATCTGGAACCTTCATTTCAATTTCCCCTTATCTGGGAAGTATCTGATCTACATGTCTGTGTACTACCCTACCATCTCCCAACATGACCTTGTATGATACTGGACCTGCCATTGAGTCTATAAAGCCAGGAATCCACTTTGGTCCATAACTGAAATTCCTGGTAAGGACCGCATCTCCTTCTCCAAAACTTCGGCTCTTTGTTCTTTTGTCATGGTTCTCTTTTTGTTTGTTTTGTCTGTTTTCCATTTTCCTTTTTAGGTCTGGGTGGACAAGGTCAAGAGTGGAGTGTAGTCTACGACCTAATAACGTCTCAGCAGGAGAGAGTCCTGTGGTGGGTTGAGGTGTTATTCTGTAGCTGAACAAAACCCGTGACACTTTGGTTGCTAAACTCCCTTCTGCACTATTTTTCATCATCTCCTTAAATGTTTGTACAGCTCTTTTTCCGAATGGCAGGTAGTGACTAGTGGGGTACCGCAAGGATCGGTCCTAGGACCCCAGCTGTTCACAATATATATTAATGATCTGGACGAGGGAATTGGATGTAATATCTCCAAATTTGCAGACGACACAAAGCTGGGTGGGAGGGTAAGTTGCGAGGAGGATGTCACAAAACTCCAGTACGATTTGGACAGGTTAGGTGATTGGGCAGAAACATGGCAAATGCACTATAATGTGGATAAATGTGAGGTTATCCACTTTGGTGGCAAAAACAGGAAGGCACATTATTATTTGAATGGCAATAGATTGGGAGAAGTGGAAGTGCAAAGAGACCTGGGTGTTCTTGTGCACCAGTCGCTGAAGGTAAGCATGCAGGTGCAGCAGGCGGTTAAGAAGGCAAATGGTATGTTGGCCTTCGTAGCAAGAGGGTTCGAGTGCAGGAACAAGGATGTCTTGCTACAGTTGTACAGGGCCTTGGTGAGACCGCACCTTGAGTATTGTGTGCAGTTTTGGTCGCCTTACCTGAGGAAGGATGTTCTTGCCATGGAAGGAGTGCAGCGAAGATTCACCAGGCTGATACCTGGGATGGCAGGAATGACGTATGAGGAGAGATTGTGTCGATTGGGCTTATACTCACTGGAGTTTAGAAGATTGAGAGGGGATCTCATCGAAACCTATAAAATTCTGTCAGGCCTAGACAGACTAGATGCTGGAAGGATGTTCCCGATGGTCAGGGAGTCCAGAACCAAGGGTCATAGTCTAAGGATAAGGGGTAGGACATTTAGGACTGAAATGAGGAGGAATTTCTTCACCCAGAGAGTGGTGAACCTGTGGAATTCTCTGCCACAGAGGGCGGTGGAGGCCAGTTCATTAAATATATTCAAGAAAGAGTTGGATATATTTCTTAAGGCTAAAGGGATCAAGGGATATGGGGAGAAGGCAGGGACAGGGTACTGAATTTGAATGATCAGCCATGATCTCATTGAATGGCGGAGCAGGCTCGAAGGGCCGAATGGCCTACTCCTGCTCCTATCTTCTATGTTTCTATGTTTCTATGTTTCTATAAACCCTATTGGTCTTTCAGTTCCATCTTCCATGCGGTGTGAAAGAACTGCCCCCACCCCGTAAGGTGAAGCGTCACAAGAGAGAATGATGTCTTTCTCTTCATTGTAGTGAACCAGCACATCTGACGACAGCATCAATTTCTTGGACTGTTCAAATGAAACCCCCTGCTCCTCTCCCCACTGCCACTGTGTCTCCTTGTGCGGTAGTTTGTGAAGCGGTGCTAACCCTGTTGACAAGTTTGGTAAAACCCTGTTATAATAGTTCAGCAGTCCCAGGTTGCCACTTGGAGAGGCAGGGATTAATTAGGGATAGCCAGCATGACTTTGTCAAGGGAAGATCATGTCTGACCAATTTGATTGAATTTTTCGAGGGGGTGACTAGGTGTGTGGATGAGGGTAGTGCAGTGGATGTGGTTTACATAGATTTCAGTAAGGCTTTTGATAAAGTCCCGCATAGGAGACTGGTCAGGAAGGTAAGAGCCCATGGGATCCAGGGTGCCTTGGCACATTGGATCCAAAACTGGCTTAGTGGCAGAAGGCAGGTGGAAGGTTGTTTTTGTGACTGGAAGCCTGTGTCCAGTGGGGTACCACAGGGATCGGTGCTGGGTCCCTTGCTGTTTGTGGTCTACATTAATGATTTGGTTGTGAATGTAAAAGGTATGATCAGTAAGTTCGCAGATGACACGAAAATTGGTGGGGTGGTAAATAGCGAGGAGTGAAGCCTCAGGCTACAGGACGATATAGATGGGTTGGTCAGATGGGCGGAACAGTGGCAAATGGAATTTAACCCTGAAAATTGTGAGGTGATGCATTTTGGACGGACTAACAAGGCAAGGGAATACACAATGAATGGTAAGGCCCTAGGAAAGACAGAGGATCAGAGGGACCTTGGTGTGCATGTACATAGATCCCTGAAGGCAGCAGAACAGGTGGATAAGGTGGTTAAGAAGGCATATGGGATACTTGCCTTCATTAGCCGAGGCATAGAATATAAGAACAGGGAGGTTATGATGGAGCTGTACAAAACGCTGGTAAGGCCACAGCTGGAATACTGTGTGCAGTTCTGGTCGCCACACTATAGGAAGGATGTGATTGCTTTGGAGAGGGTGCAGAGGAGATTTACCAGGATGTTACCTGGGCTGGAGCGCTTCAGCTATGAAGAAAGACTGGACAGGCTGGGGTTGTTTCCCTTGGAGCAGAGAAGGCTGATTGAGGTGTACAAAATTATGAGGGGCATAGATAGGGTAGATAGAAAGGAACTTCTCCCCTTAGTAGAGGGGTCAATAACAAGGGGACATAGATTCAAGGTAAGGGGCAGGAGGTTTAGAGGGGATTTGAGGAAAAACTTTTTCACCCAGAGGGTGGTTGGAATCTGGAACTCACTGCCTGAAAGGGTGGTAGAGGCAGGAACCCTCACAACATTCAAGAAGCAATTGGATGAGCACTTGAAATGCCATAGCATACAAGGCTATGGACCAAATGCTGGAAAATGGGATTAGATTAGACAGGGCTTGATCGTCGGTGCGGACGCGATGGGCCGAAGGGCCTCTTTCTGTGCTGTATAACTCTATGACTCTATGACTCTAGGTAAGCTTTTAACTCAGCCACATTGGTAGGAGCAGGGGCATCCTGCAGTGCTTGTACTTTCTCCTTGAGTGGATGGAGCCCGGTGGCATCCACTCTGTGTCCCAGGAACACTGCCTCATTCCCCAGGAAAGTGCACTTACTCCTCTTGAGTCATAACCCTGCCCTCTCCAATCTCTGTAGTACCTCTCTCAGAGTACTCAGATGCTCCTGGTCGGTTCTTCCCGTCACCAGAATGTCATCCAGATAGATGGAAACATGTGGAATCCCTTACAGTACACCTTCGATTGTCCTCTGGAAGATAGCTGGACTAGATGAGACACCAAACGGTAAGCGGTTATATGTAAACAAGCCCTTGTGTGTATTTATGGTGACATACTTCTTGTATTCATCATCCAGTGTAATCTGCAAGTAGGCATGACTCATATCCAACTTTGTGAATTTCTTTCCTCCAGCCAGGTTTGCAAAGAGATCCTTTGTTTTGGGAATCGGATACTGCTCTAGTTTGGACACCCGATTGACTGTCAATTTATAGTCTCCACAGAGTCTTACCGAATTGTCCGGTTTTAAAACAGGTACTATGGGAGCTGCCCATTCCGAACATTTCACTGGCTCCAGTATGTTCTCTCTCAATAGACGGTCAAGCTCAGCCTCTACCTTTGGCTTCATGGCATAAGGCACAGGTCGTTGTTTAAAAAACCTTGGCGGTGCCTCCTTGTCTACATAAATCTTAGCTGGGGGACCATTAAATGTGCCAAGTTCCTCCTTGAACACATTCTCATGTTCACTCAACACTTCTTGCAAAGTCAACTGTTTGCCCTCATCTATTTGGTTTACTGCTCCCCAGTCTAATTTAAGTTCTTTTATCCAGCCCCGACCTAACAGGTTTGGTCCGGTACCCGATACTATAACTACAGGTAGCTGTTCCACTGTGTCCCTGTGCTGCACAGTTACATTAGCTGCACCTAATGTCGCTACTCGTTCACCTGTATATGTTTTAAGATGCAGAGAGCAAGACTTTAACTCTGGAACTTTTGTACGGTTCCACAATTTTGAATACTCTGCCTTGTTCATTATGGTTACACCGCACCCTGTATCGACTTCAAAGTTCACCTTAGAGTCATTTACTGTCAGTTGCAATGTCATAGGAGCCACTTTTGGGATGTTCTCTAACATGCTATACATTATGAACATGTCCTCTTCTTCCTCAGCTTCCCCGCTGATGTGGTGTGCTCCATGTTTTTTCACTTCTCTTCCTTGGTTTATCTTTCCTCCCCCTTTTGGTTTGGATTCCTCCACAGGTGATTTTGCCCTGCATGCTCGTTTTATGTGTCCTTGTTTCCCACACTTGTGGCACTGTTGCTCCAGAAACCAGCATTCACTCGCCAGGTGATCGCCCTTGCATCTATAACATGCCTTCCCATGCTCACGTTGTGGTTTCTGACGCATGTTTAACTTGTGCACAACAACCTGACTTGAAACTTGCTTAGCATTAGCCCTGTCTGAACCCTGTATTTCTTTTACATCTCGGTTCGCTGTCTCTATGGCTTGAGCAAGTTCCAATGCTTTTTCATAAGTAAGCCAAGTCTCGGATAATAATCTACGCTGCATTCGGTCGTCCATTATTCCGCAAACTAGCCTATCTCTCAGCAATTCCTTCAGGTTGTTCCCATAATTGCAATCTTGTGCCAATTTACGCAACACCGCTACATAGTCCATTACACTCGCTTCCTCTTTTCTGTTCCTTGAATTAAACTTGAACCGCTGTACAATCTCACTAGGCTTGGGGTTGAAATGTTCTTTGAGCAAGGCCACTAATTCAACAAATGATTTGTCTCCAGGCTTTTCAGGACTGAGCAGATTCCTCATCAAACTGTAGGTCTGGCTTCCCACTGAACTAAGCAGAATGGCTTTCCTTTTTCCGGCATCATTTATTTCATTTGCTTCGAAGAAATAACCCAAAACTTCACAGTATTCCTCCCAGGTTTGTGGTCGAATATCAAAAGCGGAGACCGTTCCTACCGTGGCAGCCATGCTCTCTTCCAACTGGTAGCTAACATTAGCTCGTGATATTTTTGCTTAAAAGTCCCGGCAGACTTCTCTTCTTTATTCAGGGTCCTTTTTACCTCGTCGCTAAATGTGATAAATCCATGTAGTGGAACAAGAACTCGAAGAGGCGATATCTTAGAATTAGCATGAGTACTTTATTAACAACTGTGTAGCAAACAAAACAGGCCTGCATCTTGGCATTCCACCTTTGCTGACCTTGACAGGAAGCAACCCCCTGACCTTAACCAGTGGTAGCACTGGCTACAGCACCACCTGGTGGATAACCTTAATCATAACATCCCAGATTACTAAAGATAGATTTTAAAGCAAGTGGGGGCTGGGAAAAGGGGGAGGGGATGAAAGAACAAAAGGGAAGGTCAGAGATAGGATAGAAAGCAGGAGAGATTAAGAGACATTGAGAGACAGTAAGAGATATTCAAGGAACAAAGGATGGCTCTAGATGAAAGTTCTTTATCTGAATGCACGTAGCATTCGTAACAAAATGAATGAGTTAACGGCACAAATAACGACATATGGGTATGATCTTGTGGCCATTACAGAAACATGGCTGCAGGGTGATATACCTATCAATTCGTCCAATAAAAAGCGACGAGTTAGGAACGTAACTAAAGGTTTTTATTGACTAAATAACAGAGCCCACCCTCGTGGGTGATCGGGTCCAACAAGGAGGAATACCAGCCAGTCGACTACCTTTATACCTGGGCAGGTAGGTGGAGCCATGGGCGGAGTCGGAGGTGGTCAGCCCAGGTATAACAGCGCGACAAGAGGCGACCTCGTATCGTGATACAACAGTGATAACGGTGATAACAATACAACAGTGATAACTATAGTGTAACGATAAAAGTGGTTTACCACATTCACCCCTTGTTTAGATTTGAGTCCGGCGGGGTGAAGTGTACTACCAGTTCTGGTATGTCAGTCTGTCCGGAGGCCTCGTAAGCCTCTCCGATCGTCGCAGCGGCGGTGCTGCATTATCCGGTGTTAGTGCTGGTGTCTGCGTGGTCGGCGAAGGCTCGTGGGGTTCCGGCATGCCGTCTACCTGGGCTGGAATTGGGGGGGTGGTGGGGGGGGGTAAAGGTGGTGTCTCCGGAGTGCCCGAGGGTGCGAGGTCTCGTAAGGAGACAGTGTCCTCCCGCCCGTCTGGGTAAGCCACGTAGGCGTACTGGGGGTTGGCGTGCAGGAGGTTCACCCTTTCGACCAGGGGGTCTGTTTTATGGGCCCTCACGTGCTTTCGCAGCAAGACGGGCCCCGGAGAGGTCAGCCAGGTTGGTAGGGTGGTTCCCGTAGTCGACTTCCTGGGGAAAACAAACATTCGTTCATGGGGGGTGGTGTTAACGGCAGTGCAAAGTAGTGACCGGATGGAGTGCAGCGCTGTCGGGAGGACTTCCTGCCAGCGGGAGGTTGGGAGGCCCTTAGACTTTAAGGCTAAGAGGACGGCCTTCCATACCGTCGCGTTCTCTCTTTCCACCTGGCCGTTCCCTTGGGGGTTGTAGCTGGTGGTCCTACTTGCTGCAATACCTCTCGCTAGTAGGAACTGACGGAGTTCCTCGCTCATGAAAGAGGAGCCCCGGTCACTATGTATATAGTTTGGGAACCCGAACAAGGCGAAGAGGTCGTTCAGGCATTTAATGACCGTGGTACTGGTCATGTCTGGGCAGGGGAAGGCAAAGGGGAAACGGGAGTACTCATCAACAATGTTGAGGAAGTACACATTACGGTCAGAGGACGGGAGGGGCCCCTTAAAGTCGATGCTCAGGCGCTCGAAGGGGCGGGTGGCCTTGATCAGGCTTGCTCTGTCCGGCCTAAAGAAGTGCGGTTTGCACTCGGCGCAGGTCTGGCAGTTCCTGGTTATGGTCCTGACCTCCTCGATGGAGTAGGGCAGGTTGCGGGCCTTAATGAAGTGGTAAAGTCTGGTGACCCCGGGGTGGCAGAGGTCGTTGTGGAGGGTCTGAAGTCTATCACTTTGCGCGCTGGCGCATGTAATTCGTGACAGAGCATCGGGGGGTTCGTTCAGCTTACCTGGCCGGTACAAGATATCATAATCGTAGGTGGAGAGCTCGATTCTCCACCTCAAGATCTTGTCATTCTTGATTTTGCCCCTCAGCTTGTTATTAAACATAAAAGCGACCGAACGTTGGTCGGTAAGGAGGGTAAATCGTTTGCCTGCCAGGTAGTGCCTCCAGCGTCGTACCGCCTCCACAATCGCCTGGGCCTCCTTCTCGACCGACGAGTGTCGGATCTCAGGGCCCTGTAGGGTCCTTGAGAAGAAGGCCACCGGTCTCCCCTCCTGGTTAAGGGTGGCGGCTAGGGCGAAGTCGGATGCATCGCTCTCGACTTGGAAGGGGATGGACTCATCCACTGCGTGCATAGTGGCCTTGGCAATGTCTCCCTTAATGAGGGAGAAGGCTGCGCACGCTTCCTCCGTAAGGGGGAAGGATGTGGACTTCATGAGGGGTCTGGCTTTGTCCGCATAATTGGGCACCCATTGGGCATAGTAGGCGAAGAGCCCCAGGGTTCTCTTAAGTGCCTTAGGGCAGTGGGGGAGGGGTAGCTCCATGAGGGGGCGCATTCTTTCGGGGTCGGGGCCGATGAGTCCGTTCTCTACTACACAGCCAAGGATGGCAAGGCGCGAGGTGTTAAACACACATTTCTCCTTATTGTAGGTGAGGTTCAGCCGTTGGGCTGTACGGAGGAATTTCTCCAGATTCACGTCGTGGTCCTGCCGGTCGCGGCCGCAGATGGTGACGTTATCTAGGTAGGGGAATGTGGCCTGCAGTCCGTTCTGGTCAACCATCCGGTCCATCTCCCTTTGGAAGACCGAGACCCCGTTGGTGACACCGAAGGGGACCCTAAGGAAGTGGTATAGGCGCCCATTCGCCTCGAAGGCGGTGTACTGGCGGTCCTCGGGGTGGATAGGGAGTTGGTGGTAGGCCGACTTAAGGTCGATGGTCGAGAATACGCGGTATTGTGCAATCTGATTGACCATGTCAGATATGCGGGGAAGGGGGTATGCGTCCAGCTGGGTGTATCTGTTTATGGTCTGGCTGTAGTCGATGACCAGGCGATTTTTATCGCCGGTCTTAACGACCACGACCTGGGCACGCCAGGGGCTGTTGCTCCCCTCGATGATGCCCTCCTTCAGGAGACGCTGCACCTCAGAGCTAATGAAAGCTCTGTCCCCAGCGCTGTACCGCCTGCTCTTGGTAGCGACGGGTTTGCAGTCGGGGGTGAGGTTAGCGAACAGGGAAGGTGGCGGCACCTTGAGGGTGGATAGGCTGCAGGTGTTACGCGGTGGGCGGTTTAACCTTCGCTGGTTGTCGACTGTGAGTGGGGGGAGGGGTCCACCGTATGCTAGGGTTACACTTTGGAGGTGGGATTGGAAGTCCAGCCCTAGTAGGACGGCAGCGCAGAGCTGGGGGAGGACGAGGAGTTTAAAGTTTTTATACTCTGTACCCTTAACCGACAAGGTCACAGCACAGTAGCCGCTAATGTCCGTGGCGTGGGACCTCGATGCCATCGAGATTCGGTTGCGCGTTGGCAGGACAGGGAGGGAGTAGTGGCTCACCGTGTCTGGGTGGATGAAGCTCTCCGTGCTTCCGCTGTCGAACAGGCAGGTCGTGGCGTGGCCGTTTACTTTGATGTCCATCATCGACTTGGACAGGTGGTGTGGGCGGGCTTGATCCAGAGTGACGGAGGCTAGCGTGTAGGTAAGCGAGTCGTTGTCGTCTGCGGGCGAGGCGGTCGTCGGGTCCGGGGGCCCGGTGGCAGTCGGGCGTGGTGGGTAAAATGGCGTCTCCCACGAGGTAGGACAAAATGGCGGAGAAGATGGCTGCCCCCATAACTCACATGAGGCACTATTGGGGTCGGTTGCCTTGATCAAAGATGGCCGCCCCCATGACTCACGTGTGGGGATACTGGCCTCAGTTGCCGTGAAAGAAGATGGCCGCCCCCACAGTTCGCATGAGGCACTGCTGGCCTCTGAAGATCCGCTCCTGCAGGCCTTAGAGAAATGGCCTTTCTTCCTGCAGGTTGTGCAGGTAGAGTTCCTGGCTGGGCAGCGCGACCTCGGGTGCTTCTCCTGGCCGCAAAAGAAGCAGCCGGCGGCCCGATCGCGGGTGCCCGATGTCGGAGCCGGTACCGGGGGTGGCGGGCCCGGTCGGGTCCGGGACGCCGACGCTGAGGTAGGTCCCGGGGGCGGCGTTGCGAAGGGTATTGCGGTAGGGGTCGGGCCCGAGTCCCAGGGTCGCGAGCAGTACCTGGAAAACGCCTCCTGGTCCTGATGGGCCACCTCCAGGGAGAGAGCGAGGGCTTCAGCTTTGTCCAGGTCGAGGTCTTTAGCTTCAAGCAGTCTTTGCCGTGAGTAGTCGGACCGTAGGCCTTTCACAAAGGCATCGCGGATATTATCTTCCGTATTTTCAACAGCCGTCACCGCTTTAAAGTCACAGTTCCTGCCGAGTGCTCTTAGCGCCCGTAAAAATTCAGCTACAGACTCTCCTGGCTGTTGCGGGCGGGATCTTAGGAGGTGCCTGGTGTACATGTAATTTACCGGGCTGCGGTACTGCTGTTTCAGTAGGTTGATAGCGGCCTCGTACGTAGTCGTGTCCTGGATGAGTGCGTATACTCTCGGGCTCGCTTGGGCGTTCAGAAGTCTTAGTTTGGATCTCTGCGGGGCGCCGGATTCTTCCAGGTAGGATTCGAAGCAGTCCAGCCAGTGTTTGAAGTTGAGGGCTGCGTTTGCTGCCTGTGGGTTTAGATCCAGGTACGGTGGTTTGAGGGCTTGCAGCCAAGCCGGCTGGTGTGGCTGTGCTTCTGGGAGGGCTTCTGGCTGGCCAGTAGTAGACATCTTTAAAATTTAGTCAATAAAATTGATATACCTATCAATTCGTCCAATAAAAAGCGACGAGTTAGGAACGTAACTAAAGGTTTTTATTGACTAAATAACAGAGCCCACCCTCGTGGGTGATCGGGTCCAACAAGGAGGAATACCAGCCAGTCGACTACCTTTATACCTGGGCAGGTAGGTGGAGCCATGGGCGGAGTCGGAGGTGGTCAGCCCAGGTATAACAGCGCGACAAGAGGCGACCTCGTATCGTGATACAACAGTGATAACGGTGATAACAATACAACAGTGATAACTATAGTGTAACGATAAAAGTGGTTTACCACACAGGGTGACCATGACTGGGAATTAAACATACCAGGTTATTTAACAATCAGGAAGGACAGGCAGGAAGGGAGAGGAGGTGGGGTGGCTATGTTAATAAAGGAAGGAATCACTATAATACAGAGAAATGATATTGGGTCAAAGGAGCAGGATAGTGAAACAGTTTGGGTGGAGATAAGGAATAATAAGGGGAAAAAAACACTAGGGGGTGTAGTCTATAGGCCTCCGAACAGTTGCAACACTGTTGGACGGAGTATTAATCAGGAAATAGTTGAGGCTTGTAATAAAGGAACAGCTATAATTATGGGGGATTTTAATTATCATATTAACTGGACAAATCAAATTGGGCAGAGCAGCCTTGAGGATGAGTTCATTGAGTGTATTAGGGATGGGTTTCTTGAGCAGTATGTAACTGAACCGACCAGGGGGCAAGCAACCTTAGATTTGGTCCTGTGTAATGAGACAGGATTAATTAAAAATGTCCTAGTAAAGGATCCACTTGGAATGAGTGACCATAACATGGTTGAATTCCATATTCAATTAGAGGGTGAGAAGGTTGGATCTCAAACAAGCATGCTGAGCTTGAATAAAGGAGACTATGAAGGTATGAGAGCGGAATTGATTAGAGTGGACTGGGAAAATAGATTAAAGGGTAAGACGGTACATGATCAGTGGTGTACATTTAAGGAGTTATTTTGCAACTTCCAAAAAATATATATTCCACTGAGGAAAAAAGGGTGTAAAAGAAAAGATAGCCATCCGTGGCTAAGTAAAGTAATTAAGGATAGTATCCGACTAAAAACAAGGGCATATAAGGTAGCCAAATCTAGTGGGAGGATGGAAGATTGGGAAGTCTTTAAAAGACAGCAAAAAATAACTAAAAGATTGATTAAGAAAGGGAAGATAGATTATGAAAGTAAATTAGCAAAAAATATAAAAACAGACAGCAAAAGTTTCTATAGTTATATAAAAAGAAAAAGGGTGGCTAAAGTAAATGTTGGTCCCTTAGAGGATGAGACCGGGAAATTAATGGTGGGAAATATGGAGATGGCAAAAACGCTGAACAATTATTTTGTATCAGTCTTTACAGTAGAGGACACTAAGAATATCCCAACACTGGACAAACAGGGTGCTCTAGGGGGGGGAGGAACTAAATACGATTAAAATCACTAAGGAAGTGGTACTTGGTAAAATAATGGGACTCAAGGCAGATAAATCCCCTGGACCTGATGGCTTGCATCCTAGGGTCTTGAGGGAAGTGGCGGTAGGGATTGTGGATGCATTGGTAATAATTTTCCAAAACTCCCTGGACTCAGCAAAGGTCCCGGCAGATTGGAAAACTGCTAATGTAACACCCTTATTTAAAAAGGGTAGTAGCAGAAGGCTGGAAACTATAGACCTGTTCGCCTAACATCTGTGGTTGGTAAAATGTTAGAGTCCATTATTAAGGAGACAGTAACGGGACATTTGGATAAACATAATTTAATAGGAGAAACTCAGCATGGTTTCATGAAGGGGAAGTCATGTTTGACAAATTTGCTTGAGTTTTTTGAGGAAGTAACATACAGGGTGGATAAAGGGGAACCAGTGGACGTAGTGTATTTAGACTTCCAAAGGGCATTTGACAAGGTGCCACACAAAAGATTATTGCTCAAGATAAAAAATCACGGGATTGGGGGTAATATTCTGGCGTGGGTGGAGGATTGGCTCTCTAACAGAAAGCAGAGAGTTGGGATAAATGGTTCATTCTCAGATTGGCAACCAGTAACTGGTGGTGTTCCGCAGGGGTCAGTGCTGGGTCCCCAACTCTTTACAATCTATATTGGGCCAGAAATTCCAGGCCAGAAGCGTGAGTACGGTCGGCTTACTCACGCTTCTGGCCGTTGGAAATGCCGGCGTTCAGCATGAACAGCGCATGCGGGGAACGCCGGCATTTCCACACCTCGAGCGCGTGCGGCTGCACAGGCAGCGCTTGCGCAGTGAACTTCGTGGATTTCATTCATGAAATCCGTGAGGGTAAGTCCTTAGAAGTTACACGTGAAAAAAGCAAGTGTAAAGTTGTTCATTGGCTGCGGAGGAAAATATATTTTATCGTGGAGCTTTTGAAATGCAATATTTTTGTTTGGGAAAGGGAGGGAAGTTATTTTAATAAATTTTAAGTAAGTTTTAAAGTTTAAATTTTTTTTTTTAAAGGGTTTTCAGAATGGTAGGTAGAAGGAGCAATTGTGGCTGTGTGAATGGAATGTGAGAATGAGTTATGTATGTATGTCCACATATATTCCTTTACGTATATGTATGTATGTTTTATATTCCTTTACTAATGTGTATGAATGTATGTTTTTAATTATGATTTTCCAATAAGTTACTTTCTCTGAAAGTCATAATTAAATAATACATTCATACACATAAATAAAGGAATATATACATAACACGCAAAGGAATATATACAGACATACATACTTTCAGAAGCTCCACGATAAGAAATATCTTCCTCCGCAGCCTGTGGAGCAACTGTACCCATGCTTTTTTCATGTGTAAGTTGTAATGACTGGACCTCACTGAAAGCATTAATGAAAGCGGCGAATTATACTGCGCACGCGCTGCCTGTGCAGTCGCACGCGTTCTGCCTCTGAACCCCTTCGTTCAGAGGACAGGAAATGCCGGTTTTCCCCACATGCACTGTGAATGCTGAAAACCGGCATTTCATCCGGCCAGATGCGTAAGTACCCCGACCGTACTAGCGCATTTGGAAGGGAATTACTGGGCCAACATTTTACATGTCAATAAAATAAAAAATTTAACAATTGCACGACTTGCCCCCTCGCATCTGCGACTGAGGGCCCAAGGAGGTGCATTGCGCAAGAGGTCATCATCGTACGTATCCTCACACTGTTCCCTTTGGGGAACTGTATGAAGTGGTGGAAGGATTTATGGCCGTTATTAACGCTCATTCCGTGACCGTAACCATCTTTGAACCAGCCATTAGGGTGGTTAGTCCTATGGCGGGAGGGTTTTACGGGCTACCACAACCCATCTGAGGGGGGGGGGGGGCCACCAACACCCACGGACGCAAGTATCCCGCTGGATGTCCACCCAGAATTTAAAGTTGGAGCTCCGACTCCACTTGCCGGGACTGTCTGGAGTGGGGTTCAAAACCCTACTCCTTCTGGCCCAGCGGCGGGGATGCTTACTGCTACGCAAAAGGCCCACTCCGCACAAAAGGTGACACCCATACGTTTCCTGCGCCTTTTCCCTCCCCGTGACTGGAGCCCTATGCTGCCATTTCACGTTGCTAATTGGATTGGGCCTTTGTCATAGCGGTAGGATCCCCGCCGCTGGGCCAGATCAGGGTAGGGTTTCGAACCCCGCTCCAGACAGTCCCGGCAAGTGGAGTCGGAGCTCCGGCTCTAAATTCTGGGTTGACATCCAGTGGGATATTTGCGTCCGTGGGTGTGGGTGGCCCCCCTCCTTGTATAGCTTGTGGGAGCCCGTAAAACCCTCCCGCCATAGGACTAACCACCCTAATGACTGGTTCAAAGATGGTTACGGTCACGGAATGAGCGTTAATCATGGCCATAAATCCTTCCACCACTTCATACAGTTCCCCAAAGGGAACAGTGTGAAGACACGTATGACGACGACATTGCTAAATAAATAAATGGAATTAAAAAAATTCTTTTAGGGCTTTTAAAAGTCTTTAAATTGCTTTAATTCTCTTTAAAACTACTTCAGATTACTCAAAATAATGTAAACATTTTAAAAAGTTTATAAAAGTTACCAAAATCTTCAAAAAACTTCCAAAAACCTATTTAAACTGCTGCTTTGCATGTAAAAATCCTTAGCAGCTTGACAGAAACATTGGGGGCGTGTCCAGTGAAACTGAGACCTCAAGGGGCGTGTCTCACTTACACTGCACGCTCCTGGCTTCGCGCTGGCTGCACTCCTGGGCGGCGTGACGTCATACGCTGCCCGGGAATGTGCTTTCTATTTCTGCAAGTTCAGGCGTCCCAGAAGCTGATCGGCACGAGCGCGGGGTAAGTGCAAATACGGGGCTTGCACGCGCTGCAAGCCCCGTTCTGGAATTTCTGGGCCATTAACGATTTGGAGGAGGGGACCGAGTGTAACATATCAAAGTTTGCAGATGATACAAAGATGGGACGGAAAGTAGTGAGTGAGGAGGACATAAAAAACCTGCAAAGTGACATAGACAGGCTAAGTAAGTGGGCAGAGATTTGGCAGATGGAATACAATACTGGAAAGTGTGAGGTTATGCACTTTGGCAGGAAAAATCATAGAGCAAGTTATTATCTTAATGGCAAGAAACTGGAAAGTACTGTAGTACAAAGGGATCTGGGGGTCCTGGTGCACGAAACTCAAAAAGTTAGTATGCAGGTGCAGCAAGTGATCAAGAAGGCCAATGGAATGTTGGCTTTTATTGCTAGGGGGATGGAATATAAAAACAGGGAGGTATTGCTGCAGTTGTACAAGGTATTGGTGAGACCGCACCTGGAATACTGCATACAGTTTTGGTGTCCATACTTAAGAAAAGACATACTTGCTCTCGAGTCAGTACAAAGAAGGTTCACTCGGTTAATCCCGGGGATGAGGGGGTGGTCATATGAGGAGAGGTTGAGTAGATTGGGACTCTACTCATTGGAGTTCAGAAGAATGAGAGGCGATCTTATTGAAACATATAAGATTGTGAAGGGGCTTGATCGGGTGGATGCGGTGATGATGTTCCCAATGATGGGTGAAACTAGAACTAGGGGGCATAATCTTAGAATAAGGGGCTGCTCTTTCAAAACTGAGATGAGGAGAAACTTCTTCACTCAGAGGGTGGTAGGTTTGTGGAATTTGCTGCCCCAGAAAGCTGTGGAAGCTACATCATTAAATAAATTTAAAACAGAAATAGATAGTTTCCTAGAAGTAAAGGGAATTAAGGGTTACGGGGAGCGGGCAGGAAATTGGACGTGAGTCTAGGTTTGGAATGGTCATGGCCCTGTGGGTAGTGGAGCGGGCCCAGGGGCCGTGTAGCCTGGTTCTGCTCCTACTGTGTTCTAATTCTGTGTTAGATTTCAGGAGATGGTTTTATTCCTGTTCCTGGCTGGGGTGGAGATCGCCTTTACAGAAGGTAAGTGATGTAAGAAAAAGGAGTCTTACCATCAAGTAACTTTAAAGTAAGCTTTAAGTAACTTATAAACACATTGGCCTAGAAATTGGGTTGTGGGTTCGCCAGGGCTGTAGCGCCAGAAATTTTGCGCCAGCGTTAATGCGGCAGCGCCCGACGAAAATTCGGTTGCGCCGGGCCCAGACGGCGGCGGGCGCTAAAGGAGGGTTTTAGCGCCTCAAAACGGGCGTTCAATTGGGTTTTCCGGCGCTAATCCCCCGCTGCGGCACCCGATGCGGTGCGGCAGGCTGGGGAACTGCAGGCCTCCTCCTTCTGTTAAGGAGGAGCTGCCTGCAGCCGACAACTGACCGGCGGATTCCCCCGACATCTGAGCCCGGCACCTCGGGGAAGTGCCGGGCTCGCAGCACACACACATCAGGGCCGCGGGGGGGGTGATGCAGGAGTCCGGGAAGGGGGGTGCGGGCAGGCGGCCGCCGGGAACGCGGCCGGCCGCCGCTCCACCTTTATGCGCCGGCGCAAAGGCGTGTAAGAACCCTTTCCACAATCGTTGGTTGCGCCTGCCACGGGCGAGGCGGGCGCAACTGAATTTGGGCTTGGGGCCGGGTTACCACGGCAACCGGGATGCTGCGCACACCGATGACGTCATCGGTGCCGGCGCAGCGCTACCGGCTAACGCCGATGGTAAGGCCCAAGTCAATTTCAGAAACGGCTATAATTCCAGCGCAATGCCCTCCAGCGCCGCTAATTGGGCGCTAACCCCACTCAATTTCTAGGCCACTATATACAAGAGAGGTCTTTACCATGCCTCCGGTAGAAGCCTCTTACAATACTGAACAGTCCAGTATTTATACCAGTCCAACAGGAAGTGACCTATGACAGGAAGTGAGGTATGTACACAGTTCATAGTTCATAGTTCACAGTTCACAGGAAGTGATGACATAACTTCCCGGAAGTTATTATTATTATCAGATTCTTCCCTCCTGCAGGATTAGGAGGCTGTGGTCTACCTTTTGGTCCGCAGCCGCCGAACAAGGAAGAGTCGCACCCGTTTGGATTCCCGTCGTAGAGGGTCGCTGGTCCGCTTACATGCGGTTGGCCATTGGTCAGAGTCTGTGTGGCCTGGATTGCCCTGTGAAGGGTCGGGGAGATCATGGCTTCGAGTACGAGCCCCAATAGGTTCAAAGTCGGACTGCCTCTGTTCAGAGGGAGGTGCAGAGCTGGTCTGTGGTGGATCAGTACTTTCATGCGCAGTACTGGGAGGGTCGCAACCTTGAGTACGGGGTTCTACCGGCACCAAGCTAGTTGGTGTCCGATCAGGATCCTGGAGAGGGGTACCCGATAGGTCCCAAGAGTTTCCTGGTGAAATGCCATCACCCGATGTCCCACTAGGTCCTGGTGGGCAGGGAGCCAGATCCCGTAATGATACGGTAGATTCTCGGCCGTTGGAATATCGTATGTTTGCATAGGTGGGGTTGGCATCGGTTAGTTCGACCTCGTCTACGAGAGGGTCATTTTTAGACGTCCGAACGTATCTTCGGTGTAATACAGGTCCAGGAGTAGTTAGCCATGATGGGAGTGATGTCCCATGAGATGAACGACGCTGGAATCCAAAGAACCGCTCATGAGGTGTAGTATTTGTGGCTGTAGAAAGCAGGGACCGTATAGAGTGCAATGCATCCGGAAGCACTGTTTCCCATTGCTGGTCTGGTAGGCCCCGAGATCTTAAAGCGAGACATACGGAATTCCAGATGATACCGTTATACCTCTCTACCTGCCCATTTCTGATGGGATGGTATGGTGTTGTTTTGCTTGTAGCAATTCCCCGTTCTGAGAGGTAGTCCTTGAGTTCCCTTGACATAAAGGATGGGCCCCGATCTGAGTGAATATAAGCCGGCATGCCACAGAGAGAAAATACCTGCTCAAGGCAGCAGATTACTGTGGACGCCAGCATATTGGAGCAGGGGAAGGCAAACGGAAAACGTGAATATTCGTCGATCATGGCGAGCAAATATGTGTTCCGAGTTGAAGAGGGCACTGGGCCCTTAAAATCGATGCTAAGTCGTTGCATCGGTTGGGTTGCATGTATGAGTATACCATCTGAGGGGCGGAAGAACTGAGGTTTTAATTCCGCACAAAGCCGGCATTCTGAGCATATTTTCTTTACATCTCCAGTGGAAAAAGGGAGATTCCGTGATCGTACGAAATGTAGCATGCGCGTAACGCCAGGATGACACAATCCATTGTGGACATCCATGAGAGTAGAGGATGACATAGTGGAGCAGAATGCCCGTGTGAGGGTGTCCGGGGCCACATTCTCCTTGCCAGGCCGATAGAGAATGGTATAACCAAAAGAGGCCAGTTCCATCCTCCAAAGTTGTATTTTATTATTCTTAATTTTGGTTCGTTTTCGATTATCGAGCATGAAGGTGACTGATCGTTGGTCCGTGATCAATGTAAAGTGCTGGCGAGCTAGAAAATGGTTCCACTTCCGTACTGCCTCTATGATGGCTGTGGCTTCTTTCTCAACCGGAGGATAATGTAGCTCGGCACCTTGTAAGGTCCTGGACATAAATGCTACAGGACGACCTTCCTGATTCAGAGTAGCCGAGATCGCCACCTCCGAGGCATCACATTCAACCACGAAAGGGAGATTCTCATCGATGGAGTGAAGAGCCGCTTTTTCCAACTGTTCTTTGAGAAGGTTAAAGGCTGCAACAGCCGCTGTTCCCAGTGGAAATGATCTAGCATGCAGCAAGGGTTGGATTTTGTCCGAAAAATGAGGAATCCATTTAGCGTAGTATGCAAACAGACTGAGAGCCCGACGTAAAGAAGCCGGATTCTTAGGTGACGGGAGCTCTTGGAGCGGGCGAAGTCTTTCCGGGTCTGGCTTAATGATACCATTGCCTACGCAGTAGCCAAGGATGTTGATGGTCGGTTGCGACTCAACAGATTTGGATTCATTCAGGGTCAAATTACGGCGATGGAGGGCATCCCGAAATTTTTGGAGGTTGGCGTCGTGTTCCTGTTGATCGTGACCTGCAATGGTAATGTTATCAAGATAGGGAAAAGTGTCCCTTAGGTTTTCCTGCTTAACCAGGCCATCCATTGCCCGTTGGAAGACAGCCACTCCATTAGTAACCCCGAATGGGAGGCGACGAAATTGGTACAGCCGTCCATTAGCCTCAAAGGCTGTGTACTGTTTATCTGAGGCCTTCAAGGGTACCTGATGATCGGCACTTTTAAAATCGTAAGTTGAGAACACTTTGTATTCGGCCAGTTTATTAACCATATCATCAATGCGTGGCAATGGGTAGGCGTCCAAGTCGGTATATTGATTGATGGTTTGCGAATAATCGATGCATAGTCGCTGTTTGTGAGGTTTTAGAGGGTTCTTGACAATGACGCCAGGGCGACGAACATGGTTCGATGATATCCTCTGCTAGAAGTCGAGAGATTTCAGCCGCAATAAAAGATTGGTCTTCCTGATTAAAGCGCCGTGATTTCGTTATTATTGGTTTGCATCGAGGCGGAATACTGGCAAATAATGAGGGTTCATCAAGTGAAGCTGCTGACAATGCACAAAACGGTAATTTAGACGGTATATTAGAAATAGTAAGTCTGGGTTTGGATCCACCAAACTCAATGGTGAGTTTCTTATGCTGCTTTTGGAAGTCCAGCCCTAAGAGGAGATCACTACATAAGTCCTTGAGCACCGAAAGTCGGGTGGAGGGATACATACGACCATGAAGTGTCATATCAATAACACAAAAGCCGGAGATTCTGGTATTAAGTGATGACTGAGCCATCGCAATTGCCTGGTCCGATGGGAAGACATGTAGTTTCAATTTCACAACAATCTGTTCCTTAATGAAACTATCAGTACTTCCTGAGTCAATTAAGGCATCTAAGGTATGCCCTTTAATTGAAATTTTTGTGGCTGCATGAGACAGGTTCTGTGGGCAAGCAGCTGTAATTGGTGTCGTTGCACAGAGAGTGGCTAAAACTCTCGGTGTGCTTCTTCGGGAGAGAGCTCGAGAAGAAGCTTGATAGGTCCTAGCTGGAGCATCTTGATAGGCCCTAATTGGGGCAGTTCGGTAGGCCTTAGCTGGATTGGCCCTCGTAGAGGCCCTTGATAGGCAAACTTTAGCAAAGTGTCCTTTTTTTTTGCAATAACTGCAGATTGCATTGCGAGCAGGGCAGGTTTTCCTAGGGTGAAGCATTCCTTCCTAGATTGCCAAGAGGCTGCTAAAGTGGGGTCATCCGCCTCTTCTTCATCAGAATTATCAGAATTAGATTCCCCCATGATAGGGTTCACCTGAGACCGCTTGAATTGTCTGGTTGCAGCTACAGCAGCAGATCGAGATCTGGGCAGCTGATAGAGGTCTGCATTTCTCTTTGCCAAATCCAGAGAACAAGCTAGGTCAAAAGCTTTTTGTAGCTCAAGTGTTTTACTTTCTAGTAGACGCTGGCGTATAAATGGAGAGGCAATCCCGCAGATGAAAGCATCACGAATCATTTCTTCGCGGTACAGCTCAGCTGAGGCTGCCTGAAAGTTACAATCTATGCTGAGCCTGCGAAGTTCTTGCAGGAATTCGTTAATTGATTCCCCTGGCCCTTGTTGGGCTGTGGCCAGTAGATGTCTAGCATAGACCTCATTTGGGGTCTTGGCATACAGTTTCTTAAGTGCCCGAATCACCTCATCGTAATTATCCCATTCATCAACATATTCAAACACTTTTGGGGTCACATAGTTGATAAGTATCCTCAATCTAGCAGGAGCATCCGCTTTACATTCATCCAGAAAATTCTCAAAAGTACGGTACCAATGCTTCCATACCCTGCCAGCTGCTGGTGTATTCGGGTCCAAGTCCAGACGAATAGGTCTAAGGATTCTCTCCATGATGGGTGGTTCCCTGGATCCTTAACTCCGAGTTTGTCCGAAGGTCTAGTATTTGTGAGTGTAAATATTTAAGTTACTTAAATTGATGTAAGAAAAAGGAGTCTTACCATCAAGTAACTTTAAAGTAAGCTTTAAGTAACTTATAAACACACTATATACAAGAGAGGTCTTTACCATGCCTCTGGTAGAAGCCTCTTACAATACTGAACAGTCCAGTATTTATACCAGTCCAACAGGAAGTGACATATGACAGGAAGTGAGGTATGTACACAGTTCATAGTTCATAGTTCACAGTTCACAGGAAGTGATGACATAACTTCCCGGAAGTTATTATTATTATCACAGTAAGTACTGTAGAAAATATAGGGACAGAGTGATCTCCTGGAAGAATTTCGATCGCCTAGATGGGTCGGAGAGGAATTTCCCAGATTTTTTTCTCCCAAATTGGCCATTGGGTCTTTTATCTGGTTTTTCGCCTCTCCCGGGAGATCACATGGGTTCGGGTGGATGGCGAGTGATAGAAGATTTGAGGTTAGGATCAGATCAGCCATGATCTTATTGAATGGTGGAGCGGGCTCAAGGGGCCGATTGGCCTACTCCTGCTCCTATTGCTTATGTTCTTATGTTCTTATGTAGTGTGAATGGCCCTGGCAGAATGAAGGACAGCTGCCATGATGGAAGGAAGAAAAAAGCCCAGACAAAAGTGTGGATTAAAAAAAAGAAAGGGAAAATATAAATATGATAGGGGCCAAGGTTATGATCTGAAATTGTTGAACTCTACAGTTTTTCCAGCGTTTTCTGTTGTTATTTCGGATTTCCAGCATCTGCAGCATTTTGCTATCATATCTTATCTACCCAAATTAAGCCTTCCCTGAGAAATGATCATCTTATCACGACCTCAAAGTGACAGAGTCTCCTCCCCGCGATCCTTTTCCGTCTATCACTTGTCGCCCATCCTTTGTCTTGTTTAACAGAAGTGATTTAGCCAGAGTTGGGTTCAGACGGGGTAACGGGGCTCGGCAGACAAGATCGAGCTATCCTTCAGTGCACCCGGCATCCTTGCAAAAACACGGGGAAGAGGTTTCGTCCTCTTATTCCCCGGTGTCCTGGGGCCAATATTTATCCCTCAACCAACATCATTAAAAACAGATGATCTGGTCATTATCACATTGCTGTTTGTAGGAGCTTGCTGTGCACAGATTGGCTGCTGCGTTTCCCACATTACAACAGTGACTACACTTCGAAAAGTACTTCATGGGCTGTAAAGCACTTTGAGACGTCCGGTGGCCGTGAAAGGCGCTATATAAATGCAAGTCTTTCTTTTTTTCTCACTTCCTTTTTTTTGGCAAATCAGTCCATTTGTGTTTGGATTCCTCCGTTGCCTCTGAAGTGAATTGTTTTACAATTGGCAGGCCAGATAATATAAAGCATAAGGTAATATTAGCATGGGATTGAGGATTGGTTCACGGAGAGAAAACAGAGAGTAGGAATAAACGGGTCATTTTCGGGTTGGCAGGCTGTAACTTGTGGGATACCACAAGGATCAGGGCTTGGGCCTCAGCTATTCACCATCTATGCCAATGAATTAGATGAGGGGACTGAGTGTAATGTATCCAAGTTTGCTGATGATGCAAAGCTAGATGGGAAAGTAAGCTGTGAGGAGAACGCAAAGAGACTGCGAAGGGATTATAGACAGGCTAAGTGAGTGGGCAAGAACGTAGCAGATGGAATACAATGTGGAGAAGTGCAAAGTTATCCATTTTGGTAGGAAAAGTAGAGAAGCAGTGTATTTTTTAAATGGTGAGAGATCGGGAAATGTTGGTGTTCAGAGGGATCTGGGTGTCCTTGTACACGAATCACAGAAAATTAACATGCAGGTACAGCAAGCAATTAGGAAGGCGAATGGTATGTTAGCTTTTATTGCAAGAGGTTTGGAGTACAAAAGTAAAAAAGTCTTACGACAATTATATAGGGCCTTGGTGAGACCACACCTGGAGTATTTTGTACAGTTTTGGTCTCCTTACCTAAGGAAGGATATACTTGCCATAGAGGGAGTGCAACAAAGGTTCACCAGACTGATTCCTGGGATGGGGGGATTGTCCTATGAGGAGAGATTGAGTAGACTAGGCCTACATTCTCTAGAGTTTAGAAGAATGAGAGGTGATCTCATTGAAACATACAAAATTCTTAAGGGGCTTGACAGGGTAGATGCAGGGAGGATGTTTCCCCTGGCTGGGGAGTCTAGAACACGGGGTCACAGTCTCAGAATAAAAGATCAGCCATTTAGGACTGAGATGAGGAGAAATTTCTTCATTCAAAATCTTTGGAATTCTCTACCCCAGAGGGCTGTGGATGTTCAGTCATTGAGTATATGCCACACCACCCACCCAACCACCCTCCCACCCAACCACCCTCCCACCCAACCACCCTCTCACCCAACCACCCTCCCACCCAACCACCCTCTCACCCAACCACCCTCCCACCCAAGCACCCATGCCCCACACCACCCACCCACCCAAGCACCCATGCCCCACACCACCCTCCCACCCAACCACCCAACCACCCAACCACCCTCCCACCCAACCACCCTCTCACCCAACCACCCTCCCACCCAACCACCCTCCCACCCAGCCACCCTCTCACCCAACCACCCTCCCACCCAACCACCCTCTCACCCAACCACCCTCCCACCCAACCACCCTCCCACCCAACCACCCTCCCACCCAAGCACCCATGCCCCACACCACCCTCCCACCCAAGCACCCATGCCCCACACCACCCACCCACCCAAGCACCCATGCCCCACACCACCCACCCACCCAAGCAGCCATGCCCCACACCACCCTCCCACCCAACCACCCAACCACCCAACCACCCTCCCACCCAACCACCCTCTCACCCAACCACCCTCCCACCCAACCACCCTCCCAACCAACCACCCTCCCACCCAAGCACCCATGCCCCACACCACCCACCCACCCAAGCACCCATGCCCCACACCACCCACCCACCCAAGCACCCATGCCCCACACCACCCACCCACCCAACCACCCTCCCACCCAACCACCCTCCCACCCAAGCACCCATGCCCCACACCACCCTCCCACCCAAGCACCCATGCCCCACACCACCCACCCACCCAACCACCCACCCACCCAACCACCCTCCCACCCAACCACCCTCCCACCCAAGCACCCATGCCCCACACCACCCTCCCACCCAGGCACCCATGCCCCACACCACCCTCCCACCCAGGCACCCATGCCCCACACCCCCCTCCCACCCAAGCACCCATGCCCCACACCACCCTCCCACCCAGGCACCCATGCCCCACACCACCCTCCCACCCAAGCACCCATGCCCCACACCACCCTCCCACCCAGGCACCCATGCCCCACACCACCCTCCCACCCAAGCACCCATGCCCCACACCACCCTCCCACCCAGGCACCCATGCCCCACACCACCCTCCCACCCAGGCACCCATGCCCCACACCACCCTCCCACCCAAGCACCCATGCCCCACACCACCCTCCCACCCAAGCACCCATGCCCCACACCACCCTCCCACCCAAGCACCCATGCCCCACACCACCCTCCCACCCAAGCACCCATGCCCCACACCACCCTCCCACCCAGGCACCCATGCCCCACACCACCCTCCCACCCACCCACCACACCACCCATCCATCCACCCACTCTCTACACCACCCACCCCACCACATCAACCGCACTCAAGGTGCAGCCAATCTGATTGCTGGATTGAGACAGACTCGATAGGACACACTCCACTAAAGTGATACTTTCTGGCTCATCCCTGACACAGCTCGCAAGCTGAATAGAGTGAAAGCCTGCCATATAGCCAACCCCTTAATGTTATGCCTTTTAGTTGTCAAGACATCCGATTCGATTGTTACTCTGAGCTTCCAGGTGGCTCCATGTAACAGAACTGCCTCCAGGTCATTAGCCTGGATTTGTTTCTGTTGGCAATTGTGTATATTAAAGAAAGCCAAGTTTACAATTCCAGCTTATGTTTATTAACAGAACAGGCTTAATAGCATGTTAGCAAGGCAGACTTTTATGAAAATTAAATATTGGATTTTCCAGTGTTTGTGTTTTTTTAATTAAGGATCTATTCAGTGCTGCTCAGCGATCCAGTGGGAACATGTCTGTGAAACAGGTGTGTTGCGAGGGTGTCTTTCTGTCTCGGAGACCCGTCTCACCAACAACAGCAAATGTCTTTTTCAGTTCATTATCATTTTTTATTATTCCTCCTCCTGCAGGTTCTGACTGCTAATTCTGAAGTCGGCACCAATAATCCAGAGTGCATGAGTTCAGATCCCACCACAGTACTGTAGTTTGAGAATTTGAATTCAGTTTTTAAAAAAAAAATAGAAAACTGGTGTCAGTCAAAGTGACTGTGAAGCTGTCGGATTATCGTAAAAACCCAACCAGCTTCCTGATGTCCTTCAGGGAAGGAAACCCGTCGGCCTTACTCGGTCCGGATTATATGTGAGTCCAGTCACCATGCCAACACGATTGACTTTGGTAAAAGGGGCTTGCTGATACCCCTTTTACAAAGTGAAAGTTACCCCACTTTGCTGTATTTTAATGAAGCTAGTCCTTGTTAAATGGCAGCTGAATGAGTTTCATACAGAGTTATACGAAAGGTGTTCAGTGTTTGTACACCAAAGTTCACACAGTGCATTTATAAAGACGATCAATGGGAAGGGGTAAGCCATTTAGGACTGAGATGAGGAGGAATTTCTTCACCCAGAGAGTGGTGAACGTGTGGAATTCTCTTCCACAGAAGGCAGTTGAGGCCAATTCATTAAATATATTCAAGAAGGAGTTGGGTATATTTCTTAAGGCTAAAGGGATCAAGGGATATGGGGAGAAAGCAGGGACAGGGTACTGAATTTGGATGATCCACCATGATCTCATTAATGTCGGAGCAGGCTCGAGGGGCCGAATGGCCTACTCCTGCTCCTATCTTCGTTTCTATATTTCTATGAACAATCGCAAATGTTTTCAGCAAAATTCACTCATGACTTCAATGACTATCTCAGACAAAGGAATCCACGGCTACCATATTTGGAAAGAGTTAGATCCAGGCCACAGCGTTTGCCAAAAGGATAACAGACACCACATTTTTTATTAGCTCCCAGTAAAATGGCACAAGCTCGACTTGAAGGATATAAAAGCACAAAGCCAATTACCAGGGAGTAATCCAATCGAGGGGTTCAGGTGGCATCATAAATTGTGAGAGGAAAAAAAAAACCCAGCAGTTAATGTCCGTCACCTGAACCCGGAGATTGGATTACAGTCTGATATTCAGCTACGGAATAATTACTAAGAGGAATAAGGGAACAAACTTTCTGTTAAGATGTTCTTCCTATTGCGATGGTCCATTTCTTTCATGGGGAAGTTTCCACAGGTCGTTGGAATTAGAAAGCCGGTGTAGTGTGGCGTAGGGAAAGGGGTTGTTAGTGATTGGATGACGTAGGGCTTCAGTACACTGAGTAATGTGACAGGACCTGCAGTGTTCAGTTTCTACATTCGATTATAGTAAGAAAGAAAGACTTGCATTTATATAGCGCCTTTCACGACCACTGGACGTCCCAAAGCGCTTTATAGCCAATGAAGAACTTTTTGAAGTGTAGTCACTGTTGTAATGTGGGAAACGCGGCAGCCTATTTGTGCACAGCAAGCTCCCACAAACAGCAATGTGATAATTGACATGAATCAGTCATTCATAAAAGAAAGACTTATGAAATAATACTGAGCAGCCTACGGGTGGCGCTGTCCAGGGAGAGTATAAATACTCAGGCACGGGCCCAGCTTGCGCAGGACAGTCTTAACAGGAACTAGTGAAGGACACAACTAGACCTCCATGTTGTAAAACAGTTGATTAAAGCTTTGTTTAACGCTTAGACCAAGTGCCTAGTAGTTTTCTTACATCAATAATGACCAGATATTCTGTTTTTTTTTATGTGATGCTGGTTGAGGGATAAATATTGGCCAGGACACCGGGGAGAACTCCCCCTGCTCTTCTTCGAAATGGTGGCCACGGGAACTTTTACGTCCACCTGAGAGAGCAGACGGGGCCTCGGTTTAACATCTCATCCGAAAGACAGCACCTCCGACAGTGCAGCGCTCCCTCAGCACTGCACTGGAGCGTCAGTTTAGATTGTTGTGCTCAAGTCCTTGGAGTGGGACTTGAACCCACAACCTTCTGACTCCCGAGGCGAGAGCTCAACTGAGCCCACTGGCCACGCAAGTCGGGCACTATAACTCAGGGCTATCCTCTTGCACTGCACGCCTCTCAATGCAGACACCACTGCCACACTGCACTGGAGAATACAATATTCATACTGGCTGCGTGCGTGCAATTGAAACTTGTTCTTTTGTCCAAAAGAAATGTGCAGCAAAACGACCGAAGACTTCTCTGGGATGTGCAGTGGGGACTGGCTGATGCCTGGGTAATTGTAGGGAATTAAGTTTGATATCTAGTGTGTGGTTTTAAGTTACTGAAGTGTCAGGTCCATTCTTTCTCAAGCCATTAGAGAGATTTATGATAAAGCAATTAGTGCTTGCTGAAATATTTTTATGACACATCGATGGACGCATTGTAATCCCTCTCGCTTTGTGGACCAAGACAGTGAATGAGGAACAAATTATAGACATAGCTGCAACTTGTCACTGTAAATACTTATTAAACTGTACGCCTCCACCAGCGATTAGCGCTAATACATCAGAAAGCTCAAGGGTATTCTAAAACTGGCAAGTGTAGGATCAGTCGAGGTGATCGTTGCAACACTGTCATCATTCAAATTCCACCAAGCAGAGCATCTCAATGGCAAAAAAAGCTGCTGACTACTTACTAGATATATTCCTGAGATGAGGGGGTTGACTTATGAGGAAAGGTTGAGCAGGTTGGGCCTATACTCATTGGAATTTAGAAGAATGAGAGGTGATCTTATTGAAACATATAAGATGCTGAGGAGGCTCGCCAAGGTAGATGCAGAGAGGATGTTTCCCCTCATGGGGAAATCTAGAGCTCGGGGGGCACAGTTTTAGAATAAAGGGTCGCCCTTTTAGAACTGAGATGAGGAGGAATTTCTTCTCTCAGAGGGTCGTAAATCTGTGGAATTCTCTGCCCCAGAGAGCTGTGGAGGCTGGGTCATTAAATACATTTAAGGTGGAGATAGACAGATTTTTGCAAGATAAGGGAGTGAAGGGTTATGGGGAGCGGGCAGGGAAGTGGCTTTGAGCCCGAGATCAGCCATGATTTTATTGAATGGCGGAGCAGGCTCGAGGGGCCAAGCGGCCTAATCCTGCTCCTGTTTCTTATGTTCTTATATATAGAAAAGGGAAGACTGAGGACTTGAGGAGTGGCCTAATAGAGGTCTTTAAGATAATGAGAGGATTCGATAGGGTAGACGTAGAGAAGCTGTTTCCACTTGTGGGGGAGACCAGAACTAGGGGCCATCGATCTAAGACGGTCACTGATCAATCCAATAGGGAATTCAGGAGAAGCTTCTTTACCCAGAGAGTGGTGAGAATGTGGAACTTGCTCCCACAGGGAGTGGTTGAGGCGAATAGCACAGATGCATTTAAGGGGACGCTGGGTAAACATAGAAACATAGAAGATAGGAGCAGGAGTAGGCCATTCGGCCCCTCGAGCCTGCTCCACCATTCAATGCGATCATGGCTGATCATTCAAATTCAGTACCCTGTCCCTGCCTTCTCCCCATATCCCTTGATCCCTTTAGCCTTAAGAAATATATCCAACTCCTTCTTGAATATATTTAATGAATTGGCCTCCACCGCCCTCTGTGGTAGAGAATTCCACAGGTTCACCACACTCTGGGTGAAGAAATTCCTCCTCATTTCTGTCCTAAATGGCTTACCCCTTATCCTTAGACTGTGACCCCTGGTTCTGGACTCCCCGACCATCGGGAACATCCTTCCTGCATCTAGTCTGTCCAGTCCTGTTAGAATTTTATAAGTTTCAATGAGATCCCCTCTCATTCTTCTAAACTCCAGCGAGTATAAGCCTAATCAACCCAATCTCTCCTCATACGTCATTCCTGCCATCCCAGGTATCAGCCAAACACATGAGGAAGAAAGGACTAGAAGGATAGGGTGGTGGGGTGAGATGAAGTAGATGGGAGGAGGCTCATGTGGACCAGTTGGGCCAAATGGCGTGTTTCTGTGCTGTAAAACTCTGCGCTATTCCACATAACGAAGAGTAATATTGGGCAGGGTGTAAAACCAGTGTTCCCCATGATCCCGCCATTTTCCCGCTCAGCTAGTGAGGTTGAAATTACGCCCCCCCCCCCCGCCCCTTGTAATGATGGTCTGTTTTAACAAGCGGAGACCGTTTGTAGCATGTTTTCCGGCCCTCTGCTGAGAGCACCTGAACTGCCATGACCTTGGCGAGAGATTGGCTGAATCCCCAGGGACAAGCCCGTAAGCCACGGCAGGGACACCACAGAAACCCCCGTGGATTTTCTGAGCCCTGATGTTTTCACATCGACCCTACCTCCGACCACAGGGTGCCTCGATATTTTATAGGCATCACTAAAGATTAAAGAGAACGGGGACATTTTCCCCTCCACCACCCACCCATCAATGAGTCCACTCATCAATGAGCTGTTACCTTAATCATAGAATCATAGAATGATGCAGCGCAGAAGGAGGCCATTCGGCCCATCGTGCCTGTGCCAGCTCTTTAAAGGAACAAGAACTGGGGTCTGATGACACCTTGCAGTGTGGGACTCGACGGTTGGCTGTTCAACCATGGAGGCCATCGTAGCCAAGCTCGATCCTGTTGCCCGCACAAACATTTTCAGCATGGACAACAATGAGGAGAAGGAACCCTGGCTTATTTTGCCCGCCCCCACCCCCCCCAACCCACCCCTCACTAGCTCAGAGGTGTTTGGGGCCGGTAGCTGTCCCAGACAAGATTGGTTAAATCCGTACAGGTCTGAGGTCGAAGCTGGAATGCTCCAGCCTGATTGCAGCACTGGCCGATTTCTTTATCTACTAAATCACTGGCAGAAATGTTGATCTTGTTTTTTTTTAATCTGTCAAAATGAAAAATTGTTCATTCCTCTTAACATACGATAGCGAAACAGAGCCAGGCTTCGCTGAACTGTCGATTGAAAATCGACAGCGCAAAATATGTAAACAGTGAAAAATATGAAGTTGTGCTGTACAAATAAATGCAGAAGATATTTCTGCTTGTGGGGGAATCTAAAACTAAGGGGCCATGAATGTAAGAGAGTCACCAATAAATCCAATCGGGAATTCAGGAGAAACTTCTTTACCCAGAGAGTGGTGAGAATGTGGAACTCGCTGTCACAGGGAGTGGTTGAGGCGAATAGTATAGATGCATTTAAGGGGAAGCGAGATAAACAAATGAGGGAGAAAGGAATAAAGGGTTATGTTGATGTGGTGAGATGGAGTAAGGTGGGAGGAGGCTCGTGTGGAGAATAAACACCGGCATGGAGCAGTTGGGCCGAGCTGAAGTATGAACTGAACAAAGAGGCAGAAAGAAAGAGAAGTCAAGAGACATGTGAAAAGTTGCAGCTAGAATCTACAGCAGGAGTCTCAGCCAGCAACAGCCTGCCGACCATATGTGATCCAAAAACTCTTCACATTCTCACCCACAAAGTCCTGGCAGCCCAGTTCCTTTTATGCTTGTCTCGCTGACTCGCTGCTGTGTCCTGTTGTTGGTCTGGAGGTTGGTTTAAGGCTGTTCTCAGAGCTCTAGGCCCGAGGCTCTGGAATTCCCTCCTTAAACCTCTCCGCCTTCTCTACCTCTCTCGCCCCTCCAGTGTCAGCCGTGGCTCAGTGGGTAGCACCCTTGCCTCTGAGTCAGAAGGTTGTGGGTTCAAGTCCCACTCCACGAGACAGGAGCACAAAAATCTAGGCTGACACTCCAGTGCAGTGCTGAGGGAGAGCTGCACTGTTGGAGGTGCCGTCTTTCGGATGAGACGCTAAACCGAGACCCCGTCTGCCCACTCAGGTGGACGTAAAAGATCCCATGGCATTATTTCAAAGAAGAGCAGGGGGAGTTATACCCAACATCTTGGCCAATATTTATCCTCAATCAACATAACAAAAACAGATTATCAGGTCATTATCACATTGCTCTTTGTGGGAGCTTGCTGTGCGCAAATTGGCTACCGTGTTTTCCACATTACAACTGTGACTCCACTTCAAAAAGTACTTCATTGGCTGTAAAGCACTTTGAGACGTCTGGTGGTCGTGAAAGGCGCTGTGGAAATGGTCTTTCTTTAAGATGCTCCTTAAAACCGACCTCTTTGACCAAGCTTTTGGTCACCTGTCCGAATATCACCTTATGTGGCTCTTGTGAAGCACCCTGGGATGTTTTACTACGTTAACGGCGCTACATAAACACAAGTTGTTGTTGTTGTTGGTCAATAAATTCTACACTTGGCCAATAAGATTTGTTACGCCAGTAATTTCCTTGGGTTCCGCTCCTCCAGTGTAACTTCGGCGGAAACCCCCATTTGTGTAAATTAATGGGAAAGTTGATTTAAACTTTGTTGGGGATATTCAGCACAGCTGGACTCCCCTCACAGAGCATCGCTAAGAGGCGGCCCAGGGTCCGAGAGAGGGCTATAATATCATGGACCCGATTCTCTAACCCCCCCACTCCCATCTAGTGAGGCTCCTTGCTGGGAGTGTGGCGCTGAATTTGCCCACCTGTGGCCCACAGGACATCAGAGTAGGCTTCCAAGCCACCAACGGAGACAAAAAGCTTGGTCCCTCCTGCTGTGGGAGCTTGCTGTGTGCAATTTGGCTGCCCTGTTTCCCACATTACTTCAAAAGTACTTCATTGGCTGTTAAGCGCTTTGGGACGTTTTGAGATGGTGAAAGGTGCGATATAAAATGCAGGTCTGTCTTTTTTCTTTTAATCTAATAAATTGGAAGCTGGAGTGTGCCTGCATTGTCTGAGATCTCTTTCACCCTTGGAGTCTGTACATGCCGCAGAGTGCGCATGTACATGGTCAAGCTGCAGCAGTCTGTCACCTATCATATAGGTCAAAGGTTATCCAGTCTCAAGATAGGTCAAAGTGCAATCACTGAAAAGTGCCATCAAACCTTTGCATCTCATGTGCATTTTCAGCTCAGTGGCCTGGCCATTCCATTGGGCAGTTCCCCCCCTCCCTCTGCTCCCCAGGGCCCACTGTCTTAGAGTGTGTTTTCTTATATGATTAAGTCTGTTATCAATTCCATATTACATAGAATTTACAGAAACAGGCCATTTTGGCCCAACCGGTCTGTGTCGGGGCTTATGCTCCACACGAGCCTCCTCCCACCCCTCATCATCTCACCCTATCAGCAAATCCTTCTATTCCCTTTTCCCCTCACATATTTATCCAGCTTCCCCTTAAAGGCAGCTCTTCACCTCAACCACTCCCTGCGGTGGCGAGTTCCACATTCTCACCACTCTCCTGGTAAAGAAGTTTCTCCCGAATTCCCTATTGGATTTATTAATGACTATTTTATATTTATGACCCCTAGTTCTGGTCTCCCCCCACAAGTGGAAACATCTTCTCCACCCTATCGAACCCCTTCATAATCTCTATGAGGTCCCCCCTCAGTCTTCCCTTTTTAAGAGAAAAGAGCCCCCAGCCTGTTCAATCTTTCCTGACAGGAGCTATAGCCTATTGAACGTGTGGGATATCAGTTCAAAATGGCTTCGCAGGGCAGGGGAGTGCTTTCCAGTTTTTTTTCATTTTCTGTTTTTTCGGTCGGTGATTTGAATTCTGTTCTTCTGCGTGCGCAATGGGCCCGTTACATCTGAAGTACCTGCGTGGGCGGGACTTGCTGTCACCTGAATCAGCAGGAAGTCCTGCCCCCTCTCCAGGGCCCTGACCCTCATCCCTGCAAAATGACTGGTTCATTGTGAGGGGTTACTGGCTGTCAGTCACCACTGACACAGGATCTGACCCCGTTTGACCTTCCAGTACAGAAGGCTTCATAAGATGATTGATTATGTTGGGATGTGCTACCTCAAAAAACCTAACAAAAAAAAGCTCAAACATTTAAAGAAAAAATAAACTTTGGAATCCGAGTGAAACGGACTTTTATATTACGGTTTTTCTAAACATTTCTGCAGATCTCAAAGTTGGTACTTTTAGTATTTTTAAAAAATGTTTGATTTAGCAGAGTTCTCACTTGAATCTGACATCTCATAGAATCTGACAGCACAGAAGGAGGCCATTCGGCCCATCATGCCTGTTCTCTGAAAGAGCGATCCGCTCATTCCCATTCCTTATATCCTTTTAAATTTTCCTTCTTTAAATATTAATCCATTTCTAATCTAATTCTTAAACCTCTCATGGATTCTGCTTCCACCATTTTGTGCTCCTGATTGGTCCAGAAACCTCTCTCCTTCGTAAGAGCATAAGAAATAGGAGCAGGAGTCGGCCACACGGCCCCTCGAGCCTGCTCCGCCATTCAATAAGATCATGGCTGTTCTTCGACCTCAACTCCACTTTCCCGTCCGATCCCCATATCCCTTGATTCCACTAGAGTCCAAAAATCTATCGACCTCAGCCTTGAATATACTCAACGACTGAGCATCCACAGCCCTCTGGGGCAGAGAATTCCAAAGATTCACCACCCTCTGAGTGAAGAAATTCCTCCTCAGCTCAGTCCTGAATGGCCGACCCCTTATCCTGAGACTGTGACCCCTAGTTCTGGGCTCTCCAACCAGGGTAAACAACCTCTCAGCATCTACCCTGTCAGTCTCCCTCAGAATATTATATGTTTCAATGAGACCATCTCTCATTCTTCTAAACTCCAGAGCATATAGTGGAGACTGAGCGTGGAGACCGAGGAGTTAAGGAGCGGGGAGAGAGAGAGGGACCCAGACTCATTGGTGGCAGTAGCAAGAGAGGCCCTGGGTGGAGACTGAGCACGGAGACCGAGGAGTTAAGGAACGGGGAGAGAGAGAGCGGCCCAGACTCACCGGCGGCAGCAGAGAGAAGTAAAATGTAATCTAAGTGTGACGTCACCAGAAAGCAGGTAAGTGATTGGTTGGTGCGTATTTCTCTCTTTCTCGCTTTTTTCCAAACTTAATTTTTGTGGTTTATAGTTTCTAGGATCTCTGTTGTGTAGCGGGGAATGCTAGTAAACAAGGGCCCTTGAGTATATCATTTAATTGTAGTGTAATTAGTGGCATTGATTTGATTTAATTTAATTTGAATTAATTAAAGGGTAAGTCATGGCAGCACAACTCGGCCCCGTGGCATGCTCCTCCTGCAATATGTGGGAAATCAGGGACACTTCTTGTGTCCCTGACGACCATGTGTGCAGGAAGTGTATCCAGCTGCAGCTACAGACAGACCGCATTGCAGCACTGGAGCTGTGAATGGATACATACTGGAGCATTCGCGATGCTGAGGATATCGTGGATAGCACGTTTAGGAAGTTGGTCACACCGCAAGTAAAGTCTGCACAGGCAGGAAGGGAATGGGTGACCACCAGGCAAAGTAGTAGGTGCAGGAAGGTAGTGCAGGGGTCCCCTGTGGCCATCCACCTTTCAAACAGATATACCACTTTGGATATTGTTGAGGGAGATGGCTTATTGGGGGAAGGCAGCAGCAGCCAACTTCCTGGCACCATGGGTGGTCCTGCTGCACAGGAAGGGAGGAAAAAGAGCAGGAGAGTTATAGTGATAGGGGATTCTATTGTAAGGGGAATAGATAGGCATTTCTGTGGCCGCAAACGAGACTCCAGGATGGTATGTTGCCTCCCTGGTGCAAGGGTCAAGGATGTCTCGGGGCAGCTGCAGGGCATTCTGGAAGGGGAGGGTGAACAGCCAGTTGTCATGGTGCATATAGGTACCAACGATATAGGTAAAAAACAGGATGGGGTCCTTAAAGCTGAATATAGGGAGTTAGGAGGTAAATTAAAAAATAGGACCTCAAAGGTAGTAATCTCAGGATTGCTACCAGTGCCACGTGCTAGTCAGAGTAGAAATAGAAGGATATTTCAGATGAATACGTGGCTAGAGGAATGGTGCAAGGGGGAGGGATTCAAATTCCTGGGACATTGGAAATGGTTTGGGGGAGGTGGGACCAGTACAAACTGGATGGTTTGCACCTGGGTGGGACCGGAACCGATGTCCTAGGGGGAGTGTTTGCTAGTGCTGTTGGGGAGGGTTTAAACTAAAATGGCAGGGGGTTGGGAACCTGTGCAGGGAGACAGAGGAAAGGGAAGCAAGGATAGAAACAAAAGACAGGAAGCAGAAAAGCAAAAGTGGAAGGCAGAGAAATCAAGGGTGTAAATCAAACAGGGCCACAGTAAATAATAATTCTAAAAGGACGAAGAGTGTTAAAAAATCAAGTCTGAAGGCTTTGTGTCTTAATGCAAGGAGCATTCATAATAAGGTGGATGAATTGGGGATGTTCGCTGATGATTGCACACTGTTCAGCACCATTCGAGACTCGTCAGATACTGACGCAGTCCGTGTCCATATGCAGCAAGACCTGGACAACATTCAGACTTGGGCTGACAAGTGGCAAGTAACATTCGCACCACACAAGTGCCAGGCAATGACCACCTCCAACAAGCGAGACTCTAACCATCTCCCCTTGACATTCAATGGCATTACCATCGCTGAATCCCCCACTATCAACATCCTGGGGGTTACCATTGATTAGAAACTGAACTGGACCAGCTATATAAATACTGTAGCTACAAGAGCAGGCCAGAGGCTGGGAATTCTGTGGCGAGTGTCTCACCTCCTGACTCCCCAAAGCCTTTCCACCATCTACAAGGCACAAGTCAGGAGTGTGATGGAATACTCTCCACTTGCCTGGATGAGTGCAGCTCCAACAACACTCAAGAAGCTCGACACCATTCAGGATAAAGCAGCCCGCTTGATTGGCACTCCATCCACCACCTTCAACATTCACTCCCTCCACCACCGGCGCACTGTGGCTGCAGTGTGTACCATTTACAAGATGCACTGCAGCAACTCGCCAAAGCTCCTTCAACAGCACCTTCCAAACCCACGACCTCTACCACTTAGAAGGACAAGGGCAGCAGACGCATGGGAACATCACCACCTACAAGTTCCCCTCCAAGCCACACACCATCCTGACTTGGACCTGTATCGCTGTTCCTTCACTGTCGCTGGGCCAAAATCCTGGCACTCCCTTCCTAACAGCATTGTGGGTGAACCTACACCATATAGACGCAGCGGTTCAAGAATGCGGCTCACCACCATCTTCTCAAGGGCAATTAGAGATGGGCACTAAATGCAGGCCTAGCCAGCGACGCCCACATCCCATCAATGAATACATTTTTTTTTTTTAAATTAGCTGCGCAAATAGATGTAAACGGATATGATATAATTGGGAGTACAGGGACATGGCTCCAGGGTGACCAAGACTGGGAATTCAACATCTAGGGGTATTCAATATTCAGGAAGGACAGGCAAAAAGGAAAAGGAGGTGGGGTAGCATTGCTGGTTAAAGAGGAGATTAACACAATAGTAAGGAAGGATATTAGCTCTGATGATGTGGAATCTGTATGGGCAGAGCTGAGAAATACCAAGGGGCAGAAAACGTTAGTGTGAGTTATATACAGACCCCCAAACAGTAATGCTGAGGTTGGGGATGGCATTAAACGGGAAATTAGAGATGCATGCAATAAGGGCACAGCAGTTATCATGTGTGACTTTAATCTACATATAGATTGGGCTAACCAAATTAGTAACAATACTGTGGAGGAGGAATTCCTAGAGTGTATACGGGATGGTTTCCTGGACCAATATGTCGAGGAACCAACTAGAGATCAGGCCATCTTAGACTGGGTATTATGTAATGAGAAAGGATTAATTAGCAATCTTGTTGTGCGAGGCCCCTTGGGGAGGAGCAATCATAATTTGATAGAATTCTTCATTGAAATGGAGAGTGAAGTAGTTGACTCAGAGACTAGGGTCCTGAATTTAAATAAAGGAAACTACGATGTTATGAGGCTCGAGTTGGCTAGGACAGATTGGGGAACGTTACTTAAAGGGTTGACGGTGGATAGGCAATGGCAATCATTTAAAGATCGCATGGATGTACTACAGAAATTGTTCATCCCTGTTTGGCACAAAAATAAAACAAAAAAGATGACTCAACCGTGGCTAACAAGGGAAATTAGGGATAGCATAAGATCCAAGGAGAGGACATATAATTTGGCCAGTAAAAGCAGCAAACCTGAGGATTGGGAGCAGTTTAGGATTCAGCAAAGGGGGACAAAGGGATTAATTAAGAGGGGGAAAATAGAGTATATGAGTAAGCTTGCAGGGAACATAAAAACTGACTGTAAAAGCTTCTATAGATATGTGAAGAGAAAAAGATTTGTGAAGTCAAGTGTAGGTCCCTTGCAGTCAAAATCAGGGGAATTTATAACGGGGAAGAAAGAAATGGCAGACCAATTAAATACATACTTTGGTTCTGTCTTCACAAAGGAGGACACAAATAACCTCCCAGAGATGTCGGAGAACATAGGGTCTAATGAGAGGGAGGATTTGAATGAAATCAGTATTTGTAGGGAAATGGTGTTAGGGAAATTGATGGGATTGAAGGCCGATAAATCCCCAGGGCCTGATAATCTACATCCTAGGGTACTTAAGGAAGTGGCCCTAGAAATATTCGATGCATCTTCCAAAATTCTATAGATTCTGGAACAGTTCCCATGGATTGGAGGATAGCTAATGCAGCCCCACTATTTAAAAAAGGTGGTAGAGAGAAAACGGGGAATTATAGACTGGTAAGCCTGATATCAGTAGTGGGGAAAATGCTAGAGTCCATTATAAAAGATATAATAATAGAGCACTTGGAAAACAGTGACAAGATCGGACAAAGTCAGCATGGATTTACAGAAGGTAAATCATGCTTGACTAATCTACTGGAATTTTTTGATGATGTAACTGGTAGAATAGATAAGGGAGAAGCAGTGGATGTGGTGTATTTGGACTTTCAGAAGGCTTTCGATAAGGTCCTGCATAAGAGATTAGCGTGTAAAGTTAAAGCACAAGGGATTGGGGGCAAGGTACTGACTTGGATAGAGAACTGGTTGGCAGACAGGAAGCAAAGAGTTGGAATAAATGGGTCTTTTTCCGAGTGACAGGCAGTGACTAGTGGGGTACCGCAGGGATCGGTGTTAGGACCCCAGCTATTCACAATATATATAAATGATCTAGACGAGGGAACTAGATGTAATATCTCCAAGTTTGCAGACGACACAAAGCTGGGTGGGCGTGTGTGCTGTGAGGAGGATGCAGAGAAACTCCAGTATGATTTGGCCAGGTTGGGTGATTGGGCAGATGCATGGCGAATGCAGTATAATGTGGATAAATGCAAAGTTATCCACTTCGGTGGCAAAAACAGGAAGACAGATTATTATCTGAACGGCAATAGATTGGGAAAATGGGAAGCGCAACGAGACCTGGGTGTCCTTGTGCTGAAGGTAAGCATGCAGGTGCAGCAGGCGGTTAAGAAGGCAAATGGTATGTTGGCCTTCATAGCGAGAGGATTCGAGTACAGGAGCAAGGATGTCTTGCTGCAGTTGTACAGGGCCTTGGTGAGACCACACCTTGCGTATTGTGTGCAGTTTTGGTCACCTTATCTGAGGAAGGATGTTCTTGCCATGGAGTGAGTGCAGCGAAGATTCACCAGACTGATACCTGGGATGGCAGGAATGACGTATGAAGAGAGATTGGGTCGATTAGGCTTATATTCGCTAGAGTTTAGAAGAATGAGAGGGGATCTCATTGAAACTTATAAAATTCTAACAGGACTAGACAGACTAGATGCAGGAAGGATCTTCTTGATGGCGGGGGCGTCCAGAACCAGGGGTCACAGTCTAAGGATAAGGGTAAGCCATTTAGGACTGAGATGAGGAGGAATTTCTTCACCCAGAGAGTGGTGAAGCTGTGGAATTCTCTACCACACAATACAGTGGAGGCCAATTCATTAAATATATTCAAGAAGGAGTTCGATATATTTCTTAAGGCTAACGGGATCAAGGGATATGGGGAGAAAGCAGGGACAGGGTACTAAATTTTGATGATCAGCCATGATCTCATTAAATGGCAGAACAGGCTCGAGGGGCCGAATGGCCTACTCCTGCTCCTATCTTCTATGTTTCTATGCTCTGTGGCACATCGCGCCGCGGTACTGCAGGCCTTCCTCCCCTTCTTAAAGGGGAGGGGCCCAGCGCAGCGTAACCTGTGGCCCAGCTGGGCCACCAGGGATCGGAGTGCTGGCAAAAGAGCCCGGCACGCAAGAGAAGTGCCGGGCTCACGGATCACAGCTGGCTATCTGAGGGGTGGGTGGGTGGGGGTGTTTCAGAGAAGGCCGGGAACAGCAGAGGGGGCAAGTGCTGGCAGGCAGCCAGCAACAAAAATGGCCGCCCAGCACCTTCCCTTTAATTAGCGCCGCCCCGGCCGCAGGTAGACCCCCCCCTGACACCGTCGGACATAGCGTCCGGCAGTAAGTCAAGGGGGCGCTACCGAAGATTGCAGCCGGGGCGCAAGTGGGGCGCTGCGCACGGCGATGATGTCATCGGCGGCGGTGCAGCGCCGCGGGGCGCTAACGGTTACCGTCACCGCTAACCGCCCGCTGAATTTCGCGGGAGGCGTTGGCGGCGCTGAGCCCAGGCGCGAGTTGCTTTGCGCCCCGTTAGAGCCTCTTAGGACGCTAGCGGGAGGCGCAAAGCAACCAAAGTTTTAGGCCAAGTGATTTTGAGCCTGGGAAAGGCTCCTGCAAGGCCCCTTTAATTTGACAAAGATGACAACTATTTCAGATATGATAATAAAATGTTGCCCCAAATGGATAATTTGACTGCCTTGTCTCCTGGCACTGCTGACCCATCACCAGATAAATGGGTCCACGTCATTTTTTTCCAGTCCCCTTGTACCTAACGAGTAGAGTCAAGGGGAGGCAGACAATAGAAGTGCAAAAATGGATGGTGTTTTCATTATTAAAATACATTTTGTAAAAAGGTATGAAAGGAAAAGACCCCATCTTTCGAACGTGCCTCGTACTTACAAGGTCACGGGTTCAACTTGTAGACAAATCAAATTCCTCACACAAATGTGGGCTTCGGAGGGAATTTCGTGAGTCAAGGCTGATCCACAGATAAGAATGTTATTGCTGCAATAAAAAGCTTGTTCATTCAATTTGTGGCAATGGCTTTTCAGTCCATGTCGATGAGTAAGCCAAAGACATTCAAAGATTGTCAGTTATGGACCTTGAAGATGTTATGAAGGCATGACTGCACGGATCCAAAAGAAATCAATCATGAAAGTAGCCTCACCTGTCACTATGAGTTTCATTCAGCTTTACAAGATCACAAATTCTGAGATCGCTTCAGAAGGTTATCTTGTGAATGATTGCACAATGAAACCTGCCGATTAGAGCTGTATGTTCTTACCGACTGTAACATACGGGTGGCTACTGTTTGAAGATGGAGGGGCCGATTTTAATGAAGGGCAGTATCAGTGCGGGGTCGGGGGGAAATGGCGGGGGGGACGTGGGGGAGGGAAGTGGGGGGGGAAAGTGGGGGAGGGAAGTGGGGGGCAAAATGGGGGGGAAGTGGGGGAGGGAAAGTGGGGGGGGAAGTGTGGGGGGAAAGTGGGGGAAAGTGGGGGGGAAAGTGTGGGGGGGAAGTGGGGGAGGGAAGTGGGGGGGGAAGTGGGGGGGGAAGTGGGGGGGAACGGGATGGCCGAGGTGAATGGGGAAACCCTAACCCTCCGCAGCGTGAGGCTCGGGAGGTGTCTGACTGCCACAGCTCATCAGTCTCCTGCCCGAATCTGACGGGCAGCACGGGCGGGATTTCGATTGGCCAAAGGAGCGAAGGGAGTTCCCGGCACTAAGGCAATTGGTTTGGGAAAGGTGAATGAGATGGACTGAATGGCCTCCCTCATTTGAAATATCAACAAAAAAAAATAGAGAAACACAAGATAAACTGAGGAGATTGAGGGCTGGAGGCAACGAGCTTTTCCGTGTATCTTGTCCAAGAGTGCAAGAGAGGAGCTGGAATAAGGTGGGAGAATGGAGAAAACCAGGTGGGGACCTATGTGACTGACCTTCTGATCTGATTGTTAAAAAGGTGCAGAAATGTCTAAATTTAGAAGTCCATTTAACCATTCCTCGGGTGTGTTGCACAGTGGGAGCAACAGAGTAAGCTGGTGGATTATAGAAAGTTAGGCCGCTGAGTCACATCATGTTTTTATCCTGATTGGTTAATTGTGGCCATGCCTAGGGTGTACTTAGATGATGCTGCTCCACCTCTCTCTCCTCCTTGAAGACACTCCTCAAATTAAAGAGCTCCACTTGCCTGGATGAGTGCAGCTCCAACAACACTCAAGAAGCTCAACACCATCCAGGACAAAGCAGCCCGCTTGATTGGCACCACATCCACCACCTTAAACATTCACTCCCTCCACCACCGGTGCACCATGGCTGCACTGTGTACCATCTACAAGATGCACTGCAGCAACTCGCCAATGCTTCTTCGGTAGCACCTCCCAAACCCGCAATCTCGTCCACCTAGAAGGACAAGGGCAGCAGGCACATGGGAACGCCACCACCTCCAAGTTCCCCTCCAAGTCACACACCATCCTGACTTGGAAGTATATTGCTGATCCTTCATCGTCGCTGGGTCAAAATCCTGGAACTCCCTCCCTAACAGCACTGTGGGAGTACCTTCACCACACGGACTGCAGCGGTTCAAGAAGGCGGCTCACCACCACCTTCTCGAGGGCAATTAGGGATGGGCAATAAATGCTGGTCTTGCCAGCGACGCCCACATCCTATGAACGAATATAAAAAAGAACCTACCTCTTTGACCAAGCTTTTGGTCACCTGTCCTAATATCTCCTTGTGTGGCTCAGCGTCGAATTTTGTCTGATTTACGCTCCTGTGAAGCGCCTTGGGATGTTTTTCTACTTTAAAGGCGCTATATAAATGCAAGCTGTTGTTTTTTCCGCACTAATCAGTGGATTAAAATAAAAGGTGAATTGACGGTGAGCTCTATAGCACAGGTCGTTAGGTTAACTTCTCAATCAACGAACCTAGGTCAAGTACTTAGGCTTCGCTTAATGATTGTGTGGAAGTACTTCAGTTTCAGGATTTTTTTGATTAACTTGGGGCCAACCTATCATGATCAGGCATTTCTCTGTTGGCGCAGTTAGAGACTGTGGGCTCTATGATGTGGTTGATAGTTGCGCAATACAGGGATGGGACTGTTTGTTCAAAGGAGCCTCCGCTTCAAAAAGGGAAAGTTGGGAATAACCCACAGATGCCTTAGCCGTGTGTCTGATATGACGGGACCTTACAGGCCAGGATAAGTCACTTGGGTCCTCAGCCTGTTATGGTGGACATCAACTTGTATGGTGCCTCCGATTTCCCACCATATTCTGCCCTTGCAGCGCGTTCCTATGCAGAGCTAGACAGGTAACTAACAACTTGATATTTTCCCATAAAAATCACAAGGCTTGACTTTTCTTGTAAACTTTACTGAAAGATTCTTATTGTGAAACTGAAATACAACACAGAAATGGAAGCACACATTAGTACACAAGCACATAACTGATATGCATACACAAATTTAGGTAAGCCTGAGCAACACAGTACATTTGGCATGTAACTTACCAAAACACGTGGAAACACAGCTTACTGTGAATATACATTTAGCAAACTGAAAGGCATTCTCTTACATTCACTTTAAATTAGCCCTGTACATAGTGCATCAAAATACAGCTACAAGTTAACCAGCTAGACACAGAGAGCGAGGTTTGCTTACAGAGAAAGGTTACATTTTCTGCAAAATATAGTGTACACTAATCATCTATAACATTCTCAAGTACTTACAGACAAATAGTGTCCAAGGCCGGAGCGTAACAAGAAAATAACTGCCAGACCATGTGTCGAGCTGCAGGTCTTGTGCTAATACAGTAGTTTACTTTACTGCACTTTACTGCGCTTTACTGCACTTTACTGCGCTTTACTGCACTTGCTAGGTACCAAATATCCACTAGGTGGCGGCACACAATGGAAATCGACCCAAATTACTCAAACCCCTGAATTAACTTGAAAACTAACATAAATTCCTAAAGGAAGGCAGCACACTCCCTGCTTGGTACAATTCCATTGTACCACTACAGATACAAAATAAAACTTAAGAAAACGTCCTTTGGCTGCAAACATACTCAGAATCCTTTCTCTAGGTTTCTTCAGAAAGGAGGACTACGATCTCTGAGACTGGCCTCAGAAACACTTTGACAGTACCCTCCTTGACAATCTTCACCTCCACCTTGCGGACCCTCTTGTCCCTGCTCGGCAGAGTTTTGACAACCAGTCTCACTGGCCATTCATTTCTGTGTGCTTGGCTGTCTTTCAGCAAGACAACATCTCCCACTTTGACATTTGGCTTGTCTTCTGTCCATTTCCTACGGCTCTGTAGGGTGGACAAATACTCTCTTCTCCATCTCTTCCAAAAAGTGTCTGCAAGACACTGGACTTGCTTCCACTGCTTCCCGTGCAGCTCAGCCATGTCGAAGTTTCCAGAGGGGGCTGAAATAGCACTCATCTTTTGAGTCAGGAGCATCGCTGGGGTGAGGACTGCAGGCATGTCTGGGTCGGTGGACACCAGCACCAGGGGTCTTGCATTCATGATCGCCATGACTTCAGCCATGAGAGTGCTCAAGACGTCGTGTGTGAGATGAGTGGGTCCCGTCCGAAGCAGCATAGCATCCAGAATACGCCTGGCAACACCGATGAGCCTCTCCCATGAACCACCCATGTGGGATGAATGTGGGGGGTTAAACACCCACGTGCATCCTTTCTTTTGGAGGTAGCTTCTTACCGCTGCATCATCCGTGGGGATGTCCAACTCCTTACAGGCACCCATGAAGTTAATCCCTCTGTCGGAGCGGAGAAGTTTGGCTGGACCACGGATTGAGAAAAACCTCCTCAGGGCATTGATGGTTAGGAAAGCTGTGTCGTCCATGGATAGTGCTGGCTTGTCATCATCCTTGGACCTTTCAAACACTGAGCATCCTAGGCTGTCTGTGCTCAGTGAGGCCTGCCTCTTCCTCACAGGCAGAGGAGGTTGACCTATGATGCTGCGTCATGCCATCGTAGTCTTCCTTTACCTGGACCCTGTTTGGGCATGGGCTGAGACAGGATGTGCGCCCGTTGTGTAACACGTTTGCTTTATAGACGTTGACATCCGTTGGGTTGTGGACTGTTCCCAGGCAAACTCCACCCACGAGGACCCATCCCAGGTCAAGCCGCTGCGCATAAGGAGCATTGTGGGACCCGTTGATTTGCTCACGCACCTTGTGCACCCTTAAGATATCTCTTCCCAAGAGCAGGAGGATTGGAGCATCCGGGTCCACAGCTGGAATCTTGTTGGCAACTGGCTGTAGGTGGGGCTGATGGCGTGCGACCTCTGGGGAGGGAATTTCCGTCCTATCATCTGGCATCATGTCACACTCAATTAAGGCGGGGAGGGGAAGCTGTAGTTTCCCATCCATGGACTCGATCATGAAGTTGCCAACTCTCCTACCCGTAGTCTCTGTTGTCCCTGAACAGGTTTTTAGCGTGTATGGAGCTGCGCTGCCCTTGGCTTCAAAGAGATTGAAGAATTCTGTCTTCGCATGAGACTTGTTACTTTGCTCATCAAGCACTGCGTACATCTTGATTGCCTTCTCCTTTCTCCCTGCAGGATATGCTTTAACCAAGCAGATTTTGGAGCATGAGCGTGGGCTGCTTGCATTTCCACAAACCTCCGTACACTTGGAGGTGACTGAAGAAGATGCGCTTTCGCTTTGCTCCCCGCTATCCTCTTTGTCAACCGCAGCACTCTCGGTGGTCGAAGGAGGAGGACCTGGATGCAGGGCTGCGATGTGTTTTTCACTGTTGCACTCGAAGCACTTGATTGTCGCCTTGCAGTCTTTTGCCATGTGCATACTCAACCCACAACACCTGAAGCAGATGCGATTCTCTTTCAGGTATGATTTGCGCTCATCAATAGGCTTGCCTCTAAAGCTTCGACACTTTTTGAGTGGGTGGGGCTTCTTGTGTATTGGACACTGACGATCTGGGTCATCCGCTTTATTCCCAGCAGAACTGGATTGGTTGACTGAGGGTTCGGCTGGAACATCTGTTTTGTGCACGCTCACAGAGGCTTTGTTGCTGTACTTTGTGGGTTTCTCTGTTCTCAAAGGAGCGTAACTGCTGGAGGTGGAGAAGGTGAAACTTGGATCATTCCTCACCTTTGCCTGTTGTTGGACGAACCTGGAGAAGAGAGAGAAGGGGGGAAATGCCATTCCGTAGTCCTCCTTGTACTTGGATCCCTTAGCTATCCATTTCTCTTGAAGGTTGTAGGGGAGCTTTTCCACTATTGGGTTTACCCCACGAGCTGTATCCAAATACGAGAGGCCTGTCAGGTAACCTTCTCCCTTAGCACACTCCAGTTCGAGGAGAATGTCACCCAGTTCTCGAAGCTCGACATTATCTTTGTTGGTTAGTTTCGGAAAGTCCTCAATCTTCTTAAGCAGTGCGTGTTCAATGACTTCTGGCGTCCCATAACAATCTTCGAGACGTTGCCAAACCAGGTTGAGGCCTGCTGTGGGATTGCGGAGGTGCGCTGAGCAAATTCTCCTCGCCTGTTCTGACGACTCAGCTCCGAGCCACTTTGTCACCAAATCTAGTTCTTCTCTGGCTGACAGATTCAAGTCCTTGGTGGTACTCAGGAAGGACGCTTTCCATGACCAATAATTTTCAGGACGGTCATCAAATTCTAGAAGACCTGAACTTAACAATTCTCGGCGGATGAGGTACCTAGCGAGGTCTTGTGCACCTTGTGGCTCGGGTGAGGACTGCTTGGCTGGATTGGCCGAGTGCTGTGGAGGTCTCTGCAGGTAAGTCTTACTTGTTTCTTCTCTTTTAAGCTCAGTGTCTCTGAAAACAGGCTGTTTGTTACTGTGGTGAATAGCTGGTTCTGCGTCGAGATACCTGGATGTTTCCTTGAAGAACAATTTGGAGTGTTGTTGGACATACTCACTTGTACTTTGCACTGGACTGAGGGGCTGTTCTGGAACATATGGTTCATGGCTGTGCTCCCTGCCTTTATTCTCCTCACCTTCTTCATAAGCTGCAGCTTCAGCTTCAGCGGCAGCGGCAGCTCTCTGGCTTTGGAGAATGTGGAGACTGGCATCGAGGTCAGCTCTCTGCTTCATCACACTAGCGTCGAGGTCAGCTCTCTGCTTCATCACACTAGTGTCGAGGTCGGCTCTCTGCTTCATCACACTAGCTTCGTTTTCAGCGAAGGACAATTGAGCCTGGACAGCTTTTGCCTTGGCATGTGCTTTGGCGGCTGCAGAAGCTGTCGATGACGACGGTCTGCTGGACCGCCGAGATGATCTAGAGGATGCTTTAGAGGACTGTGACTTGGCATCATTTGCTCAAAGAGGCTCATGCTTCTCGGTTGGCTGGTCGACGTCCTCTATGTTATATTGTCTTTCCTGAGCGTAGACTCATGGTAGCTGAGTGGTATTTTCTTGTGCTTGAGCCCGCTGTGCTGTTGTCTTTTCACTATTCTGCCCTTGCAGCGCGTTCCTATGCAGAGCTAGACAGGTAGCTAACAACTTGATATCTTCCCATAAAAATCACAAGGCTTGACTTTTCTTGTAAACTTTACTGAAAGATTCTTATTGTGAAGCTGAAATACAATACAGAAATGGAAGCACACATTAGTATACAAGCACATAACTGATATGCATACACAAATTTAGGTAAGCCTGAGCAACACAGTACATTTGGCATGTAACTTACCAAAACATGTGGAAACACAGCTTACTGTGAATATACATTTAGCAAACTGAAAGGCATTCTCTTACATTCACTTTAAATTAGCCCTGTACATAGTGCATCAAAATACAGCTACAAGTTAACCAGCTAGACACAGAGAGCGAGGTTTGCTTACAGAGAAAGGTTACATTTTCTGCAAAATATAGTGTACACTAATCATCTATAACATTCTCAAGTACTTACAGACAAATAGTGTCCAAGGCCGGAGCGTAACAAGAAAATAACTGCCAGACCATGTGTCGAGCTGCAGGTCTTGTGCTAATACAGTAGTTTACTTTACTGCACTTTACTGCGCTTTACTGCACTTTACTGCGCTTTACTGCACTTGCTAGGTACCAAATATCCACTAGGTGGCGGCACACAATGGAAATCGACCCAAATTACTCAAACCCCTGAATTAACTTGAAAACTAACATAAATTCCTAAAGGAAGGCAGCACACTCCCTGCTTGGTACAATTCCATTGTACCACTACAGATACAAAATAAAACTTAAGAAAACGTCCTTTGGCTGCAAACATACTCAGAATCCTTTCTCTAGGTTTCTTCAGAAAGGAGGACTACGATCTCTGAGACTGGCCTCAGAAACACTTTGACAGTACCCTCCTTGACAATCTTCACCTCCACCTTGCGGACCCTCTTGTCCCTGCTCGGCAGAGTTTTGACAACCAGTCTCACTGGCCATTCATTTCTGTGTGCTTGGCTGTCTTTCAGCAAGACAACATCTCCCACTTTGACATTTGGCTTGTCTTCTGTCCATTTCCTACGGCTCTGTAGGGTGGACAAATACTCTCTTCTCCATCTCTTCCAAAAAGTGTCTGCAAGACACTGGACTTGCTTCCACTGCTTCCCGTGCAGCTCAGCCATGTCGAAGTTTCCAGAGGGGGCTGAAATAGCACTCATCTTTTGAGTCAGGAGCATCGCTGGGGTGAGGACTGCAGGCATGTCTGGGTCGGTGGACACCAGCACCAGGGGTCTTGCATTCATGATCGCCATGACTTCAGCCATGAGAGTGCTCAAGACGTCGTGTGTGAGATGAGTGGGTCCCGTCCGAAGCAGCATAGCATCCAGAATACGCCTGGCAACACCGATGAGCCTCTCCCATGAACCACCCATGTGGGATGAATGTGGGGGGTTAAACACCCACGTGCATCCTTTCTTTTGGAGGTAGCTTCTTACCGCTGCATCATCCGTGGGGATGTCCAACTCCTTACAGGCACCCATGAAGTTAATCCCTCTGTCGGAGCGGAGAAGTTTGGCTGGACCACGGATTGAGAAAAACCTCCTCAGGGCATTGATGGTTAGGAAAGCTGTGTCGTCCATGGATAGTGCTGGCTTGTCATCATCCTTGGACCTTTCAAACACTGAGCATCCTAGGCTGTCTGTGCTCAGTGAGGCCTGCCTCTTCCTCACAGGCAGAGGAGGTTGACCTATGATGCTGCGTCATGCCATCGTAGTCTTCCTTTACCTGGACCCTGTTTGGGCATGGGCTGAGACAGGATGTGCGCCCGTTGTGTAACACGTTTGCTTTATAGACGTTGACATCCGTTGGGTTGTGGACTGTTCCCAGGCAAACTCCACCCACGAGGACCCATCCCAGGTCAAGCCGCTGCGCATAAGGAGCATTGTGGGACCCGTTGATTTGCTCACGCACCTTGTGCACCCTTAAGATATCTCTTCCCAAGAGCAGGAGGATTGGAGCATCCGGGTCCACAGCTGGAATCTTGTTGGCAACTGGCTGTAGGTGGGGCTGATGGCGTGCGACCTCTGGGGAGGGAATTTCCGTCCTATCATCTGGCATCATGTCACACTCAATTAAGGCGGGGAGGGGAAGCTGTAGTTTCCCATCCATGGACTCGATCATGAAGTTGCCAACTCTCCTACCCGTAGTCTCTGTTGTCCCTGAACAGGTTTTTAGCGTGTATGGAGCTGCGCTGCCCTTGGCTTCAAAGAGATTGAAGAATTCTGTCTTCGCATGAGACTTGTTACTTTGCTCATCAAGCACTGCGTACATCTTGATTGCCTTCTCCTTTCTCCCTGCAGGATATGCTTTAACCAAGCAGATTTTGGAGCATGAGCGTGGGCTGCTTGCATTTCCACAAACCTCCGTACACTTGGAGGTGACTGAAGAAGATGCGCTTTCGCTTTGCTCCCCGCTATCCTCTTTGTCAACCGCAGCACTCTCGGTGGTCGAAGGAGGAGGACCTGGATGCAGGGCTGCGATGTGTTTTTCACTGTTGCACTCGAAGCACTTGATTGTCGCCTTGCAGTCTTTTGCCATGTGCATACTCAACCCACAACACCTGAAGCAGATGCGATTCTCTTTCAGGTATGATTTGCGCTCATCAATAGGCTTGCCTCTAAAGCTTCGACACTTTTTGAGTGGGTGGGGCTTCTTGTGTATTGGACACTGACGATCTGGGTCATCCGCTTTATTCCCAGCAGAACTGGATTGGTTGACTGAGGGTTCGGCTGGAACATCTGTTTTGTGCACGCTCACAGAGGCTTTGTTGCTGTACTTTGTGGGTTTCTCTGTTCTCAAAGGAGCGTAACTGCTGGAGGTGGAGAAGGTGAAACTTGGATCATTCCTCACCTTTGCCTGTTGTTGGACGAACCTGGAGAAGAGAGAGAAGGGGGGAAATGCCATTCCGTAGTCCTCCTTGTACTTGGATCCCTTAGCTATCCATTTCTCTTGAAGGTTGTAGGGGAGCTTTTCCACTATTGGGTTTACCCCACGAGCTGTATCCAAATACGAGAGGCCTGTCAGGTAACCTTCTCCCTTAGCACACTCCAGTTCGAGGAGAATGTCACCCAGTTCTCGAAGCTCGACATTATCTTTGTTGGTTAGTTTCGGAAAGTCCTCAATCTTCTTAAGCAGTGCGTGTTCAATGACTTCTGGCGTCCCATAACAATCTTCGAGACGTTGCCAAACCAGGTTGAGGCCTGCTGTGGGATTGCGGAGGTGCGCTGAGCAAATTCTCCTCGCCTGTTCTGACGACTCAGCTCCGAGCCACTTTGTCACCAAATCTAGTTCTTCTCTGGCTGACAGATTCAAGTCCTTGGTGGTACTCAGGAAGGACGCTTTCCATGACCAATAATTTTCAGGACGGTCATCAAATTCTAGAAGACCTGAACTTAACAATTCTCGGCGGATGAGGTACCTAGCGAGGTCTTGTGCACCTTGTGGCTCGGGTGAGGACTGCTTGGCTGGATTGGCCGAGTGCTGTGGAGGTCTCTGCAGGTAAGTCTTACTTGTTTCTTCTCTTTTAAGCTCAGTGTCTCTGAAAACAGGCTGTTTGTTACTGTGGTGAATAGCTGGTTCTGCGTCGAGATACCTGGATGTTTCCTTGAAGAACAATTTGGAGTGTTGTTGGACATACTCACTTGTACTTTGCACTGGACTGAGGGGCTGTTCTGGAACATATGGTTCATGGCTGTGCTCCCTGCCTTTATTCTCCTCACCTTCTTCATAAGCTGCAGCTTCAGCTTCAGCGGCAGCGGCAGCTCTCTGGCTTTGGAGAATGTGGAGACTGGCATCGAGGTCAGCTCTCTGCTTCATCACACTAGCGTCGAGGTCAGCTCTCTGCTTCATCACACTAGTGTCGAGGTCGGCTCTCTGCTTCATCACACTAGCTTCGTTTTCAGCGAAGGACAATTGAGCCTGGACAGCTTTTGCCTTGGCATGTGCTTTGGCGGCTGCAGAAGCTGTCGATGACGACGGTCTGCTGGACCGCCGAGATGATCTAGAGGATGCTTTAGAGGACTGTGACTTGGCATCATTTGCTCAAAGAGGCTCATGCTTCTCGGTTGGCTGGTCGACGTCCTCTATGTTATATTGTCTTTCCTGAGCGTAGACTCATGGTAGCTGAGTGGTATTTTCTTGTGCTTGAGCCCGCTGTGCTGTTGTCTTTTCACTATTCTGCCCTTGCAGCGCGTTCCTATGCAGAGCTAGACAGGTAGCTAACAACTTGATATCTTCCCATAAAAATCACAAGGCTTGACTTTTCTTGTAAACTTTACTGAAAGATTCTTATTGTGAAGCTGAAATACAATACAGAAATGGAAGCACACATTAGTATACAAGCACATAACTGATATGCATACACAAATTTAGGTAAGCCTGAGCAACACAGTACATTTGGCATGTAACTTACCAAAACATGTGGAAACACAGCTTACTGTGAATATACATTTAGCAAACTGAAAGGCATTCTCTTACATTCACTTTAAATTAGCCCTGTACATAGTGCATCAAAATACAGCTACAAGTAACCAGCTAGACACAGAGAGCGAGGTTTGCTTACAGAGAAAGGTTACAAACTAAACATTTTCTGCAAAATATAGTGTACACTAATCATCTATAACATTCTCAAGTACTTACAGACAAATAGTGTCCAAGGCCGGAGCGTAACAAGAAAATAACTGCCTGACCATGTGTCGAGCTGCAGGTCTTGTGCTAATACAGTAGTTTACTTTACTGCACTTTACTGCGCTTTACTGCACTTTACTGCGCTTTACTGCACTTGCTAGGTACCAAATATCCACTAGGTGGCGGCACACAATGGAAATCGACCCAAATTACTCAAACCCCTGAATTAACTTGAAAACTAACATAAATTCCTAAAGGAAGGCAGCACACACCAACTTGATCGTAACTAAGTACTACTTCTTGTCAGGAGCACATGGTGTAAATTGTAGGCGAGATAACTTTCCTTTGTCAGGAATGAAGCTCTGAAGCAATAAACGACACTGAGTACATGGCGTAATCCGAGGCAAGCAGTTATAATGCATGAAACTACCATGTCCAAGGACATTTCAGGTAGGAATAATTGTATTTAATTGTACAAATTGATTCATAGTCATAGTTTAACCATGAAGCCTAATATTCAGCCAACTGTAGTGGTTGTTGTGTTGTCTATAATCAGGCACCATTAGGACAATTTTAATACCAGCGTCATGCGATCCAGTTCTTGTATCGTGATTGGGCAATGGGGTACCAGGCGTTATGCTGTGTGAAGATGTGGGTATATTAAAGAAAGACAGAAAGACTCCCATTTCTATAGCATCTTTCACAACCACCGGACGACCAAAAATGCTTTACAGCCAATGAAGTACTATTGAAGTGTGGTCACTGTTGTAATGTAGGAAACGCAGCAGCCAATTTGTACACAGTAAGCTCCCACAAGCAGCAATGTGAAAATGACCAGATAATGTGTTTTATTAGTGATGTTAATTGAGGGATAAATATTGGTCAGGACACTAGGGATAACTCCCCTGCTCTTCTTTGAAATATTGCCATAGGATCTTTTATGTCCACCTGAGTGAGCAGACAGGGCCTCGGTTTAACGTCGCATCTGAAAGACGGCACCTCCGACAGTGCAGCACTCCCTCAGCACTGCACTGGAGCGTCAGCCTGGATTTAGTGCTCAAAGTCTCTGGCGTGGGGCTTGAGCCCACAATCTTCTGACTCAGGGGTGAGAGAGTGCTGCCCACTGAGCCACAGTTGACACTGAGCATTACGTCAGTCATATGGTATTAGCGGTCTGTTGTGATTGGCTAATGCTTCTACTGGACATGATAGTCCAGACCCAAAACAACATCTGGGGCAACTTAGGTGTGGTCAGCTACCGGGTCAAAGCTGCTCACCTGGTGGCTCAATGGGTAAATGTGCTCCCAGATGAAGGAAAGCCTGAAATTCAACCTCACGAGGCATTGAGGTTGTGCAATGTCATCTGGGGTTGGAATTGGGGACTTAGATAAGGAGATCCTTGTGGAAGTTGAACATGATGTAGATGTGAGGAGGCTGCGTGTCATAGGATTGTGAGAACAGGAGAACAAGACCACTGATTGGAAGAAACTATATTTTTCCCACTGGATACTGCCAGAAATGAAAACCAGTTGAGGATGAGATAATTGACCCCCTTTGAAAACTTCCACCAGGTGACCTGATAGAGGACTTCAGGATTACGAAGGTTTATGATAAGATAAACAGTGACAAATTCTTTCCACTGGGACATAAGACATTATCTTAAATTTGTGCCCTGTTGTTAGTCACAAAAAGAGTTAAAGGGGATGTTCAGACAGACTAGATGCAGGAAGGATGTTCCTGATGGCGGGGGAGTCCAGAACCAGGGGTCACAGTCTAAAGATAAGGGGTAAGCCATTTAGGACAGAGATGAGGAGGAATTTATTCACCCAGAGAGTGGTGAACCTGTGGAATTCTCTACTACAGAAGGCAGTTGAGGCCAACTTATTAAATATATTCAAGAAGGAGTTAGATATATTTCTTAAGGCTAAAGGGATCAAGGGATATGGGGAGAAAGCAGGGACAGGGTACTGAATTTGGATGATCAGCCACGATCTCATTAAATGGCGGAACAGGCTCGAGGGGCCGAATGGCCTACTCCTGCTCCTATCTTCTATGTTTCTATGTTCAGACAAATACCGGTTACACAGAGGGTGGTTATAATGTGGAATTCTATGCCACAAAGCACCAGTGTCGAACAACTTCCAAAAGGCGTTTGATAAAGTGCCACATAATAGGCTCACCAGCAAAGTTGAAGCCCATGGAATAAAAGGGACAGTGGCAGTCTGGATATGAAATTGACTAAGTGGCAGGATACAGAGAGTAGTGGTGAACGATTGTTTACCGGACTAGAGGAAGTTATAAAATGGTGTTTCCCAGGGGTCGGTACTGGGACCATTGCTTTTCTTGCTATATATTAATGACTTGGACTTGGGTGTACAGGACACAATTTCAAAATTTGCAGATGACACAAAACTTGGAAGTACAGTATAGTGAACAGTGAGGAGGATAGTGATAGACTTCAGGAAGATATAGACAGGCTGATGAAATGGGATGACACATAGCAGATGAAATTTAATGCAGAAAAGTGCGAAGTGATACATTTTGGTAGGAAGAACGAGGAGAGGCAATATAAACTAAAGGGTACAATCCTAAAGGGGGTGCATGAACCGAGAGGCCTGGGAGTAAATGTGCACAAATTTTGAAGGTGGCAGGGCAGGTTGAGAAAGCGGTTAAAAAAGCATACGGGATCCTGGGCTTCATAAATAGAGGCGCAGGGTAGGATTTTCATTGGGCCGTGGAGGCAGGATTGGAGGCGTGTGGGGGGTTAAAATCGCGAAATCAGGGGGCATGAACCCATCCTGCCCCCAACCCACCTCCATGCCAGTTTCAAAGGAGGCGGATACCCGACCTGTGCTGGGAGTCGCCTCCCCGAGGCGGGAAGGGGATTAGTGCCAATTAACTGCCTGTTAACATGTAGTTAACAGGCAGTTTTTAGCCTAATCCCTATTTTTATTCCTGAAGTGTGGGATTCCTGACGGCTCCAAACCACGTCAAGTTGGCGAGGCGGACCGTCGGGCTGAAGGGCTTGGAGGGTTCGAGATGTCCGGTGTTCAGGTGAGTGATGGGTGTATGATTGCAGAGGTAAGTGTGTTTGGTGTGTGTAAAGTGTTTAAAGAAGTTTAATTACCTTTAATTACCTTTACAGCCTTCCTTCCTTCACGTCTCGGGAGTCCCTCATCTCACCGGCACAGAAAGCAGAATGGCCGCGAGCTGTCAAAAGTTGCAGCATTCAGCTTTCTGTTCTGGAGATCTCTCTAAATCAGCCTGAGCGGAAGGAATTAACTTCGTGTACAGATCGTCAGTGTTTGACAGCTTCAAAGAGCTGTCAAACACTGATATTTCATCTGTCAAAAGTTCTTGACAGATGAAATGTCAATCTGTGACGTTACCTGTTGCTGGGTGGCCCTTAATTGGCCTGCTGAGCCCGCTGGGCGGGCTCAACAAGGTCAATCAAGTGAAAATCGCGTGGGTTGGCCACACCTCGATGGAGGCGGGACTACAACCCCAAAAGTTGTAGTCCCGCCTCCTACATGCCTTCAGTATCAAAATCCAGCCCATAGAATACAAAAGTATGGAAGTTATGATGAACCTTTATAAAATACTGGTTCAGCCACAACTGGAGTATTGTGTCCAATTTTGGGCACCACACTTTAGGAAGGATGTGAAGACCTTAGAGAGGGTGCAGAAAAGATTTACAAGAATGGTTTCAGGGATGAGGGACTTCAGTTACGTGGATAGACTGGAGAAGCTGGGGTTGTTCTCCTTGGAGCAGAGAAGATTGAGAGGAGATTTGATAGAGGTGCTCAAAATCATGAGGGGTCTAGACAGAGTAGATAGAGAGAAACTGTTCCCATTGGCAGAAGGGTCAAGAACCAGAGGACACAGATTTAAGGTGATTGGCAAAAGAACCAAAGGCGACATGAGGAAAAACTTTTTTACTCAGCGAGTGGTTAGGATCTTGAATGCACTGCCTGAAAGGGTGGTGGAGGTAGACTCAATCACGGCTTTCAAAAGGGAATTGGATAAGTACCTGAAGGGAAAATTTTTGCAAGGCTACGGGGAAAGGGCAGGGGAGTGGGACTAGCTGAAGTGCTCTCGCAGAGAGCTGGCACGGGCCGAATGGCCTCCTTCTGTGCTGTAACCATTCTATGATTCTATATTATTTTAAAAGGAAATTAGATAGTTCCATGGAATACAGGAACATTACTAGGTATGGGGAGCGAGTGTGAGAAGGGGATTAAAATAAGTGGCGAGAAAGACATGCACAGACGTGATGGGCTGAATGACATGTATCTGTGCTGCAACAAGCCACGATCCTATGGTGTAAGAGTTTTATCAGGGTGATTGTTCCCAGCTCTCAAAACTAATCTTTGTTTTAGATCATAGAATCATAGAATGTTACAGCACAGGAGGAGGCCATTTGGCCCAGCGCGCTTGTCCCGGCTCTCTGAAGGAGCTCTCCAATTAGTTCCACTCCCCCACCCTGCAACTGATTCCTTTTCAAGTATTTCTCCAATTCCCTTTTGAAAGTTACTACTGAATCTGCTTCTACCGCCCTTTCAGGCAGCGCGTTCCAGATCACAGCAACTCGCTGCGTTAAAATGTTTCCTTATCTCCCCTCAACAACAACAACAACAGCTTGTATTTATATAGCGCCTTTAACGTAGTAAAACGTTCCAAGGCGCTTCACAGGAGTATTAAAAGACAAAAATTTTGACATCGAGCCACATAAGGAGAAATTAGGGCAGGCGACCAAAAGCTTGGTCAAAGAGGTAGGTTTTAAGGAGCGTCTTAAAGGAGGAAAGAGAGGTAGCGAGGCGGAGAGGTTTAGGCAGGGAATTCCAGAGCTTAAGGCCCAGACAAATGAAGGCACGGCCACCAAAGTTGGAGCGATTATAATCAGGGATGCTTAAGAGGGCAGAATTAGAGGAGCGCAGATATCTCGGGGAGTTGTGGAGCTGAAGGAGATTACAGAGATAGGGAGGGGCGAGGCCATGGAGGGATTTGAAAACAAGGATGAGAATTTTGAAATCGAGGTGTTGCCGGACTGGGAGCCAATGTAGGTCAGCGAGCACAGGGGTGATGGGTGAGCGGGACTTGGTGCGAGTGAGGACACGGGCAGCCGAGTTTTGGATGACCTTAAGTTTACGTAGGGTAGAATGTGGGAGGCCAGCCTTGGGATGTTTTAATACGTTAAAGGCGCTATATAAATACAAGTTGTTGTTGTTGTGATTGAATGTGCATTGGAATAGTCAAGTCTGGTTCACGTATATGTGTTACTTTCTCCAGAATATTGCAAAGCCTGCATTTGCCTACCTATCCTCACTGACCTCTTCTTTGCTGTCCAATAAATTAAAGCTTTGCTTTGTACTGTAGTATGTCGTTGACTTCAGTCTATTGATGATTTTACCTGTGTGAGCTTTGCCACAGATTTCCCTTAAGGGTGACTGGAACTTGGCAAGTAGATGGAAGGACTGCAGGTTCCATCCTTAATGAACCTAATTATACCCCTTGGATGTCAAGGCTGAACTGCTGTAGTGCAAGACAACATGGGTAGTCTGCAATAACAACAGAAAACACTGGAAAAACTCAGCAGGCCAGGCAGCATCCGTGGAGAGAGAAACAGAGTTAACGTTGGCCCAGAAATTCGGGTCTCCATGGGTGAGTACGCACGAGGTACTCACCCGTAAGCCCAATGGAAGTGCCGGTTTCCTGCATGCGCTGCGCATGCGCGGGAAACCGACACTTCCGTTCTCCTGAACGAAGGGGTTCAGAGGTCGAACGCGTGCGCAGGAGAGGCTGCGCGTGCGCATCGAACTTACTTTTTTTTGCAGGTTTTCCCGGGAAGGTAAGTCTCCAGAAGTTACACATATAAAAAGCAGGCGTAAGGCCTGCTTTTAACAAGGTAAGTGGTGAATCAATTAAAATTAAAACATTTTTTCCACCGGTTTATTATTTTTAAATACTTTAAAGAAAGGTAAGTTTATTTTTAGCCCCGTTAGAAAATAAAATGATTTTTTCCAAAAATTTAAATTATTGTTTAAAATAGTCATTTCATGTAATTTATAGTTTATTTAAAAAATGTGATGTTTTTAAAAAATTTATTTGAAGATTTAGTGATGTTTTGGGGCTTATAGTATTTATAAGTTTGGCAGCCCTTCCTGTCAAACTTATGAATGAAGCATTCCCTGCTCCGATTGGCTCTCCATGGCCCACGTGATCCCAGGGGACGCATCGAACTAACTGCGCCCCTGGGATACGCAAGCACTGCACGCCGGCAGCTGGACCAGGCCCAGGATCGGAGTCCCACGCGGGCCCACAGCTCAATGGCCGGCGCGCTAGGTAAGTGCAGGTCGGGGGCTTACACCCACGGGAAGCCCCCGACCCGAATTTCAGGGCCATAGTTTCAGGTCTGGGAACCTTCATCAGAACTGGAAAAAGCTGGATATGTAACAGGTATTAAGCAGGTGCAGAGACAGGGGGGGAGGAAGGAATTGAAGGAACAAACTGTGCTTTTGTAAGAGGCAGGAAAGATATTAATCCAGAACTTCGGGTCTCCACGGGTGAGTATGCGCTGGGTACTCACGCGTAGGCCCAACAAAAGTGCCGGTTTCGTGCATGCACTGCGCATGTGCGGGAAAGCGGAACTTCCGTTCCCTTAAAGGAAGGGGTTCACAGGTCGAACACGTGCGCCGGAGAGGCAGCGCGTACGCCTGGAACTTCCGTTTTTTTTGCAGGTTTCTCCGGGAGGGTAAGTCGCCAGGAGCTACGCTTTTAAAGAGCAGTCGCAAGGCCTGCTTTTAACAAGGTAAGTGGTGAATTAATTAAAATTAAAACATTTTTTCCACAGGTTTATTATTTTTAAATACTTTAAAGAAAGGTAAGTTTATTTTTAGCCCTGTTAGAAACTGTAATTAATTTTTTCAAAAATTTAAATTATTGTTTAAAATAGTTATTTTATGTAATTTATACTTATTTTAAAAATGTGATTTAAAAAAAATGTATTTGAAGTTTTAGTTATGTTTTGGGGCTGAATTGTATTCATAAATTTGACAGGTTTTCCTGTCAAATCTATGAATACAGATTCCGTGCTACCATTGGCTCTCCATGGCCCACGTGATCCCAGGGGATGCTTCGAACTAACTGCGCCCCTGGGATACGCAAGCACCGCGTGCCGGCAGTTGGAGGAGGCCCAGGATCGGAATCCCACGTGGGCCCACAGCTCAACGGCCGGCGCGCTAGGTAAGTGCAGGTCGGAGGCTTGCACCCGTGGGAAGCCCCCGACCCGAATTTCTGGGCCTTATGTTTAGGCACTAATCGATTCGGCACTTTAAAGCCTTCTGGCCTCAACATTGAGTTCAACAATTTCAAACTATAACCCCTGTCCCCATTTTTCATGCTGTATGATTTTGCCATTCCCATTTGCAACATTTTATCTTTCCTGCCTCTTACATAAGCACAGTATGTTCCTTCAATTTCTTCCTCCCCACCGCCCCCCCGCGACGCCCCCCCCCACCCCGTCTCTGCACCTGCTCAATATCTGTTACATCTCCAGCTTTTTCCAATTCTGATGAAGGGTCCCAGACCTGAAACGTTAACTCTGTCTCTCTCTCCACAGATGCTGCCTGGCCTGCTGAGTGTTTCCCAGCATTTTCTGTTGTTATTTCAGATTTCCAGCATCCGCAGTATTTTACTATTGTATGGGTAGTCTGCACGCTGCTTTGCCCAGCAGGCAAAAGGAGGATTTGCCCTTGTCTGGGGAAGGTCGTCAGTTGTAGGGTTAATGCTAATTATGTTGCCTTATGTGCATTAATACAAGATGGGTGGGTCCCACTGTGTTATAGAACGGGTCGGAAACTACCAGCGCTCCTGACAACAGACAGCCAAGATGTGGCTTCATGTGTGGGCTTGACGCGACACAAAGGGTTCATTGATAGTCTTCTTTTTTGTTGTTGTTGTAAAGAAACCTCGCTATACCCCTTAATTATTGTGTCTGTTTTTGTTGAAAATAATAGATATCTATTTGACATACTCTTAAACTAGGCAAATTTATATTTTCTCCTACGGGGCAAAAAAAATTGGTGTGTTCTGCAGCACGAGGCTGAGAAGGGAGGTCCAGCAACAGGTTTCAGGTTCTCCTATTCTTTACTTCTAAGAAAATAGACAGTTTGACTAGGCTAAAGGATTCGGCTGAAGGACTAGTATGAATGCAACACATGTTTGTTCCCCGCCACCCGACACGGGACGTCACATGGGATCATACGAACATACGAATTAGGAGCAGGAATAGGCCACTCGGCCCCTCAAGCCTGCTCCGCCATTCAATAAGATCATGGCTGATCCGATTACTACACATTCCCACCTACCCCCGATAACCTTTCACCCCCTTGCTTATCAAGAATCTATCCACCTCTGCCTTAAAAATATTCAAAGACTCTGCTTCCACCGCCCTCTGAGGAAGAGAGTTCCAAAGACTCACGACCCTCTGGGAGAAAAAAATTCTCCTCATCTCTGTCTTAAATGGGCGACCCCTTACTTATAGCAGAATTAAACAACAACGACTTGCATTTATATAGCGCCTTTAACGCAGTAAAACGTCCCAAGGCGCTTCTCAGGAGCGATTATCAAACAAAATTTAACACCGAGCCCCATGAGGAGATATTGGGACAGGTGACCAAAAGCTTGGTCAAAGAGGTAGGTTTTAAGGAGCATCCTAAAGGAGGAGAGAGAGGTAGAGAGGTTTAAGGAGGGAATTCCAGAGCTTAGGGCCCAGGCGGCTAAACGTAGGGTGTTGGACGAATGGAGTCAATTTCTTTTACGTGTGTGAGAAGTGCCACAATGACCAAAAGGAAGAAAGAAAGAAAACGACTTGCATTTCTACAGCGCCTTTCATGACCTCAGGACGTCCCAAAGTGCTTTACAGCCAATGAAGTATTTTTGAAGTGTAGTCACTGTTGTAATGTAGGAAACACAGCTGGCAATTTGCGCACAGCAAGCTCCCACAAACAGCAATGTGATAATGACCAGATAATCTGTTGGAGTGATGTTGGTTGAGGAATAAATATTGGCCAGTGGAAATATTGACTTCAACGGAAATAAATAAAATCGGGAGAGATGTTAAACGGACTGCTGTTTCGCTATCACTCATTTTACACTAGCGCACAAAGTCAATATTACCCCCATGTAATCAGTATCTTCTCAAAAAAGGGGAACTTGTCAGTGTTAAATAAAATGGCCAGAGCTTCCAAAAATAAAAATCAGAATGCGCTGGAGGCACTCCGCAACCCTCGAGAAAACCCAGGGCTGTTAACGTTCCAGGTACAAACCCTTCCCGGGAGCCGTTCCAGGTAGGTTTTAGACCTAAAATGACAACTGACTCAGCCGCCCATGTCCTAACCTGCACAATGTCCCGTTCACCCATCACCCCTGTGCTCGCTGACCTACATTGGTTGGGCAACGCCTCGATTTTAAAAGTTTCCTCCTTGTTTTCAAACCCCTCCATGGTCTCGCCCCCCCTCCCTATCTCTGTAATCTCCTCCGGTCCCACAACCCCCCGAGATCTTCGCGCTCCTCTAATTCTGGCCTCTTGCACATCCTCGATTTTAATCGCTCCACCATTGGCGGCCGTGTCTTCAGCTGCCTGGGCCCTAAGCTCTGGAATTCCCTCCCTAAACCTCTCCGCCTCGCTACCACTCTCTCCTCTTTTAAGATGCTCCTTAAAACCTACCTCTTTGACCAAGCTTTTGGTCACCTGTCCTAAATAACCCTTTACGTGGCTCGGTGTCAAATTTAGTTGTGATAATCGCTCCTGTGAAACGTCTTGGTGACGTTTTAACTACATTGAAGGCGCTGTATAAATGCAAGTTGTTTTTGTTGACTGGTGTTTTCTGCCGAGTGGCTCTGGCGTCTCCCGGTTTGGGAATCAGATTTCCAGCGTCTTCCGTGTTTCACTCCTTCCTTCTGACAGAACCGGCTATCAATAGCGAGCGCACTCTCAGTGTCACAGCTGCGAGTCCGCTCGCCAGGCCTTGTGGATTGCAAGGGCTTTGTTCCCTTTCCCTATGCAGGCGGTGTCCTCTATTGTTCCGCGTAACTTTGAGCGCACAGCAACAAAGCCTTAAGTATTTAAGAACCAATATCAGTGCCTGATCCGCACCTTTCAGTCAGATTGACAAGTACATTACATTTTTCAAGCCTTCTAATTGCCTCTGAGTGTCGGATTCTACACAAGGCTGCCAGCTTGCCAAAAGCAGCCTTTGGTTCAAAGAGAATTTCTTTGAATAAGAAAAAAAAAACACTGCCCATATTTGTTTAAAATGTTCCGGCTTGTTTTGGGTTTCTGAAAGCCAGGCGATCAGAGGAAAGTAAATCCCAGCCTTTATGTGAGGGTATCTGATCACTTTACAATTCTAGATAACCAGTCTTCGTAGCGAGAGGGTTCGAGTACAGGAACAAGGATGTCTTGCTGCAGTTGTACAGGGCCTTGGTGAGACCACACCTTGAGTATTGTGTGCAGTTCTGGTCGCCTTATCGGAGGAAGGATGTTCTTGCCATGGAGGGAGTGCAGCGAAGATTCACCAGGCTGATACCTGGGATGGCAGGAATGACGTATGAGGAGAGATTGGGTAGATTGGGCTTATATTCACTGGAGTTTAGAAGAATGAGAGGGGATCTCATAGAAACTTATAAAATTCTAACAGGACTAGACAGACTAGATGCAGGAAGGATGTTCACGATGGTCGGGGAGTCCAGAACCAGGGGTCACAGTCTAAGGATAATGGGTAAGCCATGTAGGACAGAGATGAGGAGGAATTTCTTCACCCAGAGAGTGGTGAACCTGTGGAATTCTCTACCTCACAGGGCAGTTGAGGCCAATTCATTAAATATATTCAAGAAGGAGTTAGATATATTTCTTAAGGCTAAAGGGATCAAGGGATATGGGGAGAAAGCAGGGACAGGGTACTGAATTTGGATGATCAGCCATGATCTCATTGAATGGCGGAGCAGGCTCGAGGGGCCGAATGCCCTACTCCTGCTCCTATTGTCTATGTTTCTATGTTTCTATGTCCATCTTGCCTGTGCTGGCCCTTTGAGAGATCTGTCCAATTAGTCCCACTGGCCTACTCTTTCCCCACAGCCCTGCAAACGTTACCTTCTCAACTGTATACCAAATCCCTTGATTAACGATTAGATCTCATCTGTCTTGTTCCTCTCTTCCTCCCAAATATATCTTCCTGCTCATGTGACGCTCCCTAGCCAGGAGAGCTGGTCAGATTGTCTTGGTTCTATTCGCGACTTCAATCCCATTCTGGTTTGCTGATAACCGGGAGCTGTTGTGACGGCTCCGGCATGTCTATCCCTTCCTTTTGGTAAGTACCTGATGAGCCAACTAAGATCAAAAGCTCTGCAGTTGAGAGACGCCAAGGGACCAATGTTAATAGGCACTGGGACTAAGACTAGCCCATTAACTACAGCAGTTTAGCCAGTTGTCAAAAGACAGAAGAAATCTGAAAATGAAGGGTTCAATGGAAAACTTCAATATGGGGAGAAGGCAAGGACAGGGTACTGAAATTGGATGATCAGCCATGATCTCATTGAATGGCGGAGCAGGCTCGAGGGGCCGAATGGCCTACTCCTGCTCCTATCTTCTATGTTTCTATGTTAAGAACAATGGGGATGCATCATTGTTGTCACAGTTTGGTTGATGACCTGGTGGAGCGGATCACGTTATAGAACCTGCCTAAGTTTCATTCTAAGCAGTGAAGATGAAAAGCTGCCACCCCCGTGCACCCCACCCCCCCCCCAGCCCCACAACCACCACCCCTCCCGCTCCATGGAGTCCATCGTCATGCTGGAAAATGGCCAACAATTGAGAAACATCATTAAGTACAAAAGCCAGCTTAGGAAAGAAAAAGAAAGGAAGAACCAGCTTTTAGATAGTGCCGTTCATGTCTCAAGGTCATCCAACCAATGAGATACCTTTTGAAGTGTGGGGCTGGATTTTGCCAATGGGGAGCTTTTGGAGGCGGGACTCCCACTTGTCGGGTTTCAGTCCCGCCTCCATCAACTTCTGGCCAACCCACGCTATTTTCCCTTGATTGACCTTGTTAAGCCCGCCCAGCGGGCCCAGCAGGCCAAATAAGGGAAAGCCAGTTACAGAGAACGTCAGCGTATGATGTTTCATCCGTCAAAAGCTTTTGACAGATGAATTGTCATTGTTTGACAGCTCTGTGAAGCTGTCAAACACTGACATTCTCTGTAGTTTGATGAGTTCTTGAATTCAAGACCTCATCAAACCTCTTTCTTTTGTAGAAATTAGATGGTTGTTGCATTGGAGAATGCAGCAGCCATCTGTCATCTCTACCGCAGAGGTGCGAGACTCTCCGCATACCCACCGACTGAAGCCTGCAGGAGGAAACAAAGGTAAATACACTTTTTCTAACACTTTGCACTTACCTCAGATACTCACCTCTCCACATTTGCACCCATCACTCACCTCCCCAGCGCACTTTTGGACCCCTCCGACCCCCGCAGACCCACTACTCGCCTCGGTGACCCTGGCGGGTTTTGGAGCCTTTGGGAAGCCCGCGCTTGTGTGGGCAAAATGGGGATAATTGTATTTTCTGCCTGTTAACTACCTGGTTAACAGGCAGTTAAGTGGCTGTAATCCCTTCCTGCCTCCAAGGAGATGGGACCCGGCGCGGGACGGCTACCCGCCTCCTGGCAAGATGGCACGGTGGCGGGTTGGGCACCCGCCCCCAAATTCTGCCATTTTCCCGGCAGCCCCGCCTCCAAACCCACCTCTCCAGGGCTGGCAATATCCAGCCCGCAGTCACTGCTGTATTGCAGGCAAACGTAGCAGCCAATTTGCGCACAGCAAGGTCCCACAAACAGCAATGAGATGACTGCCCAGTTAAATCTGGTTTGGCGGTGTTGGGTGAGAGATGAATGTTGGTCAGCTCACTGGGAACACTTGCTGCCCTTTATTGAGAAAGTGCCATGGGGTCTGTTAAGGCCATAATCAACAGCGAGAGAAGCCTCAGTTTGACATCATATCTGAAAAAGTCTCATTTCAAAAATGAATGCTTGTTAGCTAGATTTTTCACATTTAATTTACAGAGCTCGTTGACTGACAAAGTGATGTGTTGATAAAAGGTGAGATCTTCCAAAGAATGAACCGCGCCAAAGGTCACTTTTTAGAAGTGTCTGAGGGTAAAGCACACTGCTAAACTGAAAATGTCATCACTACATTCCATGCAAGTGCTGTCTTATTAGTTCCCTACAGCACATAACATGACAGCACATTTGGTTATTATTCAGATTCCGATTGGCTGAAATAAAAGATTTTCAGGGAAGTAATTGCATAGGAACAGGAGGCCATTCAGCCCCTCGAGCCTGCTCCACCATTCAGGGAGATCATGGCTGATCTGAATCTCAACTCCAGCTACCCACCTTGGTTCCGTAGTCCCTTACTGCCCTGACCTAACAAAAATCCATCAATCTCAGTTTTGACATTTTTAATTGGCCCCCAGCCTCAACAGCTTTCTGGAAGGAGGGAGTTCCAGATTTCCACTGCCCTTTGTGTGAAGAAGTGCTCTCTGGAAGTACGCAAGAGTGATGTGGTAAAGGATGCGATGACTGAGGTGGAGGTTTAGTATTAGCTCCTGATTTAAGCCGGAACTTTCTGTACCTGGGCGGGCCGGGTGTGGGCGGTCGGGTCACGACCCCCGTTGCTGCTTCCATCCCGCTCCAGAAATCGACTTTGCGCTAATGGGGCCTATTAAGTCCACCCTGTGTGTTACCCGGCCCAATTAAATGGTGCGGGTCTGATGGCGTCATCCAGGATGTGTTTTCGGCCGGCAGATTTAAAGGAGCAATGGCCACTTGAAGGTTCATCCCGGGGTGTGCAGTCACTGCGCTAGAGCTCTTGATTGTTCCAAACACTTGGAAACATGACTGCATAGAGGCAGAGGGCTGCACCCAGGTTCTCCAATGACTCCCTACATATTCTTGTGGAGGGAGTCAGAGCACACAGGGAGGCCCTCTTCCCTTCCAATGGGCAGAAGAGACCTCGCCAGGAGACAAAAAGAGCCTGGCTCGAGATAGCAGAGGAGGTCAACAGCAGGGATGTGGTCAGGAGGACCTGGGTGCAGTGCCGCAAATGTGTCAATGATCTCATTAGATCAGGGAGGGTGTGTACAAAGCCACACTCAACTTCATCCTGCTGTGCCTCTCATCACATCTCCATCACTCTACCTTCCCTACCCTACTCCTGCACAGCCTTACTCACACCAACATACCTTGCACCTCCACCCATCCCTCTCTCTCTATCTACATTATCACATTCCCATCTTACTAGCCACCCCTCACACTCACCCTCATCCTAACGCAATTATACCAACTAACACCACACAAGGAGGCCACTTGGCATTGGCACCCCACTCCATCATATTCACCCTCTACAGATCTAACCCATCCATTCTTTACACTCATTCCATCACTCTCACTCAACCTCCTCTTCTTTCTCTCCTTTCAGGAAAAGACAGCTCACAATAAGAGGGAGAGGGAGAGAACGGGAGGTGGACCTCCATCATTGGCGACCCTCACAACAGCAGAGGAGGCTGCGTTAGAAGTATCGGGAGTCGGCGAGCAGCTCGAGGTAGGAGACGGAGAGAGGGGGACATCTCAGCAACCTGGGGACAGAATTACATATCAGACAGCCACATGGCGTAAATCAGCCATTCATCTGGGGACTGATGTTATCAGCCATTGAATGGTCATCATGTGCATAATGGTATCCGTACCTATTATTCATCTGGCATATCGAACTCATCTCTCTACTCTCCCACAGGTCCATCAAGAGCCACCCCCCACTCCCTCCCTCACCACCCCCCCACTGTCCAGGAGGAAGAGGAAGACAACTCCTCAGAGGAGCCTCCAGCCTCTGAGGGCGCACCGTCACCAGACATGAGCGCACCCAGCACCAGCGCAGAGACGCACACCTCGGTGGGTCCCACGCGAGATAGAGTCGTGTTGTCACCTGGTGTGTCACAAGTCACAAGTGAGCAAGAGGAGATGGTGGGGACAGGGACAGCAGTGAGACTCCTCACCGGAGGGTGCAGGACGCTCCCAGCTCTGCTCAGCTGCATGCAGACGCTGAGCCTCGGGGGCCATCCAGAAAGAGAGCGATCCTGGAGGTGCAGCAAGAAGTGCAGGAGGCTCTGACAGGTTTTGCGGCCGCGGTGTCTGCAAATGTGCAGAGAATGGAGGAGTCCATCTCCAACATGAGCACCACTGTGTCGCAGGCGATGGCGATTGTAGGCTCCTCCATGGAAAGGATGGCCACCTGCATGGAGCATATGTCCATATGTACTCCTTTGAGCAACCCATAAACAAATAGACTGTAACAGCATATGGGTGTACAGCATAAAGTGAAGTAAATCTGGCCATGGTGAGGCCATCCCTGGCCTCGCGGGCAGCAATGCGCACGGGTGCTGATGCCCTCTGTCCTGTACAGCATCAGGTGATTGCGGAGAAGGTTGGTGTTGTTGTTGGTGCTGCTGGTGTGCCTGGTGCTGCTGGTGTTGGGGCTGATTGTGGTGGGATTCTGAGGACCAAGGTGAGAGAGTATAAATGGCACCCATGCTGATGGAATAGATGGCAGGTCAAGTAGCGTTGACAGAAGCAATTTGTCAATGGTGAAAGAGGTTCTTCCAGTGAGGTGACACTGGATGGAAACTATGCTGGAAACACCAGCAGAAAGTTAAATCTGTGCTGGGAATGCAGTGAGCAACAGCTTCTGCCTGAGGAAAGCGATCAGCTGTGAGGTGGGAGCTTTTATAGTACATTTCATGCTGCCAACTAATCAGCTGGAGCAATGGCCACTCAACTCCTGCCTCAAGGTGACAGACGTGGTTTCCGAGCTGCGTGGATTCCGTGGCCATGCAGGGAAATTTGAAAGGTAGATGGAAAAAGGTGCTTCAGTGTCTGGTGACAAGTTGATAATGATTTAAATTAGCTCACCCGCCTCTGCCGTTCGGGTCGCTGCTGCGCTGGCAAATGCGCCCGAGGGAAAGGCGCACGGGGGACGGGATGACGGTGGGTTCAAGACCCGCTCCGACTTTTTTCAAATTTCCCACTCCACTCGCCTCCGATCGCGCCTGCATGGACCCCAGATAATTCTGTCCCTAGTGTCAACAGTGATAATGAGGTCGAGTTCAGAATCCAATCTGGTGCTTCATTGGCTGGGAAGTGCTTTGGGACATCCTGAGGTTGTGAAAGGCGCTATAGAAATGCACGTCTTTCTTTTTAAAAGGACAGAAAAGTGGACAAATAATAAGAGGATGAAAAGATGCTGTCTGCTTTTCCCCCTGTATAAACTTCATCGTGTCAATTCTCACTTTGGAAAGATGCAACTTTAGCCAAGAATTGGCCCAGTAGGTTTTAAAGAGACATGTTAACGACACGTGGCTTCAGGGTTGGACTGCTCACTCAGTGTTTCCATCGACCGTTTCACTCAGGCTGCCCCTAGAGGGTGCAATTCACCAGCCTGGTGTGGGTCAACATGAAGCAGATTAGAGCGATGGGGGAGGGGTGGGGTGGAGGAGGGCGGGGGGGAGGAGGAGGGGGAGGGCGGGGGGAGGAGTGGGGGAGGGGAGGAGGAGCAGGAGGGGGAGGGGGGAGGAGAGGGGAGGGGAGGAGTGGGGGAGGGCGGGGGGAGGAGGGGAGTGTTGGGGAGGGGGGATGGAGTGAGGGAGGGGTCAGAGAGGGGAGGGGGCGGGAGCGGGAGGGGAGGGGAGGGGGAGCAGAGGGGAGGGGGAGGAGAGGGGAGGGAGGGGAAGGGGAGGGGAGGAGGGAGGGAATGAAGAGGGGAGGAGAGGGGTGTGTGAGCGTAGAGGAGCGGAGGGGGAGGGGAGGGGACAGGGAGGGGGAGCGGTCAGAGAAGGGACGGAGTGGGGGAGGGGAGGGAGAGTAGGAGCGGAGGGGGAGGGGACGGAGAGAGGGAGGGGCCGGAGAGAGGGAGAGGGGGAGGGGAGGGAGGGGGGAGGGGAGGAGATGGAGAGGGGGTGTTTCCATTTTCACATTGTTCAAGCACACAGTACAAAATCAAAAGGTTTACTTTGGGGCATACTCTTTTGAGGATAACTGGAAAATTCAGTATATATTTCATGGACAAAAGACCCTTTTAACCCTCCCCCCAGGTCCTTATTTTTAGTATTTCCTCTTGCCCTAAGGTTAGATCCATGTCCACAGTATCCTGGTGAGTTAACCAGGACAGACATTGATGATATGCATGTGGTGGATTGTGTAGTCCGATTGACTGAAAAGGATAGGGTACTGACTGGTATATATATATGCACACACACTCACTCAATCATTCACATAACAACAACAACTTGCATTTATACAGCACCATTAACATAGTAAAACATCCCAAGATGCTTCACAGGAGCGATTATCAAACAAAATTTGACACCAAGCCACATAAGGAGATATTAGGACCAGTGACAAAAGCTCGTTCAAAGGGGTAGGTTTTAAGGAATGTCTTAAAGGAGGAGAGAGGGGCGGAGAGGTTTAGGGAGAGAATTCCAGAGCTTAGGACCCAGGCAGCTGAATGCACGGCCACCAATGATGCAGTGATTATAATCGGGGATGCGGAAGAGGGCAGAATTGGAGGAGCGCAGAGATCTCGGGGGGTTGTGGGGCTGGAGGAGATTACAGAGATAGGGAGGGGCGAGGCCCTGGAGGGATTTGAAAACAAGGATGTGAATTTTAAAACCGTGACGTTGCTTAACCGGGAGCCAGTGTAGGTCAGCGAGCACAGGGGTGATGGGTGAACGGGACTTGGTGCGAGTTAGGACACGGGCAGCCGAGTTTTGGATGAGCTCAAGTTTACGTAGGGTAGAATGTGGGAGGCCAGCCAGGTGTGTGTTGGAATAGTGAAGTCTGGAGGTAACAAAGGCAGGGATGAGGGTTTCAGCAACAGATGAACTGAGGCAAGGGCGGAGACTGGCGATGTTACGGAGGTGGAAGAAGGTGGTTTTGGTGATGGAGCAGATATGTGGTCGGAAGCTCATCTCAGGGTCAAATAGGACACCAAAGTTGCGAACAGTCTGGTTCAGCCTCAGACAGTGGCACGAGAGTGGGGTTGGAGTTTGTGGCGGGGACCAAAGACAATGGCTTCGGTCTTCCCAATGTTTAGTTGGAGGAAATTTTTGCTCATCCAGTACTGGATGGCGGACAAGCTGAGTGAAAAATCCGAGGCAGTGCAGGGGTGGAGAGAGCTGGTGGTGAGGTGGAGATGGTGGTGAGGAGGAGATGGTGGTGAGGAGGAGATAGTGGTGAGGTGGAGATGGTGGTGAGGAGGAGATAGTGGTGAGGTGGAGATGGTGGTGAGGAGATGGTGGTGAGATGGAGATGGTGGTGAGGTGGAGATGGTGGTGAGGTGGAGATAGTGGTGAGGTGGAGATGGTGGTGAGGTGGAGATGGTGGTGAGGTGGAGATGGTGGTGAGATGGAGATGGTGGTGAGGTGGAGATGGTGGTGAGGTGGAGATAGTGGTGAGGTGGAGATAGTGGTGAGGAGATGGTGGTGAGGTGGAGATGGTGGTGAGGAGATGGTGGTGAGATGAAGATGGTGGTGAGGTGGAGATGGTGGTGAGGTGGAGATAGTGGTGAGGAGGAGATAGTGGTGAGGTGGAGATGGTGGTGAGGAGGAGATAGTGGTGAGGTGGAGATAGTGGTGAGGAGGAGATAGTGGTGAGGTGGAGATAGTGGTGAGGAGGAGATGGTGGTGAGGAGGAGATAGTGGTGAGGAAATGGTGGTGAGGAGGAGATAGTGGTGAGGAGGAGATGGTGGTGAGGAGGAGATAGTGGTGAGGTGGAGATGGTGGTGAGGAGATGGTGGTGAGGTGGAGATGGTGGTGAGGTGGAGATGGTGGTGAGGTGGAGATGGTAGCGAGGTGGAGATGGTAGTGAGGTGGAGATGGTAGTGAGGTGGAGATGGTGGTGAGGAGGTGGTGGTGGTGAGGTAGAGCTGGGTGTCGTCAGCGTACATGTGGAACCTGCCACTCCATTTTCGGATGATGTCGCCGAGGGGCAGCGTGTGGATGAGTAATAGGAGGGGGGCCAAGGATAGACCCTTGGGGGACCCCAGAGGTTATGGTGCAGGAGTGGGAAGAGAAGCCGTTGCAGGAGATTCTCTGGCAATGACTGGATAGATAGGAATGGAACCAGGCGAGTGCAGTCCCACCCAGCTGGACGGCGGAGGCGAGGCGTTGGCGGAGGATGGAGTGGTCAGCTGTGTCAACGGCTGCAGAACCATGTCAAGGGTTGAAGGACAGATGGAGAAGGATGAGGAGGGATAGTTTACCACGATCACAGTCACATAGGATGTCATCCACTCACACACACGCAGCTTGTAGTGTCCTTGACAAGCACTATAACGCGCTGATTTTGCCACACTATTTCACTGGCCATAGAAATCCCCTACAATCAGCTTCCAATGATTTCTCAGTGAAGCGTGCTGTGCAATCGTTAACCCTTCAGTTGAACCTTCACGCCTCACCGAGGTGGACTGTTGCCACCCGGCATCTGCACGTACACCCGTTTGACCAGCGAAGAAAACTGACCCCAAACAAAATGAAACCCGGCCCCAGGTGAAGCTGACATAGAAACATAGAAACATAGAAGATAGGAGCAGGAGTAGGCCATTCGGCCTTTCGAGCCTGCTCCGCCATTCAATGAGATCATGGCTGATCATCCAAATTCAGTACCCTGTCCCTGCCTTCTCCCCATATCCCTTGATCCCTTTAGCCTTAAGAAATATATCCAACTCTTTCTTGAATATACTTAATGAACTGGCCTCCACCGCCCTCTGTGGCAGAGAATTCCACAGGTTCACCACTCTCTGGGTGAAGAAATTCCTCCTCATTTCAGTCCTAAATGGCTTACCCCTTATCCTTAGACTATGACCCCTGGTTCTGGACTCCCCGGTCATCAGAAACATCCTTCCTGCATCTAGTCTGTCCAGGCCTGACAGAATTTTATAGGTTTCGATGAGATCCCCTCTCAATCTTCTAAACTCCAGTGAGTATAAGCCCAATCGACACAATCTCTCCTCATACGTCATTCCTGCCATCCCAGGTATCAGCCTGGTGAATCTTCGCTGCACTCCTTCCATGGCAAGAACATCCTTCCTCAGGTAAGGCGACCAAAACTGCACACAATACTCAAGGTGTGGTCTCACCAAGGCCCTGTACAACTGTAGCAAGACATCTTTGTTCTTGTACTCGAACCCTCTTGCTACGAAGGCCAACACACCATTTGCCTTCTTAACCGCCTGCTGCACCTGCATGCTTACCTTCAGCGACTGGTGCACAAGAACACCCAGGTCTCTTTGCACTTCCCCTTCTCCCAATCTATTGCCATTCAAATAATAATCTGCCTTCCTGTTTTTGCCACCAAAGTGGATAACCTCACATTTATCCACATTATAGTGCATTTGCCATGTTTCTGCCCAATCACCCAACCTGTCCAAATCGTACTGGAGTTTCACGACATCCTTCTCACAGCATACCCTCCCACCCAGCTTTGTGTCGTCTGCAAATTTGGAGATATTACATCCAATTCCCTCATCCAGATCATTAATATATATTGTGAACAGCTGGGGTCCTAGGACCGATCCTTGCGGTACCCCACTAGTCACTGCCTGCCACTCGGAAAACGACCCGTTTATTCCAACTCTTTGCTTTCTGTCCGCTAACCAGTTCTCTATCCAAGTCAATACCTTGCCCCCAATCCCATGTGCCTTAATTTTGCACGGGAGTGATTAACCCTTCAGTGATTGCAGGATTTGAGGCTTCAGGTGATTTCACTGCTCAAGGGAAGGGTTCCTTCCACAACATTAACCAATCCTTTCCTTTCAGATGCTGACTAACCTGCAAAGTATTTCCAGAACTTTCTATATCTTTATTGTAAGTTTCTTGTTGTTTAGTACATTATTTGAAGCCTCCCATCTGAACAACGTCGTGTATTTCCCCCTCTCCCTCAATTGATTTGCCCGCTGTATTAACCCCTAATCTGCTGAATCTCCATGTAGATAACACAGCTAACGCCATTACTAACCCTTTTAAGAGTTTAAACATAGAAACATAGAAGATAGGAGCAGGAGTAGGTCATTCGGCCCCTCGAACCTGCTCTGCCATTTAATGAGATCATGGCTGATCATCCAAAATCAGTACCCTGTCCCTGCTTTCTCCCCATATCCCTTGATCCCTTTAGCCTTAAGAAATATATCTAACTCCTTCTTGAATATATTTAATATAAGTTGGCCTCAACTGCCTTGTGTGGTAGAGAATTCCACAGGTTCACCACTCTCTGGGTGAAGAAATTCCTCCTCATCTCTGTCCTAAATGGCTTACCCCTTATCCTTAGACTGTGACCCCTGGTTCTGGACTCCCCGACCATCAGGAACATCCTTCCTGCTTCTAATCTGTCTAGTCCTGTTAGAATTTTATAAGTTTCAATGAGATCCCCTCTCATTCTTCTAAACTCTAGCGAGTATAAGCCCAATCGACCCAATCTCTCCTCATACGTTAAAGTTCAAAGAGTGGTGAGAATGTGGAGCTCGCGACCACAGGGAGTGGTTGAGGCGAGTAGCACAGATGCCTTTAAGGGGAAGCTGGATAAACACATGAGGGAGAAAGGGAATAGAAGGATATGCTGATAGGTTGAGATGAAGAGGGGTGGGGTGGGGCTGGTGTGGAACGCGGACCAGTTGGGCCGAATGGCCTGTTTCTGTGCTGTAAAACCCGATTTAATTCAATGTAACTGTTGCTTTTTTTTCAAGCAAAACAAGTAAGATTGAAGAGTGAAGATAATTAAACATGCCTCCTGAAAATTTAAAGGCTTTTGCAGTACTATAATGTCTACTCGGCATCTCAATAATGGGAGCACAGGAGCATTCCGGCCATTCTGTGCTGATAAGAAACCGGAATTCCCGTCCAAAACCCATCAAGATGATAGAACTAGTAAAATAAAGATGAAAAATGGTAGGGGAAGTAGCTTGAAGTTCATTCCTGATTTTCCCCAAAGTTCAGGGCTGCCTTCGAGAGCCTGTTTTCAATTAAAGCTCTGCCCTTACTGAGATTGCGATACCTCCACTGACAAATCAGCCAGAGGGATACAGACTTCCAGCACAAGCTGCTCGGCCCCCTCCCCTCCCCCCCAACCAGACCTCATCCAGGCCACAGCAGCCCCATCTGTTCCAACTCCGACTTGACGCGCCTTGATGCCAAGTCAATCCAAGAACGATTGCAAGCCTCATTTCCAAGCACAAGGGACATCAGTACGCGTGTGGGCACCTGGTACTCGGGTTGGCTGCTCAGGTGGTGCCAGCCACGTGGCTCAGTGGGCAGCACTCTCGCGCCTCTTGAATCAGATACGTCGTGGGTTCAAGTCCCACTCCAGAGACTTGAGCAGAGCATCTAGGCTGACGCTCCCAGTGCGGCGCTGAGGGAGTGCCGCATTGTCGGAGGTGCCGTCTTTCGGATGAGACGTTAAACTGAGGCCCCGTCTGCCATCTCAGGTGGAATTAAGTGACCCCGCGGCCACTAGTTCGAAGAAGAGCAGGGGAGTTTTCCCCCGGTGTCCTGGCCAATGTTTATCCCTCAACCAACACCGCTAAAGCAGATTATCCAGTCAGTATCACAGGGCTGTTTGTGGGATCTTGCTGTGTGATAATTGGCTGCCGTGTTTCCCACATTACAGCAGTGACTACATTTCAAAAGTACTTCATTGGCTGTAAAGCACTCTGGGACATCCTGAGGTGGTGAAAGGCGCTATAGAAATGCAAGTCTTTCTCCCCTCTCCTTGTCCCTGTAATTGCTCCCTCTCTCGGACTGGAGAATCCGGCAGCATTCCCGCACCCAAATCTTTGCCCACATCAGTTCAGCCAGCAGCAGGGGTTCGAAGTTGGAAGGATTGGGCTGTAGAGCAGCGAGTCTAAACCTGCACTGGGCGCTTTGTTTTTGCAATTGTTGAGTCATGCTGGTTTGTGATGTTGTTCCTCTCCTGTATTTCCATCTCGTGTGTGACCACATACATAGCATGAATTCTACTCTACACACAAGAATCTATAGCACAGTCAATGAGCTGAGTGCACTACTGCCGCACCTACAGTATAGTGTGTTGGGCCAACATTTACCCCTCAACCAACGTCACTAAAACAGATTATCCGGTCATTATCACATTGCTGTTTGTGGGAGCTTGCTGTGCGCAAATTGGCTGCCGCATTTCCTACATTACAACAGTGACTACACTTCAAAGGTACTTCATTGGCTGTAAAGTGCTTTGGGATGCAATGAACCCATAGAGATGGCAACATAACTAGTCTCTGCCTGTAATGGTTGTGAGATATGAAGGAAAGAAAGACAAACTTACATTTATATAGCAACTTCCACGACCTTAGGATGTCCCACGACTTCAGGACTTCCCAGCCAATGAATTACATTTTGAAGCGTAGTCACTGTTGTAATGTAGGAAACGTGGCAGCCAATTTGCGCACAGCAAGCTCCCACAAACAGCAATGTGACAATTTGTTTTTAGGTGTTGGTTGAGGGATAAGTATTGGCCTCGACTGGGGATAACATCCCTGCCCTTCTTCAAAGTAGTGCCATGAGATCTTTTAGTTCCACCTGAGAGGGCAGACTGTTTAACGTCTCACCTGAAAGACGGCACCTCCGACAGCGCAGCACTCCCTCAGCACTGCACTGGGATTGTTGGCCTGGATCACACGCTCACATCTCTGGAGAGGAAGTTGAACCTCTGACCCAGAGGTGAAAGTGCTACTGACTGAGCCAAGGCTGACGTCTTTTATTACGGGAGACTTCATCATTGATTGAGCATCTGATGAAGATCAGAAACTTAACTGGACCAGCCACGTAAATACTGTGGCAACAAGAGCAGGTCAGAGGCTGGGTATTCTGCGGCGAGTGTCTCACCTCCTGACTCCCCAAACCCTTTCCACCATCTACAAGGCACAAGTCAGGAGTGTGATGGAATACTCTCCACTTGCCTGGATGAGTGCAGCTCCAACAACACTCAACAAGCTCGACACCATCCAGGACAAAGCAGCCCGTTTGATTGGCACCCCATCTACCACCTCAAACATTCACTCCCTGCACCACCGGTGCACCGTGGCTACAGTGTGTACCATCTACAAGATGCACTGCAGCAATTCGCCAAGGCTTCTTCGACAGCACCTCCCAAACCCGCGACCTCTACCACCTTGAAGAACAAGGGCAACAGGTGCATGGGAACACCACCACCTCCAAGCTCCCCTCCAAGTCACACACCATCCTGATTTGGAAATATATCAGCCGATCCTTCATCGTCGCTGGGTCAAAATCCTGGAACTCCCTCCCTAACAGCACTGCGGGAGTACCTTCACCGCACGGACTGCAGCGGTTCAAGAAGGTAGCTCACCACCACCTTCTCCAGGGTAATTAGGGATGGGCAATAAATGCCGGCCTTGCCAGCGACGCCCACATCTCATAAACAAATTTTTAAAAAGCTATAATTATGAATATGCTATGAATATTTTAGATAACATGTCTGCTCCATATGGTCAGTCGCATTCATTTAGTGGTTACATACAAGGTGGAAGAGATGTGCAGGTTAATAATAAATGGATTGAAAGGACATTTTAAAAATGGAGACCAGTTGCTGCTGACAAAGTAATGACATGGCTGTGACCTTTGACTGTTGCTGCCTGTAATTCCATGACCGTTAGACTTGTCACAAAAGGGAGATTCAATACGATGAGTTTGGAATAAAGAGACGTACAGTTAGCCCTGCTTGAGTGAGAGCCCGATGAGTGATTAGGGCTGGTAAATGAGCACAAGTTGAAGGCAGGCTTTCTGTTGGCAATTTTATTAATTGCCCCCAGCCAGGATGTGCCATCTCCCTTTGGAAGTAAAAATGACTGCAGATTCAAACAGTAAAAGACAACAAATGTGGGTTTTATTTTTAAACCTTCAATAAAAAAATCGAATCAGCAATTAGGTTTTTAAAAGTTTAAAAGTACCTACAAAATAAATTGGTGGGCAGTTTCACGGTTAGTTAAAGCTGCGGAGTTTAACCGAACCAGGGACAGACGTGGGCTGAGCTGCCGAGACATTTAGACATTTTCTATCTGCAACAACAACTTGTATTTCTATAGCGCCTTTAACATAGTAAAACGTCCCAAGGCGGTTCACAGGAGCGATTATCAAACAGAATTTGACACCGAGCCACATAGGAGATATTAGGGCAGGTGACCAAAAGCTTGGTCGAAGAGGTAGGTTTTAAGGAGCGTCTTAAAGGAGGAGAGAGAGACGGAGAGGTTTAGGGAGGGAATTTCAGAGTTTGGGGCCCAGGCAGCTGAAGGCACGGCCACCAATGGTGGAATGATTAAAATCGGGGATGCGGAAGAGGCCAGAATTGGAGGAGTGCCGAAATCTCGGAAGGGCTCGAGGAGGTTAGAGAGATCGGGAGGGGGGATGAGGTGGGGGTGGGGGGTGCGCGAGGAGGCCATGGAGGGATTTGAACACAAACATGAGAATTTTAGAATCGAGGCATTGCCTGACCGGGTGCCAGTGTAGGACAGCGGGCACAGGGGGCGATGGGTCATAGAGTCATAGACTCATAGAGTTATACAGCACAGAAAGAGGCCCTTCGGCCCATCGCGTCCACGCCGGCCATCAATCCCTGTCTAATCTAATCCCATTTTCCAGCATTTGGTCCATAGCCTTGTATGTTATGGCATTTCAAGTGCTCATCCAAATGCTTCTTGAATGTTGTGAGGGTTCCTGCCTCTACCACCCTTTCAGGCAGTGAGTTCCAGATTCCAACCACCCTCTGGGTGAAAAAGTTCTTCCTCAAATCCCCTCTAAACCTCCTGCCCCTTACCTTGAATCTATGCCCCCTTGTTATTGACCCCTCTACTAAAGGAAAAAGTTCCTTTCTATCTACCCTATCTATGCCCCTCATAATTTTGTACACCTCAATCAGGTCCCCCCTCAGCCTTCTCTGCTCCAAGGAAAACAACCCCAGCCCGTCCAGTCTTTCTTCATAGCTGAAGCGCTCCAGCCCAGGTAACATCCTGGTGAATCTCCTCTGCACCCACTCCAATGCAATCACATCCTTCCTATAGTGTGGCGACCAGAACTGCACACAGTATTCCAGCTGTGGCCTAACCAGCGTTTTGTACAGCTCCATCATAACCTCCCTGCTCTTATATTATATGCCTTGGCTAATGAAGGCAGGCATCCCATATGCCTTTTTAACCACCTTATCCACCTGTTCTGCTGCCTTCAGGGATCTATGTACATGCACACCAAGGTCCCTCTGATCCTCTGTCTTTCCTAGGGTCCTATCAGTCATTGTGTATTCCCTTGCCTTGTTAGTCCCTCCAAAATGCATCACCTCACACTTTTCAGGGTTAAATTCCATTTGCCACTGTTCTGCCCATCTGACCAACCCGTCTATATCGTCCTGCAGACTGAGGCTACCCTTATTACTATTCAATTCAATTCTAATTTCTGCCAATTTTTGACCCTCAGCCTTGCTTTTCTTGTTCTTTCTGCCGTTTCCCCGCCCCACTCCAGCCCACTTCACCGCGCTCTGACAGAAGCGGAGAGCTCTTCAATCCCGATGATGCACCGAGTGTATATTAGGAATATTGTTAGCTGAGCTGAGCCGGGTAGTGATAGGACTGCTGGCTGCTGCAATCGACTCAGCGCCCTAAATTAGGGAGGGCCAAACTGTGAGTGCGTACATGTGTACGTGTGAGTGTGAATGAGTGTGTGAGTGTGAATGAACGTGTGTGTGAGTTTAACTGTGAGTGTGTGTGAGTGAATGTGTGAATGAATGTGTGTGAGTGAATGTGTGAATGAATGTGAGTGAGTGTGTGAGTGAATGTGTGTGAGTAAATGTGTGAATGAATGTGAATGTGTGAATGAATGTGTGTGAGTGTGTGAGTGAATGTGTGAGTGAATGTGTGAATGAATGTGAGTGAGTGAATGTGTGTGAGTGTGTAAGTGTGTGATTGTGTGAATGAATGTGTGTGTGAATGTGTGTGTGAATGAGTGTGTGAGTGAATGAGTGTGAATGAATGTTTGTGTGAGTGTGTGAATGTGTGTGAGTGAGTGAGTGTGTGAATGAATGTGTGTGTGATTGAGTGTGTGAGTGACTGTGTTTGAATGAATGCGTGTGAATGACTGTGTGTAAGTGTATGAGTGTGAATCTGAGTGAGTGTGTGAGTGAATGAGTGTGTGAGTGTGTGAATGTGTGTGAATAAATGTGAGTGTGAGTGTGTGAATGTGTGTGAGTGAGTGTGTGAGTGAATGTGTGTGAATGAATGTGAGTGACTGTGTGAATGAATGTGAGTGAATGAATGTGTGTGTGTGAGTGAATGTGTGTGAATGAATGTGAGTGTGAGTGTGTGAATGTGTGTGAGTGAGTGAGTGTGTGAGTGAACGAATGTGTGTATGAGTGAATGTGTGTGAATGAATGTGTGTGTGAGTGTGAGTGAATGTGTGTGAATCTGAGTGAGTGTGTGTGAATGACTGTGAGTGAGTGTATGAGTGTGAATCTGAGTGAGTGTGTGAGTGTGTGAGCGAGTGTGCAGGTGAGTGTGCGGGTGAGTGTGCGAGTGAGTGAGTGTGTGTGAGTGTGTGAGTGAGAGTGCAAATGAGTGTGTGAGTGCATGTGTGAGTGAGTGTGCGAGTGAGTGTGTGAGTGAGTGTGTGTGCAAGTGAGTGTGCAAGTGAGTGTGCGAGTGAGTGTGTGCGTGAGTGAGTGTGCGAGTGAGTGTGCAAGTGAGTGTGCGGTCTTTAGGTGAGGATTGCAGCATGTTAGGTTGTGAAGCCCATCCCCACACTTCACCAGCTCAATCTCCACTGCAGTGATCCAGCCTGCTGACACACTGCTAGGACTAACTTGACTAATGGCCATTTGGACAAAGTACTAGGGGGCAGTTTTAACTGTAGCCCAGCTGGGAGGGGCAGAGGAATCAGAAAAATGCACATCACTTTGGATGGAAACACGGGGGTAGAGTTGAACTTTCCGTGATGGGTAAAGGACGTTAGACGCCCAGTATACACCACACCTTCGAGGGTTTATAACTGCTACTGACTTAAAACTACCCCCATGAGCAGGACACAACCTGCCCCTCAGGACATTAGACGACCCTTCAATGCTGGTCATCATCAAAGAGGTTTTACCCGAGAGGACAAAAGAACCAAAAGAGACAAAGCAAGAAATTTGGTCCGTGACTCAAAGGAGCACGTGCAGATTTTAGTCTGAAAATTGTAAATGAGTGAAGTCTTAGAGACACGTATCGGGTTTAAGAAAGGACCTTAAATATGGACTGAATGGGCTTCACGAGGGATACACTGGAGAGAGAAACAATCAGTGAGGCTTAAAGTCTTGTTGAACCCCACAAATCCATCATTGCTGGTATTACAAAACATTCTCCAATTTCACTGTTGGCAAACTCCAGCATGGTAATCCCCCTCTTCTAAAAGAAACTAATTTTTTTTAAATGCTGTACAGTAGCCTCTCTGTGCGATGTCTGATGCACCGTGACCTTTGATATAACACACGTTGTCCATCAGATCTTCGCCACTGAAGAATTAGATCTCAGCATAGCTTGTCCAATGTTCCTCAAGGATCTCAGAGGCACCATTACAGAGAGGGCACGCTGTTATCAAACCCGTGGTAGAGTTGTACTTCTGACAAGAAAGGTATGAAACCTGCTTCCCACAGCATGCAAAAACCTACAGCATTTCATGGCTCAGCTATGGAACCTCCCTTGGTTGTTTTTACAACCCGGTTCAGTTAGAGGAAATCTGTCAACATTGGTAATGCTTAAAAAAAATGAGACACATCTGCTCTGCAGTAAGCATGGACAGCCAATCACAGAGCAGTACAGAATACTCAGCAAGAAAAAACACCGCCGGGGTGGAAATAGTATCGGAGAGAAATTTTACATGGTGGATTATGGGGCAAGGCGCAGTGTCTGGGAGTGGGCTGGTGGTAGAGCTCCATCCATTGCAGATGACAAATCGGAACCATTTCTTGCCCCACTAATGAGGCACAGTGACTGGTGTGTCCAACAGCAACTCCCAATCCACAAGCACAGACCAAAGAACTCTCTCGGCATATTTACACCAAGACATGGTGCGGCTGTTGACTTGTCTATTCAACACCTTTCTTGTTCTTTTTTTAAATGTTCCTCTCCCCACCCCTCCCATTCTCCCCCTTCCCCCCCTTCTACCCCCTTCCCTCCCCTCCCCTCCCATTCTCCCTCTCCCCTCCCCTTCTACCCCCTTCCCTCCCCTCCCCTCCCATTCTCCCCCTCCCCTCCCCTTCTACCCCCTTCCCTCCCCTCCCCTCCCATTCTCCCCCACCCCTCCCAATCTGCGCCCTCCCCCATTCTCCCCCCCATTCTACCCCGACCATTCTCTCCCCTCCCCCCATTCTCCCCCTCCCCTCCCCTCCCATTCTCCCCCTCTGCTCCCCTCCCATTCTCTCCCCTCCCCCCATTCTCCCCCTCCCCCCCATTCTCCCCCTCCCATTCTCTCCCCTCCTGTTCTCTTCTCACCCCTCCCATTCTCCCCTCCCCTCCCATTCTCTCCCTCCCCTCTCATTCACCCCCTACTCTGCCTATTCTCCCCCACTCCTCCCATTCTCTCCCCTCCCCACCCATTCTCTCCCCACCCCCTCTCATTCTCCCCCTCCACTCCCCTCCCCTTCTACCCCCTCCCCCCATTCTCCCCCCATTCTCTCCCCTCCAATTCTCTCCCCTCCCATTCTCTCCCCACCCTTCCCATTCTCCCCCTCACATTCTCTCCCCTCCAATTCTCTCCCCTCCCATTCTCTCCCCACCCTTCCCATTCTCCCCCTCCCATTCTCCCCCTCACATTCTCTCCCCTCCCATTCTCTCCCCTCCCCTCCCATTCTCTCCCCACCCTTCCCATTCCCACCCCTCCCATTCTCTCCCCTCCCCTCCCATTCTCTTCCCCCCCGCCCCTTCTCTCCCCTCCCCTCCCATTCTCTCCCCTCCCCTCCCATTCTCTCCCCTCCCCTCCCATTCTCTCCCCTCCCCTCCCATTCTCTCCCCACCCCTCCCATTCTCTCCCCTCCCCTCCCATTCTCTCCCCTCCCCGCCGATATTCTTCCCACCTCTTCAGTTCTCTCCCCTCCTCTCCACAACCTGCAGCCCTGTGCTGGGTTATTGCTCCACAGACACTGGCTGCTCTCTGGTATCTCGCTGAAGTGCTCCCTTCTCACAAGCGAAGCTAGATAACGAGCGTGGGCCAGCTGCTGGACTGTACGCGGCAGCCCCGGGGCTGGTCAGGTCTTGCTCTCGCGGGAAGTTTACGCAGATGCTCTTTCCAGCAGGAGACGCTGTTCCGTGAACTGAAACAGAAGCTCTGGCTGCTTTCAGCTTCCACCAGGAGTCCAATCGAAGTGTTTTTCTATCACCACCTGAGCTGGGATCAGCTAACCGAGCACAGACGTAGGGTTGAACCTCCAGCCTTCCAGATCGGTATGGGGCAGCGTCACACCGAGCAGCGCCCTTATTAACTGAGCCAGTGTGGAACAACCTTTCCCATTCTAACGACTAATTCCATATAAACTGAATCCACTGTATTATTTACTGATGTTTAAATGTTTATCACGTGACAAACTTGTTTTAATTCATTCTGGTGATCTGGTCATCCCTAGTTGCCCTTGAGAAGGTGGTGGTGAGCCGCCTTCTTGAACCGCTGCAGTCCGTGTGGTGAAGGTACTCCCACAGTGCTGTTAGGGAGGGAGTTCCAGAATTTTGACCCCGCGACGATGAAGGATCGGCGATATACTTCCAGGTCAGGATGGTGTGTGACTTGGAGGGGAACTTGCAGGTGATGGTGTTCCCTTGCTCCTGCTGCCCTTGCCCTTCTAGGTGGTGGAGGTCGCGGGTTTGGGAGGTGCTGCCGAAGAAGCCTTGGCGAGTTGCTGCAGTGCATCTTGTAGATGGTACACACTGCAGCCACGGTACGAAAACTCGCTGTGATTATATCACAAGCTAATGCCTCAGTGTGAACTCATGGGTTAACAATGATTGCTGGCATCTGTCTCGATTGTGGCTTTTGGCCTAAAACAAGTCCCATAATAGAATAAAGACACTCCCTTCAACACCGTATATATTTTAATGCTGTTTGAGCTTTGCAGTCAAAGTTTATGATATTTCAGAATAGTTTACTGCCCCATAATCACTCCCATGTATCAGTTATTCTCTATTGCAACTAAAAGAGTGGAACAGAAAAGGCCATTCAGCCCATCTAGTCCATTTCCTTCAATGGGCTGTGTACAATTCGCATTGTCACAGCCTCCTCTTGAACATAGGAACAGGAGGAGGCCATTCAGCTCTGAGAGCCTGTTCTGCCATTCAGTTAGATCATGGCTGATCTGTATCTTAACTCCATGAACCCGCCTTGGTTCCATAGCAGTCAATACACTTGCTTAACAAAAATCTATCTTGACATATTTAAATTTCAAGAGGGAGGTGATGAAACCAGCGGAAACTTCCAAGAAACTTAAACTGTGAACTTCCTCCAGAGAACACTCAACAAGGTGCCTTTCGGTGCTCCATTAACAAACTAGTTGTTTAAGTTTATCCTCAGACCCTTTAATCACATACCTAGCCGGATATTCATCCAACTCCTCTTTAAAGGAGGTCACTGATTTAACAATAACTGATGTAAATTAAATAACCCACTGGGAGGGGGCGGGGCCGGGAGGAGAGAAAGACTTTCGACAAATCTCTAATCTTGACCACAGCTACAAATGATTGAACATGAGTAAATAAAGAGAAACTGTTTCCAATGGCTGAAGGGTCGATAACCAGAGGACACAGATTTAAGGTGATTGGCCAAAGAACCAGAGGCGACATGAGGAAAAACTTGTTTACGCATAAGATTTGGAATGCGCTGCCTGATAGGGCGGCGGTAACAGATTCAATAGTAGCCTTCAAAAGGGAACTGGATAAATACTTGAAGGAGAAAAAATTGCAGGGATATGGGGGAAGAGTGGGGGGAGTGGGACTAACTGGATTGCTCTTCGAAAGAACCGGCGCAGACTTGATGGGCCGAATGGCCTCCTGTGCTGTATTTTTCAATGATTCTATGAGGGCATATTGACTACTTTACAACGTTTCCTACATTACAACAGTGATTACACTTCAAAAGTACTTCATCGGTTGTGAAGCACTTTGGGACGTCCTGAGGTGGTAAAAGGCGCTAGAGAAATGCAAGCCTTTCCTTTCTTTCCCTTTATACGTAGAATCTGTCAAATTTCCCAGACATATTAATAAACGGGTTGTTAAAACCGAGCACCAAAGTAAACCGTCTGCTTGTGGGCACAGGTGTTGACAAATGCTGCAGACTGATTACTGAACTGATAAACAGACATTGCCTGTAGCAGATGTTAGGTGCGTTTTCTTGTTCTATGTGTAGAGACTTGTTAATCTCCTCACTGGTACTAATATGCAACTGTGGACAGCATTATCTGTGCCACTGTTTTCAGCGGGCGGCGCTCGGTGTCAGACGTGTCTCAGTGGGTAGCGCTCTCAGTCTCGGTGTCAGACGTGTCTCAGTGGGCAGCGCTCTCAGTCTTGGTGTCAGACATGTCTCAGTGGGTAGCGCTCTCAGTCTCTGTGTCAGACGTGTCTCAGTGGGCAGCGCTCTCAGTCTCGGTGTCAGACGTGTCTCAGTGGGTAGTGCTCTCAGTCTCGGTGTCAGACGTGTCTCAGTGGGTAGTGCTCTCAGTCTCGGTGTCAGACGTGTCTCAGTGGGTAGCGCTCTCAGTCTCGGTGTCAGATGTGTCTCAGTGGGCAGCGCTCTCAGTCTCGGGGTCAGACGTGTCTCAGTGGGCAGCGCTCTCAGTCTCGGTGTCAGACGTGTCTCAGTGGGTAGCGCTCTCAGTCTCGGTGTCAGACGTGTCTCAGTGGGCAGCGCTCTCAGTCTTGGTGTCAGACATGTCTCAGTGGGCAGTGCTCTCAGTCTCGGTGTCAGACGTGTCTCAGTGGGTAGCGCTCTCAGTCTCGGTGTCAGACGTGTCTCAGTGGGCAGCGCTCTCAGTCTTGGTGTCAGACATGTCTCAGTGAGTAGCGCTCTCAGTCTCGGTCTCGGTGTCAGTCGTGTCTCAGTGGGCAGCGCTCTCAGTCTCGGTGTCAGACGTGTCTCAGTGGGTAGCGCTCTCAGTCTCGGTGTCAGACGTGTCTCAGTGAGTAGCGCTCTCAGTCTCAGTGTCAGACATGTCTCAGTGGGCAGCGCTCTCAGTCTCGGTGTCAGACGTGTCTCAGTGGGCAGCGCTCTCAGTCTCGGCGTCAAACGTGTCTCAGTGGGTAGCGCTCTCAGTCTCGGTGTCAGACGTGTCTCAGTGGGTAGCGCTCTCAGTCTCGGTGTCAGACGTGTCTCAGTGGGCAGCGCTCTCGGTCTTGGTGTCAGACATGTCTCAGTGGGTAGCGCTCTCAGTCTCGGTGTCTCAGTGGGTAGCGCTCTCAGTCTTGGTGTCAGACATGTCTCAGTGGGCAGCGCTCTCAGTCTCGGTGTCAGACGTGTCTCAGTGGGCAGCGCTCTCAGTCTCGGTGTCAGACATGTCTCAGTGGGCAGCGCTCTCAGTCTCGGTGTCAGACGTGTCTCAGTGGGTAGTGCTCTCAGTCTCGGTGTCAGACGTGTCTCAGTGGGCAGCGCTCTCAGTCTCGGTGTCAGACATGTCTCAGTGGGCAGCGCTCTCAGTCTCGGGGTCAGACGTGTCTCAGTGGGTAGCGCTCTCAGTCTCGGTGTCAGACATGTCTCAGTGGGTAGCGCTCTCAGTCTCGGTGTCAGACGTGTCTCAGTGGGTAGCGCTCTCAGTCTCGGTGTCAGACATGTCTCAGTGGGCAGCGCTCTCAGTCTCGGTGTCAGACGTGTCTCAGTGGGTAGCGCTCTCAGTCTCGGTGTCAGACATGTCTCAGTGGGCAGCGCTCTCAGTCTCGGTGTCAAACGTGTCTCAGTGGGTAGCGCTCTCAGTCTCGGTGTCAGACGTGTCTCAGTGGGCAGCGCTCTCAGTCTCGGTGTCAGACGTGTCTCAGTGGGCAGCGCTCTCAGTCTCGGGGTCAGACGTGTCTCAGTGGGCAGCGCTCTCAGTCTCGGGGTCAGACGTGTCTCAGTGGGTAGCGCTCTCAGTCTCGGGGTCAGACGTGTCTCAGTGGGTAGTGCTCTCAGTCTCGGGGTCAGACGTGTCTCAGTGGGCAGCGCTCTCAGTCTCGCTGTCAGACGTGTCTCAGTGGGCAGCGCTCTCAGTCTCGGTGTCAGACGTGTGTCAGTGGGCAGTGCTCTCAGTCTCGGTGTCAGACGTGTCTCAGTGGGTAGCGCTCTCAGTCTCGGTGTCAGACGTGTCTCAGTGGGCAGCGCTGTCAGTCTCGGTGTCAAACGTGTCTCAGTGGGTAGCGCTCTCAGTCTCGGTGTCAGACGTGTCTCAGTGGGCAGCGCTCTCGGTCTCTGTGTCAGACATGTCTCAGTGGGCAGCGCTCTCAGTCTCGGTGTCAGACGTGTCTCAGTGGGTAGCGCTCTCAGTCTCGGTGTCAGACATGTCTCAGTGGGCAGCGCTCTCAGTCTTGGTGTCAGACATGTCTCAGTGGGTAGCGCTCTCAGCCTCGGTGTCAGACGTGTCTCAGTGGGCAGCGCTCTCGTCTCGGTGTCAGACGTGTCTCAGTGGGCAGCGCTCTCAGTCTCGGTGTCAGACGTGTCTCAGTGGGCAGCGCTCTCAGTCTCGGTGTCAGACGTGCCTCAGTGGGTAGCGCTCTCAGTCTCGGTGTCAGACGTGTCTCAGTGGGTAGCGCTCTCAGTCTCGGTGTCAGACGTGTCTCAGTGGGCAGCGCTCTCAGTCTCGGTGTCAGACGTGTCTCAGTGGGCAGCGCTCTCAGTCTCGGTGTCAGACGTGTCTCAGTGGGTAGCTCTCTCAGTCTCGGTGTCAGACGTGTCTCAGTGGGTAGCGCTCTCAGTCTCGCTGTCAGACGTGTCTCAGTGGGCAGCGCTCTCAGTCTCGGTGTCAGACGTGTCTCAGTGGGTAGCGCTCTCAGTCTTGGTGTCAGACATGTCTCAGTGAGTAGCGCTCTCAGTCTCGGTCTCGGTGTCAGTCGTGTCTCAGTGGGCAGCGCTCTCAGTCTCGGTGTCAGACGTGTCTCAGTGGGTAGCGCTCTCAGTCTCGGTGTCAGACGTGTCTCAGTGAGTAGCGCTCTCAGTCTCAGTGTCAGACATGTCTCAGTGGGCAGCGCTCTCAGTCTCGGTGTCAGACGTGTCTCAGTGGGTAGCGCTCTCAGTCTCGGTGTCAGACGTGTCTCAGTGGGTAGCGATCTCAGTCTCGGTGTCAGACGTGTCTCAGTGGGCAGCGCTCTCGGTCTTGGTGTCAGACGTGTCTCAGTGAGTAGCGCTCTCAGTCTCAGTGTCAGACATGTCTCAGTGGGCAGCGCTCTCAGTCTCGGTGTCAGACGTGTCTCAGTGAGTAGCGCTCTCAGTCTCAGTGTCAGACATGTCTCAGTGGGCAGCGCTCTCAGTCTCGGTGTCAGACGTGTCTCAGTGGGCAGCGCTCTCAGTCTCGGTGTCAAACGTGTCTCAGTGGGTAGCGCTCTCAGTCTCGGTGTCAGACGTGTCTCAGTGGGTAGCGCTCTCAGTCTCGGTGTCAGACGTGTCTCAGTGGGCAGCGCTCTCGGTCTTGGTGTCAGACATGTCTCAGTAGGCAGCGCTCTCAGTCTCTGTGTCTCAGTGGGTAGCGCTCTCAGTCTTGGTGTCAGACATGTCTCAGTGGGCAGCGCTCTCAGTCTCGGTGTCAGACGTGTCTCAGTGGGCAGCGCTCTCAGTCTCGGTGTCAGACATGTCTCAGTGGGTAGCGCTCTCAGTCTCGGTGTCAGACATGTCTCAGTGGGCAGCGCTCTCAGTCTCGGTGTCAGACATGTCTCAGTGGGCAGCACTCTCAGTCTCGGTGTCAGACGTGTCTCAGTGGGCAGCGCTCTCAGTCTCGGTGTCAGACGTGTCTCAGTGGGCAGCGCTCTCAGTCTCGGTGTCAGACGTGTCTCAGTGGGTAGCACTCTCAGTCTCGGTGTCAGACGTGTCTCAGTGGGCAGCGCTCTCAGTCTCGGTGTCAGACATGTCTCAGTGGGTAGCGCTCTCAGTCTCGGTGTCAGACGTGTCTCAGTGGGCAGCGCTCTCAGTCTCGGTGTCAGACATGTCTCAGTGGGTAGTGCTCTCAGTCTCGGTGTCAGACGTGTCTCAGTGGGCAGCGCTCTCAGTCTCGGTGTCAGACGTGTCTCAGTGGGTAGCACTCTCAGTCTCGGTGTCAGACGTGTCTCAGTGGGCAGCGCTCTCAGTCTCGGTGTCAGACATGTCTCAGTGGGTAGCGCTCTCAGTCTCGGTGTCAGACGTGTCTCAGTGGGCAGCGCTCTCAGTCTCGGTGTCAGACATGTCTCAGTGGGCAGCGCTCTCAGTCTCGGTGTCAGACGTGTCTCAGTGGGCAGCGCTCTCAGTCTCGGTGTCAGACGTGTCTCAGTGGGCAGCGCTCTCAGTCTCAGTGTCAGACGTGTCTCAGTGGGTAGCGCTCTCAGTCTCGGGGTCAGACGTGTTTCAGTGGGTAGCGCTCTCAGTCTCGGGGTCAGACGTGTCTCAGTGGGCAGCACTCTCAGTCTCGGTGTCAGACGTGTCTCAGTGGGCAGCGCTCTCGGTCTCTGTGTCAGACATGTCTCAGTGGGCAGCGCTCTCAGTCTCGGTGTCAGACGTGTCTCAGTGGGTAGCGCTCTCAGTCTCGGTGTCAGACGTGTCTCAGTGGGCAGCGCTCTCAGTCTCGGTGTCAGACATGTCTCAGTGGGTAGCGCTCTCAGTCTCGGTGTCAGACGTGTCTCAGTGGGCAGCGCTCTCAGTCTCGGTGTCAAACGTGTCTCAGTGGGCAGCGCTCTCAGTCTCTGTGTCAGACGTGTCTCAGTGGGCAGCGCTCTCAGTCTCGGTGTCAGACGTGTCTCAGTGGGCAGCGCTCTCAGTCTCGGTGTCAGACGTGTCTCAGTGGGTAGCACTCTCAGTCTCGGTGTCAGACGTGTCTCAGTGGGTAGCGCTCTCAGTCTCTGTGTCAGACATGTCTCAGTGGGCAGCGCTCTCAGTCTCGGTGTCAGACGTGTCTCAGTGGGTAGCGCTCTCAGTCTCGGTGTCAGACGTGTCTCAGTGGGCAGCGCTCTCAGTCTTGGTGTCAGACATGTCTCAGTGGGTAGCGCTCTCAGTCTCGGGGTCAGACGTGTCTCAGTGGGTAGCGCTCTCAGTCTCGGTGTCAGACGTGTCTCAGTGGGCAGCGCTCTCAGTCTCGGTGTCAGACATGTCTCAGTGGGTAGCGCTCTCAGTCTCGGTGTCAGACGTGTCTCAGTGGGCAGCGCTCTCAGTCTCGGTGTCAAACGTGTCTCAGTGGGTAGCACTCTCAGTCTCGGTGTCAGACGTGTCTCAGTGGGCAGCGCTCTCAGTCTCGGTGTCAGACGTGTCTCAGTGGGTAGCACTCTCAGTCTCGGTGTCAGACGTGTCTCAGTGGGTAGCGCTCTCAGTCTCTGTGTCAGACATGTCTCAGTGGGCAGCGCTCTCAGTCTCGGTGTCAGACGTGTCTCAGTGGGTAGCGCTCTCAGTCTCGGTGTCAGACGTGTCTCAGTGGGCAGCGCTCTCAGTCTCGGTGTCAGACGTGTCTCAGTGGGTAGCGCTCTCAGTCTCAGTGTCAGACGTGTCTCAGTGGGCAGCGCTCTCAGTCTTGGTGTCAGACATGTCTCAGTGGATAGCGCTCTCAGTCTCGGTGTCAGACGTGTCTCAGTGGGTAGCACTCTCAGTCTCGGTGTCAGACGTGTCTCAGTGGGCAGCGCTCTCAGTCTCGGTGTCAGACGTGTCTCAGTAAGCAGCGCTCTCAGTCTCGGTGTCAGACGTGCCTCAGTGGGTAGCGCTCTCAGTCTCGGTGTCAGACGTGTCTCAGTGGGTAGCAATCTCAGTCTCGGTGTCAGACGTGTCTCAGTGGGTAGCGCTCTCAGTCTCGGTGTCAGACGTGTCTCAGTGGGCAGCGCTCTCAGTCTCGGTGTCAGACGTGTCTCAGTGGGCAGCGCTCTCAGTCTCGGTGTCAGACGTGTCTCAGTGGGTAGCTCTCTCTGTCTCGGTGTCAGACGTGTCTCAGTGGGTAGCGCTCTCAGTCTCGCTGTCAGACGTGTCTCAGTGGGCAGCGCTGTCAGTCTCGGTGTCAGACGTGTCTCAGTGGGCAGCGCTTTCAGTCTCGGTGTCAGACGTGTCTCAGTGGGCAGCGCTCTCAGTCTCGGGGTCAGACGTGTCTCAGTGGGTAGCGCTCTCAGTCTCGGTGTCAGAAGTGTCTCAGTGGATAGCGCTCTCAGTCTCGGTGTCAGACGTGTCTCAGTGGGTAGCACTCTCAGTCTCAGTGTCAGACATGTCTCAGTGGGCAGCGCTCTCAGTCTCGGTGTCAGACGTGTCTCAGTGGGCAGCGCTCTCAGTCTCGGTGTCAGACATGTCTCAGTGGGTAGCGCTCTCAGTCTCGGTGTCAGACGTGTCTCAGTGGGCAGCGCTCTCAGTCTCGGTGTCAGACGTGTCTCAGTGGGCAGCGCTCTCAGTCTCGGGGTCAGACGTGTCTCAGTGGGTAGCACTCTCAGTCTCGGTGTCAGACGTGTCTCAGTGGGTAGTGCTCTCAGTCTCGGTGTCAGACGTGTCTCAGTGGGTAGTGCTCTCAGTCTCGGTGTCAGACGTGTCTCAGTGGGTAGCGCTCTCAGTCTCGGTGTCAGACGTGTCTCAGTGGGCAGCGCTCTCAGTCTTGGTGTCAGACATGTCTCAGTGGGCAGCGCTCTCAGTCTCGGTGTCAAACGTGTCTCAGTGGGTAGCGCTCTCAGTCTCGGTGTCAGACGTGTCTCAGTGGGTAGCGCTCTCAGTCTCGGTGTCAGACATGTCTCAGTGGGTAGCGCTCTCAGTCTCGGTGTCAGACATGTCTCAGTGGGTAGCGCTCTCAGTCTCGGGGTCAGACGTGTCTCAGTGGGCAGCGCTCTCAGTCTCGGTGTCACACGTGTCTCAGTGAGGAGCGCTCTCAGTCTCGGTGTCAGATGTGTCTCAGTGGGTAGCGCTCTCAGTCTCGGTGTCAGACGTGTCTCAGTGGGCAGCGCTCTCAGTCTCGGTGTCAGACGTGTCTCAGTGGGCAGCGCTCTCAGTCTTGGTGTCAGACATGTCTCAGTGGGCAGCGCTCTCAGTCTCGGTGTCAAACGTGTCTCAGTGGGTAGCGCTCTCAGTCTCGGTGTCAGACGTGTCTCAGTGGGTAGCGCTCTCAGTCTCGGTGTCAGACATGTCTCACTGGGTAGCGCTCTCAGTCTTGGTGTCAGACATGTCTCAGTGGGTAGCGCTCTCAGTCTCGGGGTCAGACGTGTCTCAGTGGGTAGCGCTCTCAGTCTCGGTGTCAGATGTGTCTCAGTGGGTAGCGCTCTCAGTCTCGGTGTCAGACGTGTCTCAGTGGGCAGCGCTCTCAGTCTCGGTGTCAGACGTGTCTCAGTGGGTAGCGCTCTCAGTCTCGGGGTCAGACATGCCTCAGTGAGTAGCGCTCTCAGTCTCGGTCTCGGTGTCAGTCGTGTCTCAGTGGGCAGCGCTCTCAGTCTCGGTGTCAGACGTGTCTCAGTGAGTAGCGCTCTCAGTCTCGGTGTCAGACGTGTCTCAGTGGGTAGCACTCTCAGTCTCGGTGTCAGACGTGTCTCAGTGGGCAGCGCTCTCAGTCTCGGTGTCAGACATGTCTCAGTGGGTAGCGCTCTCAGTCTCGGTGTCAGACGTGTCTCAGTGGGCAGCGCTCTCAGTCTCGGTGTCAGACATGTCTCAGTGGGTAGTGCTCTCAGTCTCGGTGTCAGACGTGTCTCAGTGGGCAGCGCTCTCAGTCTCGGTGTCAGACGTGTGTCAGTGGGTAGCACTCTCAGTCTCGGTGTCAGACGTGTCTCAGTGGGCAGCGCTCTCAGTCTCGGTGTCAGACATGTCTCAGTGGGTAGCGCTCTCAGTCTCGGTGTCAGACGTGTCTCAGTGGGCAGCGCTCTCAGTCTCGGTGTCAGACATGTCTCAGTGGGCAGCGCTCTCAGTCTCGGTGTCAGACGTGTCTCAGTGGGCAGCGCTCTCAGTCTCGGTGTCAGACATGTCTCAGTGGGCAGCGCTCTCAGTCTCGGTGTCAAACGTGTCTCAGTGGGTAGCGCTCTCAGTCTCGGTGTCAGACGTGTCTCAGTGGGCAGCGCTCTCAGTCTCGGTGTCAGACGTGTCTCAGTGGGCAGCGCTCTCAGTCTCGGGGTCAGACGTGTCTCAGTGGGCAGCGCTCTCAGTCTCGGGGTCAGACGTGTCTCAGTGGGTAGCGCTCTCAGTCTCGGGGTCAGACGTGTCTCAGTGGGTAGCGCTCTCAGTCTCGGGGTCAGACGTGTCTGAGTGGGCAGCACTCTCAGTCTCGGTGTCAGACGTGTCTAAGTGGGCAGCGCTCTCAGTCTCTGTGTCAGACATGTCTCAGTGGGCAGCGCTCTCAGTCTCGGTGTCAGACGTGTCTCAGTGGGTAGCGCTCTCAGTCTCGGTGTCAGACGTGTCTCAGTGGGCAGCGCTCTCAGTCTCGGTGTCAGACATGTCTCAGTGGGTAGCGCTCTCAGTCTCGGTGTCAGACGTGTCTCAGTGGGCAGCGCTCTCAGTCTCGGTGTCAAACGTGTCTCAGTGGGCAGCGCTCTCAGTCTCTGTGTCAGACGTGTCTCAGTGGGCAGCGCTCTCAGTCTCGGTGTCAGACGTGTCTCAGTGGGCAGCGCTCTCAGTCTCGGTGTCAGACGTGTCTCAGTGGGTAGCGCTCTCAGTCTCGGTGTCAGACGTGTCTCAGTGGGTAGCGCTCTCAGTCTCTGTGTCAGACATGTCTCAGTGGGCAGCGCTCTCAGTCTCGGTGTCAGACGTGTCTCAGTGGGTAGCGCTCTCAGTCTCGGTGTCAGACGTGTCTCAGTGGGCAGCGCTCTCAGTCTTGGTGTCAGACATGTCTCAGTGGGTAGCGCTCTCAGTCTCGGGGTCAGACGTGTCTCAGTGGGTAGCACTCTCAGTCTCGGTGTCAGACGTGTCTCAGTGGGCAGCGCTCTCAGTCTCGGTGTCAGACATGTCTCAGTGGGTAGCGCTCTCAGTCTCGGTGTCAGACGTGTCTCAGTGGGCAGCGCTCTCAGTCTCGGTGTCAAACGTGTCTCAGTGGGTAGCACTCTCAGTCTCGGTGTCAGACGTGTCTCAGTGGGCAGCGCTCTCAGTCTCGGTGTCAGACGTGTCTCAGTGGGTAGCACTCTCAGTCTCGGTGTCAGACGTGTCTCAGTGGGTAGCGCTCTCAGTCTCTGTGTCAGACATGTCTCAGTGGGCAGCGCTCTCAGTCTCGGTGTCAGACGTGTCTCAGTGGGTAGCGCTCTCAGTCTCGGTGTCAGACGTGTCTCAGTGGGCAGCGCTCTCAGTCTCGGTGTCAGACGTGTCTCAGTGGGTAGCGCTCTCAGTCTCAGTGTCAGACGTGTCTCAGTGGGCAGCGCTCTCAGTCTTGGTGTCAGACATGTCTCAGTGGATAGCGCTCTCAGTCTCGGTGTCAGACGTGTCTCAGTGGGTAGCACTCTCAGTCTCGGTGTCAGACGTGTCTCAGTGGGCAGCGCTCTCAGTCTCGGTGTCAGACGTGTCTCAGTAAGCAGCGCTCTCAGTCTCGGTGTCAGACGTGCCTCAGTGGGTAGCGCTCTCAGTCTCGGTGTCAGACGTGTCTCAGTGGGTAGCAATCTCAGTCTCGGTGTCAGACGTGTCTCAGTGGGTAGCGCTCTCAGTCTCGGTGTCAGACGTGTCTCAGTGGGCAGCGCTCTCAGTCTCGGTGTCAGACGTGTCTCAGTGGGCAGCGCTCTCAGTCTCGGTGTCAGACGTGTCTCAGTGGGTAGCTCTCTCTGTCTCGGTGTCAGACGTGTCTCAGTGGGTAGCGCTCTCAGTCTCGCTGTCAGACGTGTCTCAGTGGGCAGCGCTCTCAGTCTCGGTGTCAGACGTGTCTCAGTGGGCAGCGCTCTCAGTCTCGGTGTCAGACGTGTCTCAGTGGGCAGCGCTCTCAGTCTCGGGGTCAGACGTGTCTCAGTGGGTAGCGCTCTCAGTCTCGGTGTCAGACGTGTCTCAGTGGATAGCGCTCTCAGTCTCGGTGTCAGACGTGTCTCAGTGGGTAGCACTCTCAGTCTCAGTGTCAGACATGTCTCAGTGGGCAGCGCTCTCAGTCTCGGTGTCAGACGTGTCTCAGTGGGCAGCGCTCTCAGTCTCGGTGTCAGACATGTCTCAGTGGGTAGCGCTCTCAGTCTCGGTGTCAGACGTGTCTCAGTGGGCAGCGCTCTCAGTCTCGGTGTCAGACGTGTCTCAGTGGGCAGCGCTCTCAGTCTCGGGGTCAGACGTGTCTCAGTGGGTAGCACTCTCAGTCTCGGTGTCAGACGTGTCTCAGTGGGTAGTGCTCTCAGTCTCGGTGTCAGACGTGTCTCAGTGGGTAGTGCTCTCAGTCTCGGTGTCAGACGTGTCTCAGTGGGTAGCGCTCTCAGTCTCGGTGTCAGACGTGTCTCAGTGGGCAGCGCTCTCAGTCTTGGTGTCAGACATGTCTCAGTGGGCAGCGCTCTCAGTCTCGGTGTCAAACGTGTCTCAGTGGGTAGCGCTCTCAGTCTCGGTGTCAGACGTGTCTCAGTGGGTAGCGCTCTCAGTCTCGGTGTCAGAAATGTCTCAGTGGGTAGCGCTCTCAGTCTCGGTGTCAGACATGTCTCAGTGGGTAGCGCTCTCAGTCTCGGGGTCAGACGTGTCTCAGTGGGCAGCGCTCTCAGTCTCGGTGTCACACGTGTCTCAGTGAGGAGCGCTCTCAGTCTCGGTGTCAGACGTGTCTCAGTGGGTAGCGCTCTCAGTCTCGCTGTCAGACGTGTCTCAGTGGGCAGCGCTCTCAGTCTCGGTGTCAGACGTGTCTCAGTGGGCAGCGCTCTCAGTCTCGGTGTCAGACGTGTCTCAGTGGGCAGCGCTCTCAGTCTCGGGGTCAGACGTGTCTCAGTGGGTAGCGCTCTCAGTCTCGGTGTCAGACGTGTCTCAGTGGATAGCGCTCTCAGTCTCGGTGTCAGACGTGTCTCAGTGGGTAGCACTCTCAGTCTCAGTGTCAGACATGTCTCAGTGGGCAGCGCTCTCAGTCTCGGTGTCAGACGTGTCTCAGTGGGCAGCGCTCTCAGTCTCGGTGTCAGACATGTCTCAGTGGGTAGCGCTCTCAGTCTCGGTGTCAGACGTGTCTCAGTGGGCAGCGCTCTCAGTCTCGGTGTCAGACGTGTCTCAGTGGGCAGCGCTCTCAGTCTCGGGGTCAGACGTGTCTCAGTGGGTAGCACTCTCAGTCTCGGTGTCAGACGTGTCTCAGTGGGTAGTGCTCTCAGTCTCGGTGTCAGACGTGTCTCAGTGGGTAGTGCTCTCAGTCTCGGTGTCAGACGTGTCTCAGTGGGTAGCGCTCTCAGTCTCGGTGTCAGACGTGTCTCAGTGGGCAGCGCTCTCAGTCTTGGTGTCAGACATGTCTCAGTGGGCAGCGCTCTCAGTCTCGGTGTCAAACGTGTCTCAGTGGGTAGCGCTCTCAGTCTCGGTGTCAGACGTGTCTCAGTGGGTAGCGCTCTCAGTCTCGGTGTCAGAAATGTCTCAGTGGGTAGCGCTCTCAGTCTCGGTGTCAGACATGTCTCAGTGGGTAGCGCTCTCAGTCTCGGTGTCAGACGTGTCTCAGTGGGCAGCGCTCTCAGTCTCGGTGTCAGACGTGTCTCAGTGGGTAGCGCTCTCAGTCTCGGTGTCAGACATGTCTCAGTGGGTAGCGCTCTCAGTCTCGGTGTCAGACATGTCTCAGTGGGCAGCGCTCTCAGTCTCGGTGTCAGACATGTCTCAGTGGGCAGCGCTCTCAGTCTCGGTGTCAGACATGTCTCAGTGGGCAGCGCTCTCAGTCTCGGTGTCAGTCGTGTCTCAGTGGGCAGCGCTCTCAGTCTCGGTGTCAGACATGTCTCAGTGGGTAGCGCTCTCAGTCTCGGTGTCAGACATGTCTCAGTGGGCAGCGCTCTCAGTCTCGGTGTCAGACATGTCTCAGTGGGCAGCGCTCTCAGTCTCGGTGTCAGACGTGTCTCAGTGGGCAGCGCTCTCAGTCTCGGGGTCAGACATGTCTCAGTGGGCAGCGCTCTCAGTCTCGGTGTCAGACGTGTCTCAGTGGGTAGCGCTCTCAGTCTCGGTGTCAGACGTGTCTCAGTGGGCAGCGCTCTCAGTCTCGGTGTCAGACGTGTCTCAGTGGGTAGCGCTCTCAGTCTCGGTGTCAGACGTGTCTCAGTGGGTAGCGCTCTCAGTCTCGGTGTCAAACGTGTCTCAGTGGGCTGCGCTCTCAGTCTCGGTGTCAGACATGTCTCAGTGGGCAGCGCTCTCGGTCTCGGTGTCAGACGTGTCTCAGTGGGCAGCGCTCTCGGTCTCTGTGTCAGACATGTCTCAGTGGGCAGCGCTCTCAGTCTCGGTGTCAGACATGTCTCAGTGGGTAGCACTCTCAGTCTCGCTGTCAGACGTGTCTCAGTGAGTAGCGCTCTCAGTCTCGGTGTCAGACGTGTCTCAGTGGGCAGCGCTCTCAGTCTCGGTGTCAAACGTGTCTCAGTGGGTAGCGCTCTCAGTCTCGGTGTCAGACGTGTCTCAGTGGGCAGCGCTCTCAGTCTCGGTGTCAGACGTGTCTCAGTGGGCAGCGCTCTCAGTCTCGGTGTCAGACGTGTCTCAGTGGGCAGCGCTCTCAGTCTCGGTGTCAAACGTGTCTCAGTGGGCAGCGCTCTCAGTCTCGGTGTCAGACGTGTCTCAGTGGGCAGCGCTCTCAGTCTCGGTGTCAAACGTGTCTCAGTGGGCAGCGCTCTCAGTCTCGGTGTCAGACGTGTCTCAGTGGGCAGCGCTCTCAGTCTCGGTGTCAGACGTGTCTCAGTGGGCAGCGCTCTCAGTCTCGGTGTCAGACATGTCTCAGTGGGCAGCGCTCTCAGTCTCGGTGTCAGACATGTCTCAGTGGGTAGCGCTCTCAGTCTCGGTGTCAGACGTGTCTCAGTGGGCAGCGCTCTCAGTCTCGGTGTCAGACATGTCTCAGTGGGTAGCGCTCTCAGTCTCGGTTTCAGTCGTGTCTCAGTGGGCAGCGCTCTCAGTCTCGGTGTCAGACGTGTCTCAGTGGGCAGCGCTCTCAGTCTCGGTGTCAGACATGTCTCAGTGGGCAGCGCTCTCAGTCTCGGGGTCAGACTTGTCTCAGTGGGCAGCGCTCTCAGTCTCGGTGTCAGACGTGTCTCAGTGAGTAGTGCTCTCAGTCTCGGTGTCAGACGTGTCTCAGTGGGTAGCGCTCTCAGTCTCGGTGTCAGACGTGTCTCAGTGGGTAGCGCTCTCAGTCTCGGGGTCAGACGTGTCTCAGTGGGTAGCGCTCTCAGTCTCGGTGTCAGACATGTCTCAGTGGGCAGCGCTCTCAGTCTCGGTGTCAGACGTGTCTCAGTGGGCAGCGCTCTCAGTCTCGGTGTCAGACGTGTGTCAGTGGGCAGCGCTCTCAGTCTCTGTGTCTCAGTGGGTAGCGCTCTCAGTCTTGGTGTCAGACGTGTCTCAGTGGGTAGCGCTCTCTGTCTCAGTCTCAGTGTCAGATGTGTCTCAGAGGGTAGTGCTCTCAGTCTCGGTGTCAGCGATTTGTGGTTTCAGATCTCTCCTCCAAAGATTTGAGCACAAAATGTCGACTGGCACTCCCCGTGCAGTACTGAGCGTAGCTCCGCCCTCCCTTTCGGCTGAGATGTTAAGCGGAGGCTCTGTCTGCCTTCTCAGGTGGATGTAAATGATCTCATGGTACCATTTTGAAGAAGAGCAGGGGAGGTCTCCTGCAGTAATAAAAACAGGAAATGCTGGAAACACTCAGCAGGTCAGGCAGCATCTGTAGAGAGAGAAACCGAGTTAACGTTTCGGGTCGATGACTCATCGACCTGAAACGTTAACTCTGTTTCTCTCTCCACAGACGCTGCCTGACCTGCTAAGTATTTCCAGCATTTTCTGTTTTTATTTCAGATTTCCAGCATCCGCAGTATTTTGCTTTTGTATTAGAGTTCTCCTGCTGTCCTTGGCCAATGTTCCCCCTAATTTTTTTTGGGTGCGCGGTCCCTTTAAGGGGCCACGTGGCAGCCCATTCAAAATTCCACGCATCTCCCATTGGAAAAGCCGGTCCCAGCCTGCGCGGGGCCTCCAGACAGCTGGGTGGCCGCGCAGCTTAGCGGGAACATTGGTCCTGGCCAATAGTTATCCCTCAGCCAACAGCCTAAAGTATAAATGATCGAGTCTTTTGTTTCATTGCAGCTTGTGGGAGCTTGCTGTGCGCAAATTGTCTGCCGCGTTTCCCACATTACAACAGTGACTACACTTCAGCAAGTACTTCATTGGCTGTAAAGCGCTTTGGGATTTGGAAAGGGCTGCCTGATTAGGGTGGTGGATACAGATTCAACAGTAGCCTTCAAAACGGAATTGGATAAATACTTGATGGAGAAAAAATTGCATGGATATCGGGGGGAAAGAGCGGGGGAGTGGGACTAACTGGATTGCTCTTCGAAAGAGCCGGCACAGACTTGATGGGCCGAATGCCCTGAGGTTGTGAAAGGTGCTATATATAAGCTTTCTTTCTTTCATAGGCTATTTAATAAATTTTATGACATTTTTATGGGGCTTGACAGGGTAGATGCAGAGAGGAAGGGAGTGATTTTCACTCAGAAGTCGGGAAGGAGGCGGTGTTGTGTATGTACCTTTAAGAGAATAACTGGTCTCAGACTGCAGTACCGGCAGTGACCAACCCTGTATAAAAGGCGCTAGAGAGCCTCTGTTGTTTAGTTTCGTTTATGCCTTTCACCAGTAAAGATCTGTTTGTTTTCTCTCCTGCTAGTCCATGTCTCAATCATTCACGGACTTAACACTGGCGACGAGTTAGAAACGAACTTACCTGCAACTCAGCAGCAGCTCCGACGACGTTGTTGAAGGTCGGAGCCAGAAGAAAGAAAAAAAAAATAGGCCATTGAAACTCGAGAAACGGGCGTCGACCGTCAATCATCGATTTCAAAGCTTGCAGGAGAGACTGTCCAGAGCCAGGCTGGGTTCCTCGGTCCGTGGTTTCCCAGCTAATCGGGCTGGTGGCAGGTAGTGCTCTGATCCTTCCTGGGCTGCGGCGGGCTGAAGCTCGATTGGGTGGCTTTTCAACGGGGCCGGGCAGCGAGTCGGGAAGCAAGGAGAGAGAGAGAGGGTGGAGCACACAGGGCGCGGCCGGTGTTTCGAAGCTGGGCAGCGTTCGGACCTCAGAAGAGGGAGGGAAGTGTCCCAGAGGGTCCGCTCCACGACGGGAAAATAATAAAAGAAAAAGAATACGCGCAAGAAACCGTGGAAAGCAGCGCTAACAACAGCGGGGAAGAAGGAAAAGCGCGGGAGGCGCCATTTTGTTAAATCGGAGAAGAAGGCAAAGCGCGGGAGGCGCCATTTTAGATTTGCAAGATGCCGAAGACTGGCTGTATCACTGCTTTTGATAATACATTAGAGGACTGGACCATGTATGTGGAAAGAGTCGAGGTATATTTCGAGGCAAACGATATAGCGGAGGGGAAAAAGGCATCGATATTGTTAAACTTAATGGGCGCTAGAACGTACGGCCTATTGCGGGACCTGATTACTCCAGCCAAACCGAAGGCGAAGAGTTTTAACGAAATTGTTGCTGTTCTACAGGAGCACTTAAACCCTGCACCGCTGTTGATAGCAGAAAGATTTAAATTCCACAGGAGAACTCAGCACAAAGATGAGAGCAATGCTGAGTATCTTACGGAACTACGCAAGCTATCAAAGCACTGCCAGTTCGGAGCAGGACTGGCAGATACCCTACGGGACAAATTTGTCTGTGGACTCCTGAGTGAAGGAACACAGAAGAAGTTACTCGCAGAAAAAGAGCTGACGCTAGATAAGGCTTTCAGCGTGGCAGTATCGTATGAAGCAGCAGCCAGGGGAGCTGCAGAAATTCAACAAAAACCACAGGAATACAGCACCCACGAAATGACACGGGGATTTGCAAAATGTTATCGCTGCGGCAGAACTAACCATGACCAGAAGGACTGCTGGTCCAAAGACAAAATATGCAGACAATGCGGGAAGATTGGACACATTGCATGAGTTTGTAGGTCTGGGAAGAAGACCAGCGACAACAAAAAGGCTACTAAGGAACCGTACAAGAAAGTACAAAAGATGACGGACAGTAGTTCCGAAGACCAGATGAGCGATAGTGAATCCGGAAACAGGAGACTAAGCTGTCTCAAACTTCACAATGTAATCGCAAAAGAGGATCACCGAACCATTTGGGTCACTCTCACGATAGCAGGGTCCCAAGTTAAAATGGAATTGGATACAGGATCAGCGCTAACCGTCATGAATCGACGAGACTATGAGCGGCTATTCTCACACATACCCTTGAGAGAGACATCCATCGTCTTGACGACGTATACGGGGCAAAAAGTATACCCCAGAGGAAAAATAAGGGTGCCTGTCGAATACAATGGCAAGAAAATACGGAAATTGTACCTCTACATACTGCCAAATGGTGGACCACCGTTATTGGGACGGGAATGGATCAGGAAGATAAACTTAGATTGGCATTCCATTCATGCAATGACGGTGGACGGTAAAAAAGATGAAGACGTCACTCCTGGACGATTGTCAACAATCTTAGCTAACGCCAAAGAGGTATTTCAACAAGAGCTGGGCACGCTTAAAGGCGTAACCGCCTCGATAAAAATAGAAGAGAATGCAGTTCCCAAGTTTTTCAAAGCGAGACCGGTACCATATGCAATTCGCCCAGCCGTCGAGGCAGAGCTGGAGAATCTGGAGAAGGCGGGCATGTTGTCTAAGGTCGACTGGAGCGAGTGGGCGACACCCATCGTTCCTGTCATGAAGAAAACGTTAACCAATAAGTCCGGAGAGCCAAGGAAGATTCGCATCTGTGGGGATTTCAAGGTGACGGTGAACCCTGTCCTTCGCACAGTACAATATCCTCTTCCAAGGATAGAAGACATCTTCGCCTTGCTGTCTGGAAGGAAGTGTTTTACAAAAATTGACCTAGCACAAGCATATTTGCAGATGGAGGTTGAAGAGTCCTCTAGGAAGTATCTCACGATAAACACTCACAAAGGTCTTTACCAGTATCATCGATTGGTATTCGGAGTAGCATTGGCTCCGGCGATATGGCAAAGAGCGATGGAACAAGTCCTGCAAGGGATTCCGGGGACTCAGTGTTACTTGGACGACATCCTTGTAACAGGTGAAGATGACAGTGAACACCTTAACAACCTAGAACAGGTGCTCACTAGACTACGGGAACATGGGCTGCGAGCCAACCGCCCCAAGTGCGAATTTTTTAAGAAACAGATATCGTCTTGTGGCCACGTGATTGATGAAGAGGGGTTACATAAGTCCCCTGACAAAATTGAAGCGGTTGTTAAGGCCCCAGCGCCTGAAAATGTGTCGCAGCTGAGGTCATTCCTCGGGTTGGTGAATTACTATCATAAGCTTTTGCCGAATTTGTCGACAATTCTGCACCCACTGAACGCCCTGCTACGAATGGGGGTAGCATGGAAATGGAGCGATGATTGTAAGCGTGCTTTTCAGAAGAGTAAGGACTTAATCACTTCAAAGGAAGTATTGGCTCACTACAACCCAGCACTGCCAATCAGGTTGGCGTGTGATGCGTCTCCCTACGGCATTGGGGCGGTACTGTCACATAAATTCCTTGATGGTTTAGAGAGGCCGATAGCTTTTGCGTCACGCTCGTTAACTTCTGCCGAGCGTAACTACGCCCAGATTGACAGAGAGGCCCTCAGCCTAGTGTGGGCGTGAAGAAGTTCAATCACTATCTGCACGGTCAAAAATTTACTCTACTAACCGATCATCAACCTCTTGTCTCCATTTTCAACCCTCAGAAGGGCGTACCGATAATGACAGCACAACGGCTGCAGAGATGGTCCCTTTTCCTAGGGGCACACCAATATGACATCGAGTACAAAGGAACTAAACAGCATGGAAATGCTGATGGATTGTCACGTCTACCGTTGCCGACGGTGGAAGAAGAAGACCTTGCAGTGGATCCAATGGAGTTATTCCACTCGACCATAGTCGAATGTCTCCCTGTGACGAATGCAAACATAGAAAAGGAAACACGGAATGACCCGACACTATCACGGGTCTATGATTTAATGGTGAAGGGATGGCCAGCACATGGCGAACCACTGCTGCCAGCATTCTCGCCGAGAAGAGAACAGCTGTCAGTGTGCAGAGGAACCTTGATGTGTGGATCCAGAGTAGTAATTCCACCTAAGTTGATGGATAGAGTGCTCAATGAGCTTCATGAAGGTCATCTGGGTGGGGTAAAAATGAAGAGCTTAGCCAGAGCGTTTGTGTGGTGGCCGGGAATTGATAGAGAAATCGAAGAGATGACCAAGAGCTGTGCAGGATGCCAGAAGGTCCAAAACGCCCCACCACAAGCTCCTCTGCATCCATGGGAGTGGCCATCATCTCCATGGCAAAGGGTGCACATTGATTTTGCTGGTCCCTTCATGGACTCGATGTTTTTAATTGCGGTGGATGCACATTCAAAGTGGCCAGAGGTAATAAAAATGTCCTCAACCACCACGGAAAAAACTATCACAGTTTTACGAACCATATTCGCCAGGAATGGGCTGCCTGAACAGATTTGCTCTGACAATGGACCACAGTTTGTGTCTGAAGAGTTCCGGAGGTTCTTAAAGAACAATGGTGTTAAGCATTACACATCTGCCCCATATCACCCAGCCACTAATGGATTGGCCGAGAGGTTTGTCCAAACATTCAAGAAGGCTATCAAGGCAATGTGTAATGAAGATATACCCCTACAACACAAGGTGGACAACTTCTTGTTTGCCTACCGGAATGCGACACATGCGGTTACCAACCAAACTCCAGCCATGATGTTCTTCAATCGAAGACTACGATGCCGCTTGGATTTGGTTAAGCCAAACGTCCGAAGAGATGTGGAGAACAGGCAATTTCAGAATATGAATGAAAGGCCGACCAGGAGTTTTAAGATAGGTCAACCAGTTTTGGCCCGGGACTACCGCACTGAGAAATGGCAGCCAGGAACGATTTGTACACGACAAGGACCTCTCATGTATACCGTAGACGTTGGGGAGAGCATTGTAAGACGCCATGCTGACCAGATTCTAGAGTCACTGGAAAACGTCAACATCCACACCACGATCTGATACACCTGGTAATGAAATCGACGTTCCAATTGCAGCTACCGCAGAACCGGTAATATTGGAAGCAGATGAACCAAACAACGACATTGATTCCAACTCAACATTGCCAGAAGAACCTGATACCCCAAAGAGGCGTTATCCAGACAGAATCAGGAAGCCTCCTCAAAGACTGAACTTATAATTGCTTAAACTTAACCAATGTATCTTGCAACAGTAATTGTGATTGTAATTCGTTATCATTAGTTGTTAAATGAATGTTATGTACTGTTTATCTAAAAGGGGAGGAATTGTTGTGTATGTACCTTTAAGAGAATAACTGGTCTCAGACTGCAGTACCGGCAGTGACCACCCCTGTATAAAAGGCACTAGAGAGCCTCTGTTGTTTAGTTTCGTTTATGCCTTTCACCAGTAAAGATCTGTTTGTTTTCTCTCCTGCTAGTCCGTGTCTCAATCATTCGTGGACTTAACAGGCGGGACTACAACTTTCGGGGTTGTAGTCCCGCCTCCATCGAGATGCGGCCAATCCACGCGATTTTAACTTGATTGACCTTGTTGAGCCCGCCCAGCGGGCTCAGCAGGCCAATTAAGGGCCACCCGGCAACAGGTGACGTCACAGACTGAAATTTCATCTGTCAAGACGTTTTGACAAATGAAATATCAGTGTTTCACAGCTGTTTGAAGCTGTCAAACACTGACAGTCTTACTTCTAACCTGAGTCCTTCTACACAGACTCAGTTAGAAATCTCACCGGCACAGAAAGCTGCAGGCTGTCACTTTTGACAGTTCGCAGCCATTCTGCTTTCTGTGCCGGTTAGAAGATGGACTCCCGAAACCTAGAGGAAGGAAGGCTGAAAAGGTAAGTACAGGTAATTTAAACTTCTTTACACACTTTAGACACACCAAACAATTTACCTTTGCACCCATGCACCCATCACTCACCTGAACACCGATATCTCGACCCCTCCAAGTCCTTCAACTCGACGGCCCGACTCCTCTAACTTGGCATGGTTTGGAGCCATCGGGATTCCCACACTTCAAGCTTTAAAATAGGGATTAGGCTAAAAACTGCCTGTTAACTACCTGTTAACAGGCAGTTAATTGTCACTAATCCCCTTCCTGCCTCGGGTAGGCGGGTCCCAGTGCGGGGCGGGTACCCGCCTCCTTTGAAATTGGCATGGAGGCGGGTTGGGGGTGGGATGGTGTCGGGACCCCCGAATTCGGGACTTAAACCCCCCGCACGCCTCCATTCCCGACTCCACGGGTCAGTTAAAATCGAGGCCGAATCTAGAACTAGGTGGCATAGTTTCAGAATAAGGGGTCACCCATTTAAATCGGAAATGAGGAGGAATTTCTTCTCTCAGAGGGTCAAGAATCTTTGGAATTCTCTTCCCCGGAGAGCTGTGGAGGCTGGGTCATTGAATATATTCAAGGTGGAGATAGACAGATTTTTGAAAGGTAAGGGTGTCAAGGGTTCTGGGGAGCGGGCAGGGAAGTGGAGTTGAGGCCTAGATCAGATCAGCCATGATCTTAGTGAATGGCGGAGCAGGCTCGAGGGGCCGAATGACCGACTCCCGCTCCTACGTCTTATGTTCTTATGTTTTATGATTTCTTGCGAGCATACAAGACAGGCATCGGAAGAATATTTTAATACAGATTCCCTTTTAGTTGTTCTATCAGAGGTCCTGGACAATCTGTGATTGTTGTAGTAAAGGAAAATGATGTACAATGTAGTTCTAGCATCAAATATTCTGCAGTAATTATAAAAAGTTTTGTTACAAGAACTTGCATTTATATATTACCTTTAATGAAAAAAAAAGAGTGATGCATTTATATAGCACCTTTCACAACCTCAGGACGTCCCAAAGTGCTTTACAGCCAATGAAGTGCTTTTTTTGAAGTGTGGTCACTGTTGTAATGTGGGAAACACGGCAGCCATTTGAGCACAACAAGCTCCCACAAACAGCAATGTGATAATGACCAGATAATCTTGTTTTAGTGATGTTGGTTGAGGGATGAATATTGGCCAGGACACCGGGGATAACTCCCCTGCTCTTCCCAAGGTGCTTCATGAAGGTGGGGTCGGGGGGAAACGGACTCAGAGCAAGAGTTAAGCGAAGACTTAGGAGAGGTGACCAAAGGTCAAAGAGATAGCTTTGGAGAAGAGGCGTGGCAAATGGTGGAGAAGCTCGGAAAGAGAATGCCAGTATTCAGGGTCAAGATGCCTGAAGGCTCGCCTGCCAGTGATATAGTGCAGGGAGGCAGCACACACTGGGCTTGAGTTGGAAGAGTGGAGACACAGGCTGAGACATGGGACTGGAGGAGGTTGTGGAGGTAGGTTGGGGCAAGGCCATGGAAAGCGGTTGGGGGGACACAGAGCGTTTTGGTGAGAACAGGATAATAGGTGAATGGGACGTGGCATAGGATAATATTGGATGAGGTCGAGTTCATGTAAAGTGGAGCTCAGGAGACCATCTAAAGGGATGCTGGAGAAGCTGAGGCTGGAGATGACAACGGTTACCATTGAGGGTTTGAGCAGTGATGGGGTGAGGTACGGACAGAGGTGAGCTATATTACAGAAGTGGATATAGGAAGTATTGGTCACAAGTAGGATATGGGGTGCGAAACTCAGCTCAGGGTCAAACCACACCCCGAGGTTGCTCACCTTTGCTACGACCCGAAAGTGCACGTGGGAAGGGGCTGGATTTGAAGGTTAAGGGCAAGGTTTCTGGGGCAAATTCCTGTTAGCAACATGTGAAAGTAGAAAATGAGTTTTGTCCAGAGTCTCCTATCAAAGTGTTGCTTAAGAATATATTTGGAGGGAGGGAAATTCAGGCTTAAATTATAGCTCAACACTGAGCATCTGTGAGCTTATTTCTGATTGGATAGCCATTATTCTATTGGCAATGGCCAATCAGAACATGGTAGAGGTTAGCCAATCAGGAAGGTGGGTGGTGTGATATTCCAGGTAGACATGCCGGGCTTTGTCATCCTGTTATTTGTAATTCCCGCCCTGAGCTTGAGGCTTTGCAAATCAAGTTGAACAGGTTGAGGGTTTGCTCAATAAACACACCTCGCTAACACTCTCCGCAATCAAGCATGAAAATCACCCGCCATCAGAATTTTAGTAAAATGTATTAGGGGTCATTTTAGACCAGGTCTCCGTGTCCACCGGAGGGCTCAAGAGTTACAACCATCTTTGCCAACTTTCTAAGTTTTGACATTGGTCACCGAGGTTCAACCGCGACTTGACTTAGCAACCAGTTTGCTTATATTGTAACGGGGTAACTGATGTATTTATTTCATTTGTTGCAATCATTCATTAGGATGATAGAACTAGCTTTTTGATCTCTAGTTTTCCAACCAATGAAGGATACAGTCCCCCATCAACATCCTGGGGATCACCATTGACCAGAAACTTAACTGGATCAACCACACAAATACTGTGGCTACAAGAGCGGGTCAGAGGCTGGGTATTCTGCAGCGAGTGTCTCACCTCCTGACTCCCCAAAACCTTTCCACCATCTACAAGGCACAAGTCAGGAGTGTGATGGAATACTCTCCACTTGCCTGGGTGAGTGCAGCTCCAACAACACTCAAGAAGCTCGATACCATCCAGCAGCCCGCTTGATTGGCACCCCATCCACCACCTTAAACATTCACTCCCTCCACCATCGGCGCACCGTGGCTGCAGTGTGTACCATCTACAAGGTGCACTGCAGCAACTCGCCAAGGCTCCTTCGGCAGCACCTCCCAAACCCGCGACCTCTACCACCTGGAAGGACAAGGGCAGCAGGCGCATGGGAACACCACCACCTCCAAATTCCACCCCAAGTCACACACCATCCTGACTTGGAAGTATATCGGCCGATCCTTCATCATCGCTGGGTCAAAATCCTGGAACTCCCTCCCTAACAGCACTGTGGGAGCACCTTCACCACACGGTCTGCGGTGGTTCAAGAAGGCGGCTCACCACCACCTTCTCGAGGGCAAATAGGGGTGGGCAATAAATGCTGACCTTGCCAGCGACGCCCACATCCCAGGAACTAATTTTTTTAATTGACACCGTCCATGCCTATCATGGGCTGCCACCTATAGCAGGCAAATGGTGCCATGTTCACTGAAGTCAATTACAAAAGGCTCTGCTTATAGCGTGTTAAGGGAGGCGTCTATTACAGGCAGTGGCCGGATCAGCCTTGTCTATTACGCGGTGCAACAGATAACATACCTGGACCAGGAGTCTCAAAACAGTTTTGGAGGACTTCCCACTGCTCATGACCCCACTTGCGCCCATTGGTGGATTAAACTTTGCCTCGGGCCAGACGGTTCTCGAACGAGATGCTACAGGATGTGCCGTTTAACCGTCGTACTAACACCAATTATCTTCTGTAGCCCCCCACCACCCCCCACCCTGCCCCGGGCGGGTAAAGCTAAAATCGGGATTCAACATGAGGGTAAAAAGAGAAAATCTGTCAGTGACTGGAGGAAAATTTCACCTCGGTCCAGCATTTAGCCCCATTTGCATATTCAAGTAGGCTCCCACCTGTTTCCTGCCCCACTCCCAAAATCGCAGTGGGTCGGAGGTCAGCAAGACCAGGCCAATAAATAGCGCCGCCTGATTTTCATCCTGCTACTCCACCACTACCACCTCACACAAATCGCCCCATCCACTGCATTCACCCACTGCACACACTGCACACACTCACTGCACACACCCACTGCACACACCCACTGCTCACACCCACTGCACACACTCACTGCACACACCCACTGCACACACTCACTGCACACACTCACTGCAAACATCCACTGCACATACTCACTGCTCACACCCACTGCTCACACTCACTGCACACACCCACTGCACACACCCACTGCACACACTCACTGCACACACCCACTGCACACACTCACTGCACACACCCACTGCTCACACCCACTGCACACACTCACTGCACACACCCACTGCACACACTCACTGCACACACTCACTGCACACACCCACTGCACACACTCGCTGCACACACCCACTGCACATACTCACTGCTCACACTCACTGCACACACCCACTGCACACACTCACTGCTCACACCCACTGCACACACTCACTGTACACACCCACTGCACACACTCACTGCACACACCCACTGCACATACTCACTGCTCACACTCACTGCACATACTCACTGCACACACCTACTGCACACACTCACTGCACACACCCACTGCACACACTCACTGCACATACTCACTGCTCACACTCACTGCACACACTCACTGCACATACTCACTGCTCACACTCACTGCACATACTCACTGCACACACCTACTGCACACACTCACTGCACACACCCACTGCACATACTGACTGCTCACACTCACTGCACACACCCACTGCACACACTCACTGCACACACTCACTGCACACATCCACTGCACATACTCACTGCTCACACTCACTGCACACACCCACTGCACACACTCACTGCTCACACCCACTGCACACACTCACTGTACACACCCACTGCACACACTCACTGCACACACCCACTGCACATACTCACTGCTCACACTCACTGCACATACTCACTGCACACACCTACTGCACACACTCACTGCACACACCCACTGCACACACTCACTGCACATACTCACTGCTCACACTCACTGCACACACTCACTGCACATACTCACTGCTCACACTCACTGCACATACTCACTGCACACACCTACTGCACACACTCACTGCACACACCCACTGCACATACTGACTGCTCACACTCACTGCACACACCCACTGCACACACCCACTGCACACACTCACTGCACACACTCACTGCACACACCCACTGCACATACTCACTGCTCACACTCACTGCACACACCCACTGCACACACCCACTGCACACACTCACTGCACACACCCACTGCACACACTCACTGCACACACCCACTGAACACACCCACTGCTCACACCCACTGCACACACTCACTGCACACACCCACTGCACACACCCACTGCACACACTCACTGCACACACTCACTGCAAACACCCACTGCACATACTCACTGCTCACACCCACTGCACACACCCACTGCACACACTCACTGCACACACCCACTGCACACACTCACTGCACACACTCACTGCACACACCCACTGCACATACTCACTGCTCACACTCACTGCACACACCCACTGCACACACCCACTGCACACACCCACTGCACACACTCACTGCACACACCCACTGCACACACTCACTGCTCACACCCACTGCACACACCCACGGCACACACTCACTGCACACACCCACTGCACACACTCACTGCACACACCTACTGCACACACACACGCTCACACTCACTGCACGCACCTACTGCACACACTCACTGCACACACTCACTGCACACACCCACTGCACATACCCACTGCACACACTCACTGCACACACTCACTGCACACACCCACTGCACATACTCACTGCTCACACTCACTGCACACAGCCACTGCACACACCCACTGCACACACCTACTGCACACACTCACTGCACACACCCACTGCACACACTCACTGCACACACTCACTGCACACACCCACTGCACATACCCACTGCACACACTCACTGCACACACTCACTGCACACACTCACTGTACACACCCACTGCACACACTCACTGCACACACCCACTGCACATACTCACTGCTCACACTCACTGCACACACCCACTGCACACACATACTGCTCACACCCACTGCACACACCTACTGCTCACACCCACTGCACACACTCACTGCACACACCCACTGCACATACTCACTGCTCACACTCACTGCACACACCCACTGCACACACTCACTGCTCACACCCACTGCACACACTCACTGTACACACCCACTGCACACACTCACTGCACACACCCACTGCACATACTCACTGCTCACACTCACTGCACATACTCACTGCACACACTCACTGCACACACCCACTGCACACACACACTGCTCACACCCACTGCACGCACCTACTGCACACACTCACTGCACACACTCACTGCACACACCCACTGCACACACCCACTGCACACACTCACTGCACACACTCACAGCACACACCCACTGCACACGCTCACTGCACACACCCACTGCACATACTCACTGCTCACACTCACTGCACACACCCACTGCACACACCTACTGCACGCACTCACTGCACACACTCACTGCACACGCCCACTGCACATGCCCACTGCACACACTCACTGCACACACCCACTGCACATACTCACTGCTGACACTCACTGCACACACCCACTGCACACACCTACTGCTCACACCCACTGCACACACTCACTGCACACACCCACTGCACATACTCACTGCTCACACTCACTGCACACACCCACTGCACACACTCACTGCTCACACCCACTGCACACACTCACTGCACATACTCACTGCACACACTCACTGCACACACCCACTGCACACACACACTGCTCACACCCACTGCACGCACCTACTGCACAAACTCACTGCACACACTCACTGCACACACCCACTGCACACACCCACTGCACACACTCACTGCACACACTCACAGCACACACCCACTGCACACACTCACTGCACACACCCACTGCACATACTCACTGCTCACACTCACTGCACACACCCACTGCACACACCCACTGCACACACCTACTGCACGCACTCACTGCACACACTCACTGCACATGCCCATTGCACATGCCCACTGCACGCACTCACTGCACAAACCCACTGCACATACTCACTGCTCACACTCACTGCACAAACCCACTGCACACACCTACTGCTCACACCCACTGCACACACTCACTGCACACACCCACTGCACATACTCACTGCTCACACTCACTGCACACACCCACTGCACACACTCACTGCTCACACCCACTGCACACACTCACTGTACACACCCACTGCACGCACTCACTGCACACACCCACTGCATATACTCACTGCTCACACCCACTGCACACACCCACTGCACGCACCTACTGCACACACTCACTGCACACACTCACTGCACACACTCACTGCACACACCCACTGCACACACTCACTGCACACACTCACTGCACACACTCACAGCACATACCGACTGCACACACTCACTGCACACACCCACTGCACATACTCACTGCTCACACCCACTGCACACACCCACTGCACACACTCACTGCACACACTCACTGCACACGCCCACTGCACATAACCACTGCACACACTCACTGCACACACTCATTGCACACACTCACTGCACACACTCACTGCAGACACTCACTGCACACACTCACTGCACACACCCACTGCACACACTCACTGCACACACTCACTGCACACACTCACTGCACACACCCACTGCACATACTCACTGCTCACACTCACTGCACACACCCACTGCACACACTCACTGCTCACACCCACTGCACACACTCACTGTACACACCTACTGCACACACTCACTGCACACACCCACTGCACGTACTCACTGCTCACACTCACTGCACATACTCACTGCACACACCTACTGCACACACTCACTGCACACACCCACTGCACATACTGACTGCTCACACTCACTGCACACACCCACTGCACACACTCACTGCACATACTCACTGCTCACACTCACTGCACACACTCACTGCACATGCTCACTGCTCACACTCACTGCACATACTCACTGCACACACCTACTGCACACACTCACTGCACACACCCACTGCACATACTGACTGCTCACACTCACTGCACACACCCACTGCACACACCCACTGCACACACTCACTGCACACACTCACTGCACACACCCACTGCACATACTCACTGCTCACACTCACTGCACACACCCACTGCACACACCCACTGCACACACTCACTGCACACACCCACTGCACACACTCACTGCACACACCCACTGCACATACCCACTGCACACACTCACTGCACACACTCACTGCACACACCCACTGCACACACTCACTGCACACACCCACTGCACATGCTCACTGCTCACACTCACTGCACACAGCCACTGCACACACTCACTGCACACACCCACTGCACACACTCACTGCACACACCTACTGCACACACACACGCTCACACTCACTGCACACACCCACTGCACATACTCACTGCTCACACTCACTGCACACACCCACTGCACACACCCACTGCACACACTCACTGCACACACTCACTGCAAACACCCACTGCACATACTCACTGCTCACACCCACTGCACACACCCACTGCACACACTCACTGCACACACCCACTGCACACACTCACTGCACACACTCACTGCACACACCCACTGCACATACTCACTGCTCACACTCACTGCACACACCCACTGCACACACCCACTGCACACACTCACTGCACACACCCACTGCACACACTCACTGCTCACACCCACTGCACACACTCACTTCACACACTCACTGCACACACCCACTGCACACACTCACTGCACACACTCACTGCACACACCCACTGCACACACACACGGCACAGACTCACTGCACACACTCACTGCACACACTCACTGCACACACCCACTGCACATACCCACTGCACACACTCACTGCACACACTCACTGCACACACCCACTGCACACACTCACTGCACACACCCACTGCACATGCTCACTGCTCACACTCACTGCACACAGCCACTGCACACACCCACTGCACACACCTACTGCACACACTCACTGCACACACTCACTGCACACACCCACTGCACACACTCACTGCACACACCCACTGCACATACCCACTGCACACACTCACTGCACACACTCACTGCACACACCCACTGCACACACTCACTGCACACACCCACTGCACATGCTCACTGCTCACACTCACTGCACACAGCCACTGCACACACCCACTGCACACACCTACTGCACACACTCACTGCACACACTCACTGCACACACCCACTGCACACACTCACTGCACACACCCACTGCACACACTCACTGCACACACTCACTGCACACACTCACTGTACGCACCCACTGCACACACTCACTGCACACACCCACTGCACATACTCACTGCTCACACTCACTGCACACACCCACTGCACACACCTACTGCTCACACCCACTGCACACACCTACTGCTCACACCCACTGCACACACTCACTGCACACACCCACTGCACATACTCACTGCTCACACCCACTGCACACACTCACTGTACACACCCACTGCACGCACTCACTGCACACACCCATTGCACACACTCACTGCACACACCCACTGCACATACCCACTGCACACACTCACTGCACACACTCACTGCACACACTCACTGTACGCACCCACTGCACACACTCACTGCACACACCCACTGCACATACTCACTGCTCACACTCACTGCACACACCCACTGCACACACCTACTGCTCACACCCACTGCACACACCTACTGCTCACACCCACTGCACACACTCACTGCACACACCCACTGCACACACTCACTGCTCACACCCACTGCACACACTCACTGTACACACCCACTGCACGCACTCACTGCACACACCCACTGCACATACTCACTGCTCACACTCACTGCACATACTCACTGCACACACTCACTGCACACACTCACTGCACACACCCACTGCACACACACACTGCTCACACCCACTGCACGCACCTACTGCACACACTCACTGCACACACTCACTGCACACACCCACTGCACACACCCACTGCACACACTCACTGCACACACTCACAGCACACACCCACTGCACACACTCACTGCACACACCCACTGCACATACTCACTGCTCACACTCACTGCACACACCCACTGCACACACCCACTGCACACACCTACTGCACGCACTCACTGCACACACTCACTGCACACGCCCACTGCACATGCCCACTGCACACACTCACTGCACACACTCATTGCACACACTCACTGCAGACACTCACTGCACACACTCACTGCACACACTCACTGCACACACCCACTGCACACACTCACTGCACACACCCACTGCACATACTCACTGCTCACACTCACTGCACCCACCCACTGCACACACTCTCTGCTCACACCCACTGCACACACTCACTGTACACACCCACTGCACACACTCACTGCACACACCCACTGCACATACTCACTGCTCACACTCACTGCACATACTCACTGCACACACCTACTGCACACACTCACTGCACACACCCACTGCACATACTGACTGCTCACACTCACTGCACACACCCACTGCACACACTCACTGCACATACTCACTGCTCACACTCACTGCACACACTCACTGCACATACTCACTGCTCACACTCACTGCACATACTCACTGCACACACCCACTGCACACAACCACTGCACACACCTACTGCACACACTCACTGCACACACTCACTGCACACACCCACTGCACATACTCACTGCTCACACTCACTGCACACACCCACTGCACACACTCAATGCTCACACTCACTGCACACACCTACTGCACACACTCAGTGCAAACACTCACTTCACACAACCACTGCACACACTCGCTGCACACACTCACTGCACACACTCATTGCACACACTCACTGCAAAACACCCTCTGCACACACTCACTGTGGGGGAAAATAGAATATGTGAGTAAGCTTGCAGCGAACATAAAATCTGACAGTAATAGCTTCTATAGATATGTGAAGAGAAAAAGATTGGTGAAGTCAAGCGTAGGTCCCTTGCAGTCAGAATCAGGGGAATTTATAATGGGCAACAAAGAAATGGCAGACCAATTAAATACATACTTTGGTTCTGTCTTCACAAAGGAGGACACAAAAAACTTCCCAGAGATGTCAGGGGACATAGGCTCTAATGAGAGGGAGGAACTGAATGAAATCAGTATTTGTAGGGAAATGGTGTTATGGAAATTGACGAGATTGAAGGCCAATAAATCCCCAGTGTAGTGTATGTGCCTTTAAGTCAGAACTACTTTTACAGCTCCTGTATACTGTAGTACCGGCAGTGACCACACCTGTATATAAGCCTTGCGCATGCCTGTACCCCCAGTCTTGAGATTACCCTCCTCCAGTGAAGACCTGTTTATTGTTAATTTACAGCATCCGTGTGATTATTGAATAACAGCATATCCTCAGAATCACGGATCTAACAGTGGCGACGAGTGTCGATTCGAATCTACCTGCAACAAAAAAAAAGAAAGTAAGTCGAGGCCAGGAACACGGGCGTCGACCACGAGCAACCGCCCAGTCGTCAGGCAGAGAGTGAACATCGCAGGGGAGGCTGTGGAGAGCCGGGCTTGGTTCCCCAGCCACGATGATCAGCAAGAGACTGCCGACAGGTCCAGTGCAGACCCTCCCCGAGCAGCGGCGGCTAAAGCCGACCGACGGCGGAGAAAAAGCCGAGCAGCATCGACGGGGTAAGACAGAGGGTTAAGCACACAGGGCGCAGCCAGGGGTTGAACACCGAGCGGCGTCGAGAAAAAGAAAACAAACCAGAGAGAGAGAGGGTAAAGAAACAGCCGGGTCCAAGACTGAGCGGCGGCAAAAAAAAAAGAAGAACGCGCAGAGCACAGCCAGGGCTCACGGGCTGAACAGGGTCTGCGGGGAGAAGAAGGGAGAGCGCAGGAGATGCCATTGAGCCATGGAGAAGAAGGGAGAGCGCAGGAGACGCCATTTTGTGCCAGCGGAGAAGAAGGGGAAGCGCGGGAGATGCCATTTTTGACAGTTAACTCACACCCAGGGATGCCGAAGAGTGGCAGTATCTCTACGTTCGACAATGAAGTCGACGAAGATTGGGCGACATATGTGGAACGTATTGAGGTGTACTGCAGGGCGAATGAAGTGCCAGATGCTAATAAAGCACTGGTTTTGTTAAATTCCATGGGTGCAAAAACTTATGGGTTACTGCGAAATCTAATAACCCCACAGAAGCCGGTGAACAAGAATTTTGAAAGCATAGTCGAAATCCTACAGGACGACTTAAACCCCACACTGCTGCTGATAGCAGAACGATTTAAGTTCCATAAAAGGAACCAACACAAAGACGAAAGCAATGCTGAGTACCTAACGGAACTGCGCAAGCTATCGAAACACTGCCAGTTTGGAGCGGGACTAGCAGATACGTTAAGGGACAAGTTTGTGTGTGGGCTACAAAGTGAAGGAACCCAGAAACGGCTTCTATCAGAAAAGGATCTTACACTGGACAAAGCTTTCAGTATGGCAGTATCACACGAAGCAGCCGCAAGGGGCGCTGCAGAGATACAACGGAGACCGCAAGAATATGGCACCAAGGAAATGTCCTATGGAACAGGGAAGTGCTATCGCTGCAGCAGAACAACACATGACCAGAAAGATTGTTGGTTCAAGGACCAACTGTGCAGACAGTGTGGGAAAGCAGGACACATAGCAAGAGTCTGCAGGTCTGGGAAGAAAACCAACGGTAAGAGATCCCCACAGGAGAAGTACAAAAAGGTACACCAGGTGATGGACAGTGGTTCAGACGAACAGAAAATTGACACAGACTCCGGAAGCAAGGAGCTGGGTTGTCTGAAACTACATAAGGTAACCGAAATGGAGGATCACCAGACTCTCTGGGTTACACTCAAGATAGACGGAGTCCAAGTGAAAATGGAATTGGACACAGGATCAGCCCTAACAGTCATAAATCAAAGGGACTACAAGCGGTTATTTTCACATATACCCTTGAAAGCTACAGAGATTGTCTTGAAGACGTATACGGGGCAAAAAGTCTACCCCAAAGGAAAAATAAGGGTGAAAGTAATATATAAAGGCCAGGAAATACCTAAAATGGATATATATGTATTGCCAGATGGAGGACCACCACTGCTAGGACGTGAATGGATCCGGAAGATACAATTTGATTGGCATTCCATACAGGCACTGAAGGTTGAGGCCAAAAAGGATGACGACGTCACACCTGGACTGTAGTGTATGTACCCGTCTATCTTTAAGGGAACTATTGAATGTAACCGTTCACCTTTAAGGGAACTACTTTAGGTGTGGCACTATTTGTTTGGCTTCTGTATACTGTAATACCGATAGTGACCACACCAGTATATAAGTGTTGTAGCAGGATTGCTGGGGCAGATTCGCCCGGACCTTCGAATAGTAAAGACCTGTTTTGTTTGTACTTCTGAAGTCTGTGTATTTATTAACTGCAGAACCCACAGACTTTACAGTGGCGACGAGTCCAATCGTACCCTGCGGCAAGATTACCAAAGCAAGAAGAGCGTCGAAGAGAGGCAACCGCCCTCGTCGTGCTGCTGAAAGAAAACACGAGGCTGCAGCAGGAGAAAGGTGGAAGACTTTAGCAACAAAAGCTTCCATTAGCAACAGGCACTGACTACCCTTCTACCACGGTGCGGAGTGAGCCGATCAGCAGGGAACAAGGCGGCCGAAGAGACTGTGAGTAGGGGAAGGTGTAGAAGTATCCGGAGGATAAGGGCAGAGCACTCGACCTCGGTCGAGGGGGAGCTGTGCCGGCCAAAAGTCGGGTCCAACGGCGTTGGGTGACAGCCGGACCGCGATCGGCGGGAAAAATCCGGGCAGCGACCGCAGCCACGAAGCGCTGAGCCTGCGAGTAGGCGCGGGAGGAGAAACCCAGCCGCAGCCGGGGAGGGAAACACCGGTCTACGAGAGGGCTGGGGAGGCGAACGGGAACCGTGCGGGTGAGAGCCGGGTGCGGAGAGAGAGACTGCGAGGAGCCAGTCCAGCGGCTGAGCTGTTCTCCACCAACGGGGTACTCAGAGCCGGCAAAACCGAACGTGCGGGAGTGGGTGAGAGACACAGCCGAAAACGGGGTGAGAGACTGCGTGAGAGCCAGTCCAGCGGCTGAACTGTTCTCTACCAACGGGGTACCCAGGGCCGGTAGCACCGAACGTGCGGGTGAGAGAGCGACAGAGCCGGGTACGGAGAGAGAGACTGCGCGAGAGCCAGTCCAGCGGCTGAACTGTCCTCCGTTAACGGGGTGTACCCAGCGCCGGTAGAGCCGTGCGGGCGGGAGGAAAAGACATAGCCGAGTAAGGGGAGCTGTGCGGAAGCCAGCCAGCGGCTGAACCTGTCCGCTGTGGGGGAAGCGTACCCCTTCCACCGGGAAGAAACGCGGGAAGCCGCCATTAGGCGGAGAAGACACCAGAAGCGGGAAACCGCCATTGAAGTGGGCGGGGCGAGAAAGGAAGAGCGGGAAACCGCCATTTTCGCGGGAAACCCGCCATCTTGATTGACATACCGCCATTGAAGTGGGCGGGGAGAGAAGGAAAGAGCGGGAAACCGCCGATTTCGCGGGAAAACCGCCATCTTAGAAACAAACAAATAAATAAGAATGCTTAAAGAAATACTGGTGCTGCTCCCAAGGGAAGAAAAATGCCTAAGCGAGGGAATATTAACGACTTTAATTCTGAAATAGAAGACTGGGCCACGTACGTGGAACGCATAGAGATCTATTGCGAAGCCAACAAAATAGAGGAAGACGACAAGGCGATAACATTGCTAAACTCGATGGGGGCAAAAACATACGGGCTCTTGAAGCATCTAATAGCACCAAATAAGCCAGCGGATCAGACCTTCGAAGAGATTGTGGCTGTGCTGAAGGACCACTTGAACCCCACACCGCTGATGCTGGCTGAACGATTCAAATTCTACGCAAGAACGCAGAAGAAAGACGAAAGCAATGCGGAATACTTGGTCGAACTGCGTAGGCTAGCGAAATACTGCCAGTTCGGAGGGAATCTGACAGAAGCGCTGCGGGACAAGTTCGTATGCGGATTGTCCAAAGAAGGGACGCAGAAGCGACTACTGGAAGAGAACGACCTCACACTGGACAGGGCTGTCCTTATAGCTGCATCGCACGAAGCCGCAGCGAAAGGAACGGCGGAAATGCAACTAAAGGCGGCGGCACTCGGGGTGGACCAAATTACTTCAAGCACAACAAAATGCTACCGTTGTGGGAAGACAACGCATGACCAGAATCAATGCTGGTTTAAGAACCAAGAGTGTAGGAAATGTGGCAAACTGGGTCACATCGCGAAGGTATGCCGGTCCGGGAAAAAGACCAATAATCAAAGGAAGCCACCACAAGAAAAGTACAACAAGGTACACAAGGTGGCTGAGAAGAGTTCAGACGAACAGAATTCAGACTCAGACCCGAACAACCAGGAGCTGGGTAGGCTGAGAATCCACAATGTGGGTAAAGAAACGGATCTACAGGCCATCTGGGTCATACTAAAAATAGCTGGAGTCCAAGTAAGAATGGAGCTGGACACTGGATCAGCTCTATCAGTCATCAACCGATGGGACTACCACCGGCTATTCTCTCACATACCTTTAAGAAATACCAAGTTCGTATTACAGACATACACGGGGCATAACGTATACCCCGTGGGGAAAATAAGAGTCAAGGTGAGAGATAGGGGTAAAGAACACCCAAGAATGAACTTGTACGTATTACCTGAGGGAGGACCACCACTTCTAGGACGGGAGTGGATTAAGAAAATAGACATGGAATGGCATTACCTAAAAGCCATAATGAGGGAGGACTCGGTGCAAGCTATTAGCTCAGATTCTGAAATGGATGATGATAAGACCAAGTCGAATATGGAAGACAAGGCTAAAAGGGACTTGCCGACGATGGGAAAGAAAACGAAGACATGCAGAAGGACTTATGGTACCAAGAAGAATAAAGCTGCAGAGCAGAACTCCAGGTTGACAGAGAATTCTGAGCCTGTTCAAGCAAAGGATTCATCCATGACGGAAGAACACCGAGCTCGGACGCAAACTTATGTCAAAGTACGACAACAATTAGAACAGTTGAGTGACCGTCTCGTACAAGAGATGAAAAATATGGAAAGGTTCTGGGACACCGAATGGGAGAACCTGGAAAGACTACAGAGACAGCTAGCTCAAGCAGAGAGCGACCATAGAGCCATCGTGGTCAAATACCAATCACATTCCCCTGATGCTGTTCAGGAACTAGAATATTTACAGAATGAACCAAAGGAAGAGGAATCTTCAGGGAGCCAGGATTTTATTCCAGTTCTTCTCTACGACTCCTTACAAGCAGAGTGTGAGAAGTTGAAAGAACAGTATGAACAGGCCCAGGCTACAATTCTGGAGGGGGTTAACTCGGCAGCCTCCGAAAAGCTAGTTTCAGTAGAAGCATATGAACAACTAAAGGTTGAACATGAGCAAGAAGTCCAAAGGCTGCAGGAAATTCTTGATGAGCTCAAGGCCAAGACAGATTCATCGGTAGGAGCTCCATCCATAGATGAGAAATTAGAGGTGAAAATCATGGCAGAGCATGAAAGACAGGATGTCCAAGAACTTATAAAAACATTGAAGGACACCCAAGACAAATATGAGGCGGCAATGACCGAGGTTCAACAACTTGAAGAACAGATTCAACTGGGAATCCTTTCAGTGGAAGAACAGGACACTGTAAGAATGGTCCCTGAACATGAACTAGAGAGCATCAGGGCGCAACTTTTCCGAGCGCTGAAAGCCAAAGTTCAAGAGGAACGTAAGGTGGAAGTATTGGAGAAAGAGGTGGAGGAAATGGAGAAGACTCTGATCCACTGTGTTCCCAGGGAAGAGTTAACGGTCAGCCAACTCCTTCATATGCTGAAGGACAAGACTCTGCAAGGGGAACAATCTGAACACGAGCTTCAATCTTCAGGGGGAACGAGTTCGGAGCTCTCAAAAGTCACGGAGATAGCTGAGGTGGCAACACAAATTTTACAAGGATGCCAAAAGTACGTTGAATCACATCAAGGTGAACAGAAGAATGTGGAAACCGTTACTTCAGTAGAAGGGTTAAATAGCCTGATAACGCAATTACCGATGGAAAGGAAGGTATTGAACTCACAAATGAGGTCCGTCGTGAAGGAATGGCAGATAACCCAGGAAGAGCGGGATGAATATGAATGCATGAAGAAGGCTTTTCAAGAAAGATGTTTAGGGAAGGAACCACCGTCAGCTAACGTCCAGACGGGTGAGGAGGAAGAAGAAGTCTCTCTCGCTGGCCTAACTCAGGACGAACCCGAATATTACCATGACCTGTTGAGTGACACTGAATATTACGAGGATGTGGTCTGCCCAGCTTGTGATGAAAACTCTCAAAGTGCTGAAATCCGGAGGAAGCACTTAAGGTCTAAGGAGCATAGAGAGTTGGTGGCGCTACAGCTGGCAGCCGAGAAAGGAGCTCCGAGAGTTTCAAAAAGGCAGAAAAGAAAAAGAAGAAGCAGAAGATAATAACTGTCTAAAATATTAGCACTTCTACCATTCCAGGCGGGACATTACGAAAGGAGCTAAATTAGTTGAAAAACTGGAAAATGTCAAGACAGCCAGTTGGTTGTAAAAGTCCGCACTGCTGGTTCAACAGGACGAAGGTTCAAGCTGTTACGTCAAGAAAAAGGCTATGGAGGAGTCACGCTAGCCAGGTAACCCGGCTACACCAAAGAAATGTTGTTCGGAACGAGTCAAGATCAGAGACTGAATCTATGAACTGTTTCCGCAGAGACTGAACCTGTGAACTGTTTCCACCGAGATTATATTTGTAAATTGTTTTATATGACATTGACTCCACCGAGATTATATCTGTAATTTGTTTTATAGGAAGTTGAAGATATGTATGTTTAATGGGGACTCTGTAAGTAATAAGCTAAAAAGGGAGGATTGTAGTGTATGTACCCGTCTATCTTTAAGGGAACGATTGAATGTAACCGTTCACCTTTAAGGGAACTACTTTAGGTGTGGCACTATTTGTTTGGCTTCTGTATACTGTAATACCGATAGTGACCACACCAGTATATAAGTGTTGTAGCAGGATTGCTGGGGCAGATTCGCCCGGACCTTCGAATAGTAAAGACCTGTTTTGTTTGTACTTCTGAAGTCTGTGTATTTATTAACTGCACAACCCACAGACTTTACATGGACGACTGTCAAAAATGCTAACTGACGCAAAAGAAGTGTTCCAGGAGGGACTAGGAACGCTAAAAGGCATAACAGCAACGATTAAAATAGAGGAAAATGCAAGCCCAAAGTTTCTTAAGGCCAGACCAGTGCCTTATGCGATCAGACCAGCTGCTGAAGCAGAGCTGGAAGGGTTGGAGCGTTCAGGAGTACTGTCCAAAGTGGACTGGAGCGAGTGGGCTACACCCATCGTTCCTGTAATGAAGAGGTCATTGAGTAATACGCCTGGGGAACCAAAGAAGGTCCGCATCTGTGGGGATTTTAAGGTGACAGTGAACCCAGTCCTTCACACGGTACAATATCCGCTTCCACGAATTGAGGATATTTTCGCCTCGCTATCTGGAGGTAAACGCTTCATCAAAATTGATCTAGCCCAGGCGTACTTGCAAATGGAGGTAGAAGAAGCTTCGAAACAATACCTTACGATTAACACTCATAAAGGCCTCTATCAATACAACCGGATGGTGTTCGGAGTAGCCTCGGCTCCGGCTATCTGGCAAAGGGCGATGGATCAGGTCCTGCAAGGGATTCCAGGGACCCAGTGTTATTTGGACAACATCTTGGTCACGGGCGAAAATGACAGTGATCACCTCGCCAACTTGGAGAAGGTGCTCACCAGATTAAAGGAGTATGGGCTACGAGCTAATCGCCACAAATGCGAGTTTTTCCAGAAACAGATCTCGTATTGTGGCCACGTCATCGATGAAGAGGGGTTACATAAGTCCCCTGACAAGATTGAGGCAGTAGTCAAGGCTCCAGCACCGGAAAATGTGTCACAACTGAGGTCGTGCCTCGGGCTGGTAAACTACTACCACAAGTTCTTACCAAATTTGTCCACGGTATTACACCCACTGAACACCCTACTGCAAACAGGGGTACCATGGAAGTGGGATGACAAACGTAGACGAGCTTTCCAGAAGTGTAAAGAATTGATCACATCAAAAGAGGTGTTGGCCCATTTCAACCGAGCACTACCAATTCGTTTAGCATGTGATGCATCACCCTATGGTATTGGAGCGGTGCTGTCGCACAAATTCTCAGACGGGTTGGAGAGGCCAGTAGCCTTTGCGTCTCGGTCACTAACCTCAGCCGAGCGCAACTACGCCCAGATTGACAGAGAGGCCCTCAGCCTAGTATGGGGAGTAAAAAAATTCAACCACTATCTGCATGGGCAGAAGTTCACCTTGCTGACTGACCACCAACCACTTGTCTCCATCTTTAATCCTAAGAAGGGCGCTGCAGTGATGACTGTACAGCGGTTACAAAGATGGTCCCTGTTTCTAGGGGCGAATCAATATGAAATAGAATATAAAGGCACGAAACAGCATGGGAACGCTGATGGGCTATCACGCCTGCCACTGCCTACTGTGGAGGAAGCACCAGCAGTGGACCCTATCGAGATATTTTATTCGTTAATAATTGAACGATTGCCAGTAACGAATGCGGATATAGAGAAGGAGACCCGCAATGATCCGATGCTGTCTCGGGTATATGATTTGACGGTGAGGGGATGGCCAACACATGGCGACTCACTGTTGCCAGCATTCTCATCCAGAAGAGAACAGCTGTCAGTATGCCAGGGGACAGTGATGTGTGGATCCAGAGTGGTGATTCCACCCAAATTAAGGGAGAGAGTGCTAAATGAGCTACATGAAGGTCATCTGGGGGGAGTGAAAATGAAAAGCCTTGCTAGGGCTTATGTGTGGTGGCCGGGAATCGATCAACAAATCGAAGACCTAACTAAGAGCTGCTTAGGATGCCAGAAGGTCCAAAATGCACCACCACAGGCCCCTCTACACCCATGGGAGTGGCCCTCCTCTCCATGGCAACGGGTGCATATTGATTTCGCTGGTCCATTCATGGACTCAATGTTCTTAATAGCAGTGGATGCTCATTCAAAGTGGCCTGAGGTGATAAAAATGTCTTCAACCACTACAGAGAAAACGATTGCAGTCCTACGGACCATATTCGCCAGAAACGGTTTGCCAGAGCAGATTTGCTCTGATAATGGACCACAGTTTGCGTCCGACGAGTTTCAAAAATTTATGAGAAGGAATGGGGTAAGGCATTACACATCCGCCCCGTATCATCCAGCCACAAATGGATTGGCTGAGAGGTTCGTACAAACCTTTAAGAAGGCGATAAAGGCCATGTGCGACGATGAAATTCCACTACAGCATAAGATGGACAATTTCTTATTAGCCTACCGAAACGCGACACATGCAGTTACCAACCAGACCCCGGCCATGATGTTCTTTAACCGAAGGTTGAGATCTCGTCTGGACTTGCTCAGACCAAATGTGCGAAGAAATGTTGAGGACAAACAATTCCAGCATCTCAATGAGAAGCCGACAAGGAGCTTCAATGTAGGGCAACCAGTCTTGGCCCGTGACTATCGAACAGAGAAATGGCAACCCGGAACAATATGTACAAGGCAGGGGCCATTAATGTACACAGTGGATGTTGGGGAGAACATTGTGAGACGCCACGTCGATCAGATCTTAGCGTCACAGGAACGCGTCAACCCCATGTCTCGAGTACCTGGGGATGAACCCGACATGCCGGTAGCATCTACCTCCGAACCAGTAGCAGTGGAACCCGATGAACTACCCGATGAAAAGGGGTCAGAATCGCCTCTGCGCCAAGAACAAGAACCTCCGGGAAGGCGCTATCCCGAAAGGGTCAGGAAGCCGCCCCAAAGACTGAATCTATAAATGGACTATTGTTGTTTAATGTACATGTTAAAGTGTTAATTGTTATTTGAATATTATGGGTACTACTAATCTAAAAGGGGAGGAATTGTAGTGAATGTGCCTTTAAGTCAGAACTACTTTTACAGCTCCTGTTTACTGTAGTACCGGCAGTGACCACACCGGTATATAAGCTTTGCGCATGCCTCTGTACCCCCAGTCTTGAGACTACCCTCCTCCAGTAAAGACCTGTTTATTGTTAATTTACAGCTTCCGTGTGATTATTGAATAACAGCATATCCTCAGAATCACGGATCTACCTCCCAGGGTACGTAAGGAAGTGGCCCTAGAAATAGTCGATGCATTGCTGGTCATCTTCCAAAATTTTATAGACTCTGAAACAGTTCCCATGGATTGGAGGGTAGCTAATGTAACCCCACTATTCAAAAAAGGTGGTAGAGAGAAAACGGGGAATTATAGACCGGTAAGCCTGACATCGGTAGTGTGGAAAATGCTAGAGTCTATTATAAAAGATGTAATAGCAGAGCACTTGGAAGACAGTGACAGGATCGGACAAAGTCAACATGGATTTACAAAACGTAAATTGTGCTTGACTAATCTACTGGAATTTTTTGAGAATGTAATTGGTAGAATAGATAAGGGAGAACCAGTGGATGTGGTGTATTTGGACTTACAGATGGCTTTCGATAAGGTCCCGCATAAGAGATTAGCGTGTAAAGTTAAGGCACATGGGATTGGGGCAAGGTACTGTCTTGGATAGAGAACTGGTTGGCAGACAGGAAGCAAAGAGTTGGAATAAACGGATCTTTTCCGAGTGGCAGGCAGTGACTAGTGGAGTACCGCAGGGATCGGTGCTAGGGCCCCAGCTATTCACAATATATATTAATGATCTAGACGAGGGAACTAGATGTAATATCTCCAAGTTTGCAGATGACACAAAGCTAGGTGGGCGTGTGTGCTGTGAGGAGGATGCCGAGAAACTCCAATATGATTTGGACAGGTTGGGTGATTGGGCAGATGCATGGCAAATGCAGTATAATGTGGATAAGTGCGAGGTTATCCACTTCGGTGGCAAAAACAGGAAGACAGATTATTATCTGAATGGCAATAGATTGGGAGAAGGGGAAGTGCAATGAGACTTGGGTGTCCTTGTGCACCAGTCGCTGAAGGTAAGCATGCAGGTGCAGCAAGTGGTTAAGAAGGCAAATGGTATGTTGGCCTTCATAGCGAGAGGATTTGAGTACAGGAGCAAGGATGTCTTGCTGCAGTTGTACAGGGCCTTGGTGAGACCACACCTTGAGTATTGTGTGCAGTTTTGGTCACCTTATCTGAGGAAGGATGTTCTTGCCATGGAGGGAGTGCAGCGAAGATTCACCAGATTGATACCTGGGATGGCAGGAATGACGTATGAGGAGAGATTGGGTCGATTAGGCTTATATTCACTAGAGTTTAGAAGAATGAGAGGGGATCTCATTGAAACTTATAAAATTCTAACAGGACTAGACAGACTAGATGCAGGAAGGATGTTCCCGATGGCGGGGGAGTCCAGAACCAGGGGTCACAGTCTAAGGATGAGGGGTAAGCCATTTAGGACAGAGATGAGGAGGAATTTCTTCACCCAGAGTGGTGAACCTGTGGAATTCTCTACCACACAAGGCAGTTGAGGCCAATTCATTAAATATATTCAAGAAGGAGTTAGATATATTTCTTAAGGCTAAAGGGATCAAGGGATATGGGGAGAAAGCAGGGACAGGGTACTGAATTTGGATGATCAGCCATGATCTCATTAAATGGCTGAACAGGCTCGAGGGGCCGAATGGCCTACTCCTGCTCCTATCTTCTATGTTTCTATGTTTCACTGCACACACTCACTGCACACACTCACTGCAAAACACCCTCTGCACACACTCACTGCATAACACTCACTGCACACACTCACTGCCCACACTCACTGTACACACTGCAAAACACTCACTGCACACACTCACTGCAAAACACCCTCTGCACACACTCACTGCACACACTCACATCACACACTCACTGCACACACTCACTGCTCACACCCACTGCTCACACCCACTGCACACACTCACTGCCCACACTCACTGCAAAACACTCACTGCACACACTCACATCACACACTCACTGCACACACCCACTGCACACACTCACTGCTCACACCCACTGCTCACACTCACTGCTCACACCCACTGCACACACTCACTGCTCACACCCACTGCACACACTCACATCACACACTCACTGCACACACCCACTGCACACACTCACTGCTCACACCCACTGCACACACTCACTGCACACATCCACTGCACGCACTCACTGCACACACTCACTGCACACTCACTGCACATACAAACTGCACACACTTACTGCACGCACTCACTGCACACACTTACTGCACTCACTGCACATACCCACTGCACACACTCACTGTGCACACTCACTGCACACACCCACTGCACTTATCGACTGCACACTTCCATTTGTACGTCCACCCACTCCAGTTGCCACAAGAATAGAAACCCAACCCAACTGCCCTGTTCGACAGGATAGGTGGCCCTTGCCTCTCTCCAACAAAACACCCTGATCCAAAAGCACATTAGCCAGCCATACCTGTATGTATAACTGCCAACACACTGATCGTATCAAAGTACTGTATGTGTTCCTGCAAATGCCTTGTAAGCAAAACTGTTCAAGTGCGGCACTGCACAAACCGATGCACAGTACGGATAAAGTACCCCGGTACGGCTCCTGTTTCGGTTCAGTACAGTCATCCGCACAAGACTGCAAAACAGGAGATGGGTTTATCCAGACCCAGGAGGGACTTGTTTCGCCTCTCCGTAACCCGACTGCAAGCCATGCACAAGGGAAGTTTTTATTCCTTGCTGCTGCTTCTGGCCCAGGGCTCACAGTCAGCACCTATTAATAACTCCTCCATCAATTCGAGCTGTCCCGCGTGTGGGGGAGCAGGGCCGGAGATGAAAGGGGGCCACTTGTTGGCCCGGTTTCCAGATCCCACCATCAGCGGCATTTAATTACTTCCCCAGTTCGGAATACGGGGGAGTGGGAGTGAGGTTGGGGGGGGACGGGACTCTGAGGACAGAACGCATGTGGAACTGCTGATGTACTGGAGAGATGTTTGAAATATGTCAATGTTCTCCCACAACTATTATTGGTAACACATCGCCACATGCTACAACACTTGATTCAGATGTAAAAGGGGAAAAAAAGGTGGCCAGATTATATATATTTACACTGAGGCTGGCTCACAATATCATAACTCCAGGATGATTGATTCCAGAGAAAGCCACACATAACATAAATAAAAAAATAAATCTGACAACACTGCAAAGTTCAGAATGTTTTCCCTCCATTCCCATTGTATAGAATGTCCAAGCCAAGTATAACAGCTCAGACCAAAATCCCGATCCAAGTCATTAATGTTCCCTGATTATCCATTGGTTTTTTTTTGTGCATCACATCAAACAGAGTCAGGGCCAGAGGCAAATCTCAGTCCAGAGGCAGCAGCGCATTTTACACATCGAATCACATTTGTCTGAAGTATGTTTTGTATTAAGTGCTTCCTTTTTGTTTAGATTTGAATCATAGAAACGCTTAAACCGGGCCCCCCGCTGCAAGAGTTTGCGATTTGCTCTCCAAAGTTTCATGAAAATGCAGGTAGGTCCCAGAATTAATGCTGCAGGATAGCAGCTGTGGAGACGTTTAGAGATTCCTTTCGCAGTCTCCCTGGGCTGAGCCGCTCGCCGTATCCAGGGATGCTGGGATCGCAGTCACGCTGTGGCATTGGGAGCTGCTGCAAACTCACGTTCCCTGCTTCATGCTGCTGACAGGGAATCGCGCCCAGCAACTTCCCGCTTGCGCTGCCCGTGGTTATACCACCACGGGACCACTTCCGTCCCGGGACCCACCCTCCGCGATCGTGAACCCCCTCCAACCACCCCCCCACCGCCCCCCCGCCAATTACTTACCTTGCTACCGGCCGCACCGGCCCACCTTTGAGGCTTCAATCCGGCCCGTTTGGGGCCTTGCAGTTCAGCTGCCACTGGAGTTGCCAACTCTGGGTGGATGCCTCCCTGGAGGCTTCCTTACACGACCTCCCACCAGCAACCCCACCCCTCACCCCCCACCGCCCAGTCAAACAATCTTTTATCCCCATCTCCAAAATTTTTAGATTTTGGAGATGGGGATAAAAGGTTATTTGACTGGGCGGAGGGGGTGGGGGGGGTGGGGGTTGAGGGGTGAGAGGTGGGGGGTGAGGGGTGGGTGTGAGGGGTGGGGGGTGAAGGGTGGGGGTGAGCGGTGAGGGGTGAGGGGTGGGGGGTGAGGGGTGAGGGGTGGGGAGTGAGGGGTGGGGGGTCGGGGGTGAGGGGTGGGGTTGCTGGTGGGAGGTCAAGTAAGGAAACCTCCAGGGAGGCTTTCACCCAAAGTTGGCAACGCCACTGGCAGCTGAGCTGCAGGGCCCCAAACGGGCCGGATTGAGGCTTCTAAAATTGGGCCGATGCGGCCGGCAGAAAGGTGGGTAATGGGGGGGAGTTATCGGTCGCGGAAGGCGGGTCCCGGGAAGGAAGTGGCCCGGTTTCCGACCAATTCCAACCATCAATGGCAATCAGGGTCCTCTCTTTGCGTCACTGGGCCCAGATGTCCACATAAAAAAGGCCTGTTGCCTGAACCAGGCGGGCGCTTTGGACACCCATCAGTAGGCCGCCCCTTTCAAAATGGAGTCTGGCACATCGCTGACGTCACCCGGGGCGGTAAGGCTACAGATCACATTTTGAGGCAGTTATAGAATCATAGAATGGTTACAGCACAGAAGGAGGCCATTCGGCCCATTGAGCCTGTGCCGGCTCTCTGCAAGAGCACTTCAGCTAGTCCCACTCCCCCACCCTTTCCCCGGAGCCCTACAAATCTTTTTCCTTCAGGTATTTATCCAACTCCCTTTTTAAAGCCATGATTGAATCTGCCCCCACCGCCCTTTCAGGCAGTGCATTCCAGGTCCTAACCACTCACTGCGTGAAAAGGTTTTTCCTCATGTCGCCTTTGGTTCTTTTGCCAATCACCTTAAATCTGTGTCCTCTGGTTCTCGACACTTCCGCCAATGGGAACAGTTTCTCTCTGTCTACTCTGTCCAGTGTTGAGGGAGTGCTGCACTGTCGGAGGTGCCGTCTTTCGGATGAGATGTTAAACTGCTCTCTCAGGTGGACGTAAAAGATCCCGTGGCACTATTTTAAAGAAGAGCAGGGTGAGCTCTCCCCGGTGTCCTGGGCCAATATTTATCCCTCAACCAACATAACAAAGAAAAACAGATGATCTGGTCATTATCACATCGCTGTTTGTGGGAGCTTGCTGTGCACAAATTGGCTGCTGCGTTTCCCACATTACAACACTTCAAGAAAGTACTTCATTGGCTGTAAAGCGCTTTGGGACGTCTGGTGGTCGTGAATGGCGCTATAGAAATGCAAGTCTTTCTTTTTTTCTAAGTTTTTTAAGGTGCCAATCACCTTAAATCTGTGTCCTCTGGTTCTCGACCTTCCTGCCAATGGGAACAGTTTCTCTCTATCTACTCTGTCCAGATCCCCTCATGATTTTGACATCATTAACGCTGGGTTTCAAAAGAGATTACATTTGGGCCGAGTTGAAAACACGATGATGTAATGTAACCTTTAATTGGGAAGTCCACCGAATGCCGGAAGATGCAGATGATTTACGCAAGTGGTTTACTCAAGTAAAACTTATTAAATCAATCACGATCTCAGGGGACTTTGAGCAGAAGTGCTGCCCAGTGCGTGAAGCACTGCCAAACATCTGGAAAACCCATATCATTCCAGAAGTCAATGAATATGGAGAACTCTCAATACCACATTCCAATTCCCCACTCAGGATCCGGGGAATCTGCCAATACCGAAACAAATTACAGTCAACAGCTGTGTAGAAGGGGTATGCATGCAAATTGGCAGCAAATTGTTTAACATTATGAAAGTACCTTCAGTTACCTCCCCCCCTTCCCCCACCACCCCCCCCCCCACTCTTCCCCATGGTATTAATTGGAACAGTACAGCAGTAGTTTCTTCAAGCTTTTACAAGAATGGTTCCAGGGATGAGGGACTTCAGTTATGTGGATGGACTGGAGAAGCTGGGGTTGTTCTCCTTAGAGCAGAGTGTTAGATCCGTGTATCTTGATGTTGTGTGTCCTTCAATAACTAGACAAGAGACTGCAGGGAACAATCAACAGGTGTTTACTGGATGAGGGTTACTCTAAAACTAACTTACAGATCCCTACTCAGGGTTTATATACAGGTGTGGTCACTGCTGGTACTACAGTATACAGGAGCTGTAAAAAGTAGTTCTCCCCTTAAAGGTACATACACTACAATTCCTCCCCTTTTAGATTAACAGTACGATAACATTCATTTAACAATTAAATATCAACTAATTACAATTAACACTTTTAACATGCAACATTAACTGAAAGTAGTCCATTTATAAATTCAGTCTTTGGGGCGGCTTCCTGATCCTTTCTGGATAGCGCCTTTCCTGAGTGTCTTGCTCTTGGTGCGGAGGCGATTCTGGCCCCCTGTCTTCGGTTGGTTCATCAGCTTCCGATGCTACTGTTTCTGGGGTAGGTGCTACCTGTATCTCGGGTTCATCACCTGGTATGCGAGACATGGGGTTGACTCATTCCTGTGACTCTAGGATCTGGTCAACATGGCGTCTCACAATGTTCTCCCCAACATCCACTGTGTACATTAGTGGCCCCTGCCGTTTGCATATCGTTCCTGGTTGCCATTTCTCTGTTCGGTAGTCACGGGCCAAGACTGGTTGCCCTACTTTGAAGCTCCTTGTCGGCTTCTAATTGATGTGCTGGAATTGCTTATTCGCAACATCTCTTCGTACATTTGGTCTGAGCAAATCCAGACGAGATCTCAACCTTCGGTTAAAGAACATCATGGCCGGGGTCTGGTTGGTGACTGCGCGTGTCGCATTTCTGTAGGCTAACAGGAAATTGTCCACCTTATGCTGCAGTGGAATGTCGTCATCGCACATGGCCCTTACTGCTTTTTTAAAGGTTTGTACGAACCTCTCAGCCAATCCATTTGTGGCTGGGTGATACGGGGCGGATGTGTAATGCCTTACCCCATTCATTTTCATAAATCTTCGAAACTCTTCGGACACAAACTGTGGTCCGTTATCAGAGCAAATCTGCTCTGGCAAGCCGTTCCTGGCAAATATGGTCCGTAGGACTGCAATAGTTTTCTCCGTGGTGGTGGAGGACATTTTGATCACCTCAGGCCATTTCGAGTGCGCATCCACGGCTATTAAAAACATTGAGTCCATGAATGGACCAGCAAAATCAATATGCACCCGTTGCCATGGAAATGAAGGCCACTCCCATGGGTGTAGAGGGGCATGTGTTGGTGCATTTTGGACCTTCTGGCATCCTGAGCAGCTCTTTGTCAGGTCCTCGATTTGCTGATCGATCCCCGGCCACCACACATAAGCCCTAGCAAGGCTTTTCATTTTCACCCCTCCCAGATGGCCTTCTTGAAGCTCATTGAGCACGCTCTTCCTTAACTTGGGTGGAATTACCACTCGGGATCCACACATCAAGGTCCCCTGGCATACTGACAGCTGTTCTCTTCTGGATGAGAATGCTGGCAACAGTGAGTCGCCATGTGTTGGCCATCCCTTCACCGTCAAGTCATATACCCGAGACAGTGTCGGGTCATTTCGGGTCTCCTTCTCTATATCAGCGTTAGTTACTGGCAAGCGTTCAATTACTGTCTCGGGTATATGACTTGACGGTGAAGGGATGGCCAACACATGGCGACTCACTGTTGCCAGCCCGTTTCGCTGGACCACCGTGACTGGAGAACCAAGCCCAGCTCTCAACAGCCTCCCCTGCGATGCTCAAGTCTCCGCTGGATGGTCGACGCCCGTGCTTCTAGACTCGGTCTTCTTCTTTCACTTTTCTCCAGGAGCGAATCCCTGGGAGGTGATGCAGAGTTGCAGGTAGGTTTGAATCCCATCCTCGTCGCCAATGTTAGATCCATGTATCTTGATGTTGTGTGTCCTTCAATAACTAGACAAGAGACTGCAGGGAACAATCAACAGGTGTTTACTGGATGAGGGTTACTCTAAAACTAACTTACAGATCCCTACTCAGGGTTTATATACAGGTGTGGTCACTGCCGGTACTACAGTATACAGGAGCTGTAAAAAGTAGTTCTCCCCTTAAAGGTACATACACTACACAGAGAAGGTTGAGAGGAGATTTGATAGAGGTGTTCAAAATCATGAGGGGTCTGGACAGAGTAGATAGAGAGAAACTGTTTCCATTGGCAGAAGGGTCGAGAACCAGAGGACACAGATTTAAGATGATTGGCAGAAGAACCAAAGGCAACACGAGGAAAAACCTTTTTACGCAGCAAGTGGTTAGGATCTGGAATGCACTGCCTGAAAGGGTGGTGGAGGCAGACTCAATCATGGCTTTCAAAAGGGAGTTGGATAAGTAACTGAAGGAAAAAAATTTGCAGGGCTACGGGGAAAGGGCGGGGGAGTGGGACTAGCTGAAGTGCTCTTACAGAGAGCCGGCACGGGCTCGATGGGCCGAATGGCCTCCTTCTGTGCTGTAACCATTCTATGAATCTATGATTCTAAGTGGATGGCCACTCATGCTTTGCAAGCAAAGGATTCATGCAGTACTCTTCCAATACTTCCCCTGTATAATTTAACTTCTTCCTACACTTGGTGACCTTCCTAGTAAATGGTTACGTTTTCTCATAGTGCTCTCAACTCTGATCCCTTTTGATAGGGCTGTTAACGTCTTTCATGTTGCACAGCGCAGAGGTAATCGGAGCTTGAGACCCAGCTGAGAGTTAACCAGCCGTCCTGACAGGTCGAAGCTCCAGGTAGGTATTGGGAACTGTCATGGGTGCCACACTGCCATACTTACAAGCAACCTAAGTGGCAGCTTGGGTTCAGTTTGTGAGACTCCCGCCTGTGAGTCAGAGGTTTGTGGGTTCAAGTCCCACTCCAGGGACTTGGGCGCAATATCTAGGCTGATGCTCCCAGTGAGGGAGTGCTGCACGTTCAGATGGATGTAGACCCCAAGGGCATTCTGTGAAAAAGAGCAGGGGAGTTCTCCTGGCCAACATGTATCCCACTACCAAAAACAGATTTAACTTAATTGCTGTTTGTAGCAACTTGCTGGGTTCAAATTGGCTGCCACAATTCTCTACAGTACAACATTTTTTTAATCCATTCATGGGATGTGGGCGTCGCTGGCAAGGCCAGCATTTATTGCCCATCCCTAATTGCCCTCGAGAAGGTGGTGGTCGGCCGCCTTCTTGAGCCGCTGCAGCCCGTGTGGTGAAGGTACTCCCACAGTGCTGTTAGGTAGCGAGCTCCAGGATTTTGGCCCAGCGTCAATGAAGGAACGCCGATATATTTCCAAGTCAGGATGGTGTGTGACTTGGAGGGGAACTTGGAGGTGATGGTGTTCCCATGCGCCTGCTGCCCTTGTCCTTCTAGGTGGTTTGAGAGGTGCTGTCGAAGGAGCCTTGGCGAGTTGCTGCAGTGCATCTTGTAGATGGTACACACTGCAGCCACAGTATGCCGGTGGTGGAGGGAGTGAATGTTTAAGGCGGTGGATGGGGTGCCAATCAAGCGGGCTGCTTTGTTCTGGATAGTGTCAAGCTTTTTGTGCATTGTTGGAGCTGCACTCATCCAAGCAAGTAGAGAGTATTCCATCAGACTCCTGACTTGTGCCTTGTAGATGGTGGAAAGGCTTTGGGGAGTCAGGAGATGAGACTCACTGCAGAATATCCAGCCTCTGACCTGCTCTTGTAGCCACAGTATTTATGTGGCTGGTCCTGTTAAGTGACTGCCCTTCAAAAGTTATTCATTTGCCGTGAAGCTCTTTGACACATCCTGATATGAAAGGTATAATTTAGCAGAATTCAAGTTTCTTCAGTCCTGATAAAATCATAACATTCCTCAGTCTTTCCTCGCTTCTTTAATCCAACTCTAACTGCCCTAAAATCCTGTCCTGCAATATGTCCTGCTTGCCCATCACTCTCATCCTCGTTGACCCACATTGGTTCCCCATCCTCATCTTCAAATCCCTCATGGCTTCGCCCTGCCCCGTCTCAATGATCCCCTTCAGCCTTGCATCCTCGCCGACAACCCCATTGGTCCACTGACTCCGGCCTTCTGTGCATCACCCCCTCCCTTTGCCCCACCATTGTTGGCAAAGCCTCACTTTCTCCAACTCCCTCTCTAAACCCTTCTGCCTCTCTACTTCTCTCTCCACACTTAAAAACTTTCTGGAAACGCTTTTTGACCAAACATTCGGGCACCCCTCCTAATCTCTTCCTCGATCGCTCGACATCCATTCCCTTACCTATTTTTATTTTTTCTCACCTCTTTGTAAAGCACCTTTGAATATTTGCTATGTTGAAGGCACTCGAATAATGTCAATTATTATTGTTCTTGATGTAAAATTCAGGCTTTTAATGCCCAAGATTAGCATCACTTAACCATTGCTTCTTGATCTATTATTGTTTTCTCCTAGGGGGAGAAATTTGGTACCTCAGCACCTCCCGTTAGTGCCAGCAAATGGTGCTAACTGGTCGCGAGAGCGTTATCGCCGGGGTGAGGCAAATCCAATGCCGTACTCCAAATCCCACACCTCCCCCCTCTCCCCCGCAGCGCCGCCGTTAACAGTTATCGCCGGGAGCCTCAACGCCAGGTGGATCATGACGTCAGTGAATGTGCAACGCTCACTGTGCGCCTGATCTGCGAAATTGATTGTCGCCACCTACCTTACCGCCTGGAGTAAACAGCGACAGGGAGAGCTGGCATGAAGCAGCAGGAATCCGGCTTCAGGGACATTATTTAAAGGGATCATCAGTAATGAGTCACAGCTGTAGGTTAGTGGAGTTTCAGTGATTTCTTGTCAGTTTCATAGTCCAACAGTAATTCAGTAACTTCAAGGTTATTTTGTATGAGGAGTGTTGTGGCAACTAAATGGTAGCTACATTTATTCTTGAAAAATTCAAACTGCTACCCTTGGTTACATTAATGGGGGCTGTACTGGCAGTCGACCTCTCCCTCCAGGATCTACGGCGGAGGGAGCAGAGGCAGCAAAAAAGACTGGATCATGTGGCCAGAGAGAGGAGGAGGGCCATCAGGGCTCTCAACAGGAGGCCTTACCCTCCGAGGTATTCCGACAGTACTTCCCTTTAAGTACTGAACCTTCCCTTTAAGTACTGAAAACAGCCTGTGGCAATCATGACTTGCGATTAGACTGCATCCGATATTGGTCCACCATTTGAGTGCAATGCCAATGAGCTTGGGCTTAAAGACTTGAATTAGAACTCCAATCATTTCTTTGCGCAGTGAGCACGAATTTTGCATGCAGTCTAAAGCATTAGTGCCTGGCGCTAATTCTCCAACTTTTCTAATGAAACTGATTCCTGGGCTATAATGAACCTTGGCAATTGTGTACTGCACTAGAGGCCCTGACTTTCTATCCAGCAATCCCAACAAAAAAATAAAATGTAACTAGCAGTACATTAGCATGGCTTGTAATCCTGAAACTCCGACATAAAAACTCTTCGGTATAAGGGACAGAATTATTTACAACCATTTACATAGAATGTGCAGCACAGAAACAGGCCATTCAGCCCAACTGGTCTATGCTGCTGTTTATGCTCCACATGAGCCTCCTCCAAAAACGACTTCATCTCACCCTATCAACATATCCTTCTATTCCCTTCACCTTTATGTACTTATTTAGCTTTCGCTTTATAAGCATCTCTGCTATTCATCTCAACTACTCCTTGTGGTAGCGAGTTCCACATTCTCACCATTCTCTGGGTAAAGAAGTTTCTCCTGAATTCCCTATTGGATTTATTAGTGACTATCTTATACCTTATCTGAGGAAGGATGTTCTTGCCATCGAGGGAGTGCAGCGAAGATTCACCAGACTAATACCTGGGATGGCAGGAATGACGTATGAGGAGAGATTGGATTCGCTGGAGTTTAGAAGAATGAGAGGGGATCTCATTGAAACTTATAAAATTCTAACAGGACTAGACAGACTGGATGCAGGAAGGATGTTCCCAATGGCGGGGGAGTCCAGGACCAGGGGTCACAGTCTAAGGATAAGGGGTAAGCCATTTAGGACTGAGATGAGGAGGAATTTCTTCACCCAGAGAGTGGTGAACCTATGGAATTCTCTACCACAGAAGGCAGTGGAGGCCAATTCATTAAATATATTCAAGAAAGAGTTGGATATATTTCTTAAGGCTAAAGGGATCAAGGGATATGGGGAGAAAGCAGGGACAGGGTACTGAATTTGGATGATCAGCCATGATCTCATTGAATGGCGGAGCAGGCTCGAGGGGCCGAATGGCCTACTCCTGCTCCTATCTTCTATGTTTCTATGTTTCTATTTATGGTCCCTTGTTCTGGTCTCCCCCACAAGTGGAAACATCCATTCTACGTCTACCCCTTCATAATCTTAAACACCCCTCAGTCTTCTCTTTTCTAGAGTAAAGAGACCCAGCCTTTTCAGCCTTTCCTGATAGGTACAACTTCTCAGTTCTGGTATCATCCTGGTAAATCTTTTTTTGCACCTTCGCCAGTGCCTCTATATCCTTTTTTATAAGACGGGCACCAGAACTGTGCACAGTACTCCTAGTCCTTGCATTTGCATAGTTCCTTTGAAGTAGAAAGAAATTGTCCCAAAGCACTTCACAGAGGCGTAAGAAAAATAAAATGGATGCTGAACCAAAGGAGGAGATGTTAGGATGTCGGACATTTGGTCAAAGGGTTTGGGATTTTTAAGGAGTATCTTAAAGAAAGGGTGATTTGCATTTATATAGCGCCTTTCACGACCACTGGACGTCTCAACGCGCTTTACAGCCAATGAAATACTTTTGAAGTGTAGTCACTGTTGTAATGTAGGAAATGCGGCAGCCAATTTGCGCACAGCAAGCTCCCACAAACCAGCAAGGTGATATTTACCAAATAATCTGTTTCAGTGATGTTGGTTGAGGGATAAATATTGGCCGGGACACCGGGGATAACTCCCCTGCTCTTCTTCAAAATCGTGCCATGGGATCTTTTACATCCATCTGAGAGGGCAGACGGAGCCTTGGTTTAACGTCTCATTCAAAAGACGGCACCTCCGACAGTGCAGCACTCCCTGAAGCACTGCACTTGATTATCAACCTAGGTTTTTGTGCTCAAGTCTCTTGGAGTGGGTCTAGAACCCACAACCTTCTGACTCAGAGGCGAGGGTGCTACCCACTGAGCCACTGGTAGGAGAGGGCAGTGGAGCACCGGAGGGTTGTAAGCAGGGAGTTCCGAAGCATGGGGTCCCTGTAGCTGAGAGCACAGCTGGCAATCGTGGCATTAAGGTGGGGGAGGATGCACAAGAGGTCAGAGTCAGAGGAAGGAGGAGTTTGAAAGAGCGTTGTAGCACAGGAGGCAGGTTCAGAGGTAGGGAGGAGCAAGGCCGTGGATAGATATAAACACAAGAATGAGAATTTAAAATTTGAGGTGTTGGGAAACCGTAAACCAATGCAGGTCAACTAGGACAGGGGTGACGGACGAGTGGGACGTGATGTGTGATGAGCTGAAGTTTATGAAAGCTGAAGGATGGGAGGCAAGTCAGGATAGCCTTGGGATAGTTGAGTTTGGGGTGGTAGAGCCATGGATGAGGGTACCAGTGGCTGATGGGCTAAGGTAAGGGGGGAAAACAGGTGATGTTATAGAAACATAGAAACATAGAAGATAGGAGCAGGAGTCGGCCATTCGGCCCTTCGAGCCTGCTCCGCCATTCAATGTGATCATGGCTGATCATCCAAATTCAGTACCCAGTCCCCGCCTTCTCCCCATATCCCTTGATCCCTTTAGCCTCAAGAAATATATCCAACTCTTTCTTGAATATATTTAATGAACTGGCCTCCACCGCCCTCTGCGGCAGAGAATTCCACAGGTTCACCACTCTCTGGGTGAAGAAATTCCTCCTCATTTCAGTCCTAAATGGCTCACCCCTTATCCTTAGACTGTGACCCCTGGTTCTGGACTCCTTAGCCATCAGAAACATCCTTCCTGCATCTAGTCTGTCCAGGCCTGACAGAATTTTATAGGTTTCGATGAGATCCCCTCTCAATCTTCTAAACTCCAGTGAGTATAAACCCAATCGACACAATCTCTCCTCATACATCATTCCTGCCATCCCAGGTATCAGCCTGGTGAATCTTCGCTGCACTCCCTCCATGGCAAGAACATCCTTCCTCAGGTAAGGCGACCAAAACTGCACACAATACTCAAGGTGCGGTCTCACCAAGGCCCTGTACAACTGTAGCAAGACATCCTTGTTCCTGTACTCGAACCCTCTTGCTACGAAGGCCAACATACCATTTGCCTTCTTAACCGCCTGCTGCACCTGCATGCTTACCTTTGCAAAATCTTGGTGATGGACAGAATGTGGGGTCAGAAGTTCAGCTCGGGCTCGAATAGGGCACCAAGGTTGCAAACAGTCTGGTTCAGGCTGAGGCAGTTGCTGGACCGGAATGGACTCAGTGACGGGCGTATGGAGTGCGTGGCAGGGGCTGAAGATGATGGCTTTGTCCTTCCCAATGTTTAGTTGGAGGAAAATAAAACTCATCCAAGATTGGATGTCAGGTGGTATCAAGAGAGGTGATGGGTGTCATCAGCGTACATAGAATCGTAGAATTATACAGCACAGAAGGAGGCCATTCGGCCCATCATCCCTGTGCTGGCTCTATTAATGAGCAATCCACTTAGTCCCACTCCCCCTGCTCTTTCCCCAAAGCCCTGCGAATTTCTCCTTTTCAAGTATTTATCCAATTCCCTTTTGAAAGTTACTATTGAATCTGCTTCCACCGCCCTTTCAGGCAGCGCATTCCAGATCATTTCCTCCTCTCGCCTCTGGTTCTTTTGCCAATTACCTTAAATCTGTGTCCTCTGGTTACCGACCCTTCTGCCAGTGGAAACAGTTTCTCCTTATTTACTCTATCAAAACCCTTCATGATTTTTAACACCTCGATCAAATCTCCTCTTAACCTTCTCTTCTTGAAGGAGAACAACACCAGCTTCTCTAGTCTCTGCACACAACTGAAGTGCTAAATCACTGGTACCATTCTCCTTGGCACCCTCTCCAAGGCCTTGACATCCTTCCTAAAGTGGTCGTGCCCAGAATTGGCCACAATACTCCAGTTGAGGCCTAACCAGTGTTTTATAAAGACTCGGCATAACTTCATGTTATGCGAAAGCTGATTTCATGATTTGCAAGTGATGTTGTCAAGGAGCAGCATGTAGATGATGAGGAGGAAAGGGCCACGAATGGATCCTGGAGGAGTTGAAGGGGTATGGGTGGGAAGAGACGCCATTGCTCGAGATGCTTTGCTTATGATCAGATATCTAAGAGTGGAACCAAACGAGGGTGGTCAGAGTAAGCTGACCAACAGAGGAGAGGCTTCGGAGGAAAAAGAAAGAAAGACTTGCATTTATATAGCGCCTTTCATGACCACCAGACATCTCAAAGCGCTTTACAGCCAGTGAAGTACTTTTGGAGTGTAGTCACTGTTGTAATGTGGGAAACGTGGCAGCCAATTTGCCCACAGCAAGCTCCCACAAACAGCAATATGATAATGACCAGATAATCTGTTTTTAGTGATGTTGATAGAAACATTGAAGATAGGAGCAGGAGTAGGCCATTCGGCCCCTCGAGCCTGTTCCGCCATTTAGTGAGATCATGGCTGATCATCCAAAATTCAGTACCCTGTCCCTGCTTTCTCCCCAATTGATTGAGGAATAAATATTGCCCAGGACACCGGGGATAACTCCCCTTCTCATCTTCGAAATAGCACCATGGGATCTTTTACACCCACCTGAGAGAGCAGACGGGGCCTCAGTTTTACGTCTCATCCGAAGGACAGCACCTCCGACAGTGCTGCATTCCCTCAGCACTGCACTGGAGTGTCAGCCTAGGTTTTTGTGCTCAAGTCCCTGGCGTGGAACTTGAACCCACAACCTTCTGACTCAGAGGTGAGAGTGCTGCCCACTGAGCCACCGCTGACCCAGTGAGGAGGATTGTGTTGTCAACCATGTCAGAGAAATGCACCAGGGTCACGGTCACGGTCACAATCACATTCACAGAGAATGGCATTCGGGACTTTTATGAAAATTACTTCTATAAACAAAAGATAAAAGCATAAATTGATCATTTGTTTTTGATATCTAGTGAGTGAGCTGGAAAGTTCCCACTTAATATATTCCCGGAGAAGTAATTCATGGAAGTTGACACATCAGGTGAAGTGATTAACCATATATTGTTCAACTCTGTTACCTAACTGGATTACTTGTCAAAATTAGCGACGATAAAAGTTACTGCTTAAAACATTAATATATTTAAACAACCTGCTGTGCAATGTACAGCACTCACCCAAACAGCCAAGACTTTTAATAGCTTGTAGCCGATTTCTCAGACATATATATATAGTAGCCCGCCTGTCCCAGGGACCTAGGTCAATGTATTATCACAGTCTAAAAAAAAATGTTCAAGTGTTGATAATTATCATGTATTTAGAAAAAAATAATATTTTGTTTGAAGTGTGCAAAACATTTTCTACAGAATGGGTGAGAGGGCCTGCTACTGACTAGAGCTGAGCTGCACTGCGAGAGTACGGCCTAGCACAGCCTCCTATGCCTGGCTTCTTTGCTGTCATGCAAGAAGTCATGCTCAGTTTCACGCAGGTTGGTCTCTGGTATTAGTTTTACATTGTTCTGGCATGTTTGCCTGATAAAGAAACAGTTTTTTTTTAGGTGCCAGTCAAGACTGCTTGCCCTGACACCCTGTCCAGAAGGAAATGTTCCTGTTCTTTTCCAAGAACAGCTCTGTTGATATGGGTTGCACCCCCAAGATGGACTAATTACAAGTGTTCCTGGGCTTAACTAGCCCTTTATGTCTGAAGTGGTGTGACAGGTGAGTGGGCATCAATGACTTGCACTCACGGTAGAAAGTTCTTTATTCATCATTACTGTTGGAAAAACAGGAGACCTCCGTTCAGAGCAGGCTATTACACACAGGTCTTTGTGAGGAGATCAGGAGGTAACCCCAAAACCAAACATTGACTGACTAGATCACTGAAAACCAGAGACCCGAGAGCACGGTGTAATGTCTTCACGGCATCAAAAAACCTGGGTCGTCAACTTCTGATAAAGCAACAGAGAAAAATACTTCATTGCAGTCTAGTTTGAAATGAGACACTGACCTGCTCTTCTTCGAAATAGTGCCATTGAATCTTTTACGTCCACCTGAGAGAGCAGACGGGGCCTTGGTTTAACATCTCATCTGAAAGACGGCTCCTCCGACAGTGCAGCACTCCCTCAGTACTGCACTGGAGAGTCAGCCTGGACTTTTCTGCTCAAGTCTCTGGAGTGGGATTTGAACCCACAACCTTCTGACTCCAAGGTAAGGGTGCGACCCACTGAGGCATGGTTGACACTTTTGGTGCTTTTCCGCTATTTGTGTTCACTCTCAGGCACACGTGAATGAAAGAAATTCAACCACTCAGAACACAGTACAAAATAAACAAGCAATGCAAATATTTCAAGCACTGAATTTCACTTCTCAAATCCAGCTATGTCTCCAGAATTAATGACTAAAGAAATTGCATAATCGCACATTCCAAAGCCATAAAATCCTACAATTTTACTAAAAGAGGCTTTTCACCCCCAGAGTTACCAGGCCTAACTTTAGCTCTTCCTATGACCCAAGAGAGGTGCCAGGGGGTTGAGTTCCCATGTGTTGGTAATTATGCCATTGGTCTATTGAAATTGGGCAACTGCACTGCATTCATCTACTGCGGACAGAGGTTCTCAGTTCCCAACCTGCATTCCAAATCTCAGCAACAGGTGTCCAACCCTGTCGGGAAAATAGTAATTAAAACCATTAATGGGTGGGGAGGAGTAAATTCAGTTAGAAATAGCGATTTTGCAGTTCCCACATACAAACGCATCAAGATGAGTTTTCACTAAATGGGCAACATTTAATAAGAGGACAGCAACATTGCATCTGAGTCTATTGTGGCTATAGATATCTTATCTGACAAGCATTGGTGAATGAGGTGTTAGAGCCCACATGAGGAAGATGATGAGAAGCCCGTATCAACAGGAGAATGTCTACGCAGGGCCCACAATATCATAACCGCCACATCTACAAATACTTTAGAAAAACGTAGAGCAGCTTATGGGCATGGTAGCCTGGAGACTATGGTACTAGACTGACAACCCAGAGGTCAGGAGCTCAAGCCCAGCACCAGAACATGACCTTGGAAGCTGTTTTAAAAACCCAACTGGGTCACGAATGTCCTTCGGGGAAGGGAGCCCGCCCTCCCTACCTGGACTAGCCTACAAGTGGCTCCAGTCCCGCACTATATGGTTGACTGTTAATACCCTCAGGGCAACTAGGAATGGGCAGTCCCTCGGAACCGAGGATGACTTGCTTCCACGCTAAAAATGAGTTCTCAGGTGACTGATGAGTCCAATGCGGGACCTACAGTCTCTGTCACAGGTGGGGCAGACGGTGGTTGAAGGGGCAGGTGGGTGGGGTGCTTGGGTTGACGTGCGCTCGTTGCGCTGCCTGCGCTTGGCTTCCTCTTGCTCCCGGCGAAGAGACTCAAGGTGTTTGGCGCCTTCCCGGATGCTTCTCCTCCACTTTGTGCGGTCTTGGGGCCAGGGATTCCCAGGTGTTGGTGGGAATGTTACACTTTTTCAAGGAGGCTTTGAGGGTGTCCTTGAAGCGTCTTCCATCATCAATAAGTACGACCTTGCCAGAAACGAAGAACAAATAATAAGAAAACATGCTGACAAGGTTGATGCTCACCCGACAAGTAATTGCAGAAATTTGTTAAATGGCTACAGGCATCTTATGTGCGTCGTCTGTGACTGGAGACCCACTTCCTTTCTCGCCAGTAGCTCCTGAACAATGCAAGACACTTCGGTATCTAAACAGGACCTTCAGGTGTTACTAAGAGTTATTTTCCTCAAGTGATTCCTCTGTTGAGATGCTGCATGAATACTTGCCCCAGAAGGATTCACATTGAAATATCTTAGTGCTTTTGGCACCCATTTTATAGCAACATAGGGACAGGAGGAGGCCATTCAGCCTCTTGAGCCCATTCCGCCATTCGGTGAGATCATGGTTGATCTGTATCTTAACTCCATTTACCCGCCTTGGGTCCATATCCCTTAATACCCTTGCCTAACAAAAATCTACCGATCCAAGATTTGAAATTTGCAATTGACCCCTAGCCTCAACAACGTTTTGGGGAGAGAGTTCCAGATTTCCACACCCCTTTGTGTGAAGAAGTGCTTCCTGACATCACCCCTGAACGGCCTGGCTCTAATTTTAAGGTTATGCCACCTCCCTTGTTCTGGACTCCCCCCACCAGAGGAAATACTTTCTCTCTATCCACTCCTTTAATCATCTTAAACACCTCAATTAGATCAGCCCTTAGTCTTCTATACTCAAGGGAATACAAGCCTAGTCTATGCAACCTATCCTCATAATTTAACCCCTTTAGTCCCAGTATCATTCTGGTGAATCTGCACTGCATCCCCTCCAAGGCCTGTATATCCTTCCTGAGGACCCTCTTGAGCATCCCTGCTTATAATCGCTCAACCATTGGTGGCCGTGCCTTCTGTTGCCTAGGCCCTAAGCTCTGGAATTCCCTGCCTAAACCTCTCCGCCTCACTACCTCTCTTTCCTCCTTTAAGACGCTTCTTAAAACCTACCTCTTTGACCAAGCTTTTGGTCACCTGCCCTAATTTATCCTTATGTGGCTCGGTGTCAATTTTTGTTTTTGTCTTATTATACTCCTGTGCCGCACCTTGGGGCGCTTTACTACGTTAAAGGCGCTATATAAATACACGTTGTTGTTGTTGAACACAGTACTCTAAATGGGGTCTAACCAGAGCTTTATATAACTGTAACATAACTTCCACCCCTTTGTATTCCAGCCCCCTTTTAAAAGGTAGACATACAGGGACACACACAGGGCCCTAAAGCCTGCCACTCGATTTAAAATGTTGCCCAGCACCAGATTCACAAAGGGACACAGACAGGGCCCCAAAGCCTGGCACTTGATTTAAACCGCCTGCCCCAAAACAGCCCCGGCAACGCCGGGCTCCCCAGCTAGTATATATATAGATATATATGTGCGCAAACCTCTCAGTGGTTTAAAGTTGCATCAATAAAGTTGGTTGGTTTGATCGTTAGGTTGAAGCTAAGCTGTGATGAATGAGCTGATGCAATACTAAGGCCAGATAGCAAGGCGGGCGTGGCATTATTCAACACAGCTGACATGGATTAGAAATGACAACAGTATCTACTCCAGTTTTTCACTTCTTTGAAATCTCCCCCCTTTGTTTCATCGCCGAGCCTGTGCACTAAAGCTTTCTGTCACCGCGTTGGACTTCTTTTTCAATGCGACGCTTTGCGCTGCTACGATATGCCCGAGCCAACAAGCGTCGGGCTGGCGCGGAGCCTGATGTTTGCCTTGCTGCCCGCCGCGTCAAGCAAACAAAGTAATGAGCTGGATTAGAGTTCTGAGCAAACACACCTGCAACATCTGGATTAGGTGTGACAGCCAAGCCTGCCTTGTGGTTCCTTCTCCCCACCCGCCACCCCGTGTTTGAATCCAGTCGCTAAACTAGCCGTTCTCAGGCCTGTCATTAGCTTAATTTGTTTCCTTGTGTCTAACATCTTTACAGTAGCAAGCCTCTTATTTGAGTTTTGACTTTAATCCATTTCCTTTGAGATTTTCTTTTCTTGCCGTTAAAAGGACCTGGTGAAAGGTGGGCTGTACATGGCACGATTCCCATCTCAGGAAGTTCAGACATGCAACAATGCTGAGCGCACAAAACTGCCCTGACAACGCAATCTTTTGAAAACTAAACCTGGACTGGTGTATTTTGGAGCTCGGGGAGTTCAAGGGAAGGCTAAAGCTCGCTGCGTGTTAGCGCCTTGAGATAAGCCAGCGGGCACCCAGCCATAAAGGGGGAGAATTTAAATATAATAGCAAAATACTGCGGGCGCTGAAAATCTGAAATAACAACAGAAAACGCTGGAAATACTCAGCAGGTCAGGCAGCATCCGTGGAGAGAGAAACAGAGTTAACGTTTCAGGTCTGGGACCCTTCATCAGAACTGGAAAAACCTGGAGATGTAACAGATACTAAGCAGGTGCAGAGACAGGGGTGGGGGGGGGGGGGAGGTTTAGGAGGGGAGGAAGGAATTGAAAGAACATACTGTGAAAATGTTGCAAATGGGAATGGCAAAATCATACTGCATGAAAAATGGGGGCAGGGATTATTATCTGAAATTGTCGAACTCTATGTTGAGTCCGGGAGGCTGTAAAGTGCCCAATCGAAAGATGAGGTGCTGTTCCTCGAGCTTACGTTGAGCTTCATTGGAACAATGCTATAGCCCGAGGACAGAGAGATCAGAGTGGGAGTGAAGCAGTGAATTAAAGTGACAGGCGACCGGAAGCTCAGGGTCACCCGTACGGACTGAACGGAGGTGTTCCGCAAAGCGGTCGCCCAATCTGCGTTTGGTCTCCCCAATGTAGAGGAGACCGCATCGTGAGCAGCGAATACAGCATATTAAATTGCAAGAAGTACAAGTAAATCGCTGTTTCTCCTGGAAGGGGTGTTTGGGGCCCTGGACAGTTTAATTTAAAAGGAGAATTTAAACCTCATTTTCTCCTATCACTTGAGCTTGTTTCCTTTTCTTTGGTGAGTTTCAGTAGCGCTTGGCCATGTCCCTGCTACGGAATTGAAAGGCAGTGAAGATCTCCATTGGAACTGGCAAACTGGCACTATCTGGCAGAGGACACGACCTGTCCGCTGGCATCAGACCACTGTCAATACTGCGTACAGTTTTGGTTTCCATATTTAAGAAAAGATATACTTGCTCTCGAGGCAGTTCAGAGAAGGTTCACTCGGTTGATTCCGGAGATGAGGGGGTTGACTTATGAGGAAAGGTTGAGTAGGTTGGGCCTCTACTCATTGGAATTCAGAAGAATGAGAGGCGATCTTGTCGAAACATATACGATTGTGAGGGAGCTTGATCGGGTGGATGCGGGGAGGATGTTTCCACTGATGGGTGAGACTAGAACTAGGGGGCATAATCTTAGAATAAGGGGCTGCCATTTCAAAACTGAGATGAGGAGAAACTTCTTCACTCAGAGGGTAATAAATCTATGGAATTTGCTACCTCAGAGAGCTGTGGAAGCTGCGACATTAAATAAATTTAAAACGGAGATAGACAGTTTCCTAGCTGATAAGGGAATTAGGGGTTACGGGGAGCGGGCAGGGAAGTGGACGTGAGTCTAGGTTTGGATCAGCCATGATCCTATTGAATGGCGGAGCAGGCCCGAAGGGCCGTATGGCCTACTCCTGCTCCTACTTCTTATGTTCTTAATAGAAATTGGAGAGAAGTCCATGGGCCTGACCATCCCAACGATTTAAGGAAAGGTCCCATTACCATCTCCATGTGCCTCGAACCATCGACCCTTCTGTCATTTAATCTCTCCTGCCTTCCACCCTATCACAGACCTTCCCTTTTGTTCTTCCCCCCCTCTCCCTGCCCCTGCACCTGCTTAAAAACCTGTTCCATCTCCAACTTTTTCCAGTTCTGACAAAATGTCATCGACCTGAAACGTTAACTCTGTTTCTCTCTCCACAGGTGCTGCCTGACCTGCTGAGCATTTCCAGCATGCTCTGTTTTAAGGAAGGGTGTGGGCACCGCCGAGATTACTGTCAGTGATCTTTTCTACCTCACCTTGCTTCAAGTGGGCAGGAAGAAGCTGAGAATAAAGAAAAGTCACGAAATGTCATGGATTAGAGAAAAAATAACATTCATGAGCTCATCCCCCTGCCACCAACCCCACCCCCCCCCCACCCCCCATTGCATTTCAACTGTTAGACATGGCTCATTGGTTGGCACTCTCACCTCTTGAGTCGTAATATCATAGGTTCAAGTCCCACTCCAGAGACTTGAACACAAAAGCTAGGCTGACACTCCAGTGCAGTGCTGAGGGAGTGCTGCACTGTTGGAGTTGCCGTCTTTTGGATGGGACGTTAAACTGAGACCCTGTCTGCTCTCTCAGGTGGACGGTAAAAGATCCCATGGCCACTATTTCGAAGAAGAGCAGGGGAGTTCTCCCCGGCGCCCTAGATAAATATTTATCCTGAACCAACATCAGTAAAAACCTGATGATCTGGTCATTATCACATTGCAGTTTGTGGGAGCTTGCTGTGCGCAAATTGGCTGCCACGTTTCCTACATTACAACAGTTAAAGGTAGTTCATTGGCTGTGTAATGTTTGGGACAACCTGGGGACATGAAGGGTGGTCTATAAATGCAAGCTCCTGCCTTCATGCATACCTTACGTTAGTTTATCTAATGCAACTCCGGCGCAACGGTTGACATCCAGCTCACACCGCAAACTGCATGCTCCAAAAACAAAGTGGATCTTGCGAACCATCAGAGTTCCAATCAATTGATTTAAAGATTTATATTCAAAAGGGAGCAGTTAACTAAATAAGCAAGTGTAACAGTTAGGCCGCGAATTTGCCGGCGCTCAGAGGGCGGGTTTGGAGGCGGGTCCGTGGTCAAAATAGCAAAGGTTGACAGTGGGTAGGAAACCCGCTGTCAACCCGCCTCCAACCGAGTCTCCCAGGTGTCGGGTCTGTCAGCGGAGAACTGACCCGACACCAAGCGGCGGGGGAGACAATTCAGCTACTTAACTGGCTTGTTAACAGCCATTTTAATACTATTTTGAGGCTTCCTTCCAATTTTATGTTCTCCCCCACGGGTTACCCACTGCTCGGGGTGTAAGATTCGCAAAATTCCCACATTCCCCCAAGGTTATTAATAAAAAGGGACCCTGCATGGACATTTTTTAAAAAGGGTACCCAAAAGATGGCGTCCGCACCTCGTGACCAAAAGCCTGCAAGATTTTAAAAAGCTTGGACTCTGTGGCAGCACAAGCAGCTTTGGGAAATCGAAACTTAAAATGCAGTTTCTGTGGAAAGGACTTTGTGTTTTGGAAGCCAGACAGCAAACATTGAATATGCATTACGCCAGATCGTAGACAGATCAAAACCAGTTAGGCCTATACATGAGGCCAGTGGTTTGTCCGCATAAATAATTGGAAACAGCTTATGGGAGCCATCAAGGCTGGACAGGCCGATTAGAATGCATTAATGACAATACAGCCCGGACATCAGGCCATTAGGTGCGATAAACGGCCATCTAAATCCAGTTAACTTAGATTGCTAAAATCATTTAAAACAGCCCGCCAAAATTGAGACAATGAACTAACCTGATTTGGCGCGCAGATAAGGGGCCATCGAAAGGAGTATAACTGTAGGCCCCCAGTAACAATCGCTCTCTTGCTCTTGCTCTTGCCCCTGGCTCTTGACTCTTGCTCTGCCTTGGGCTGTCGCTGCCCATACTCATGCCCTGGCCTCGTGGCGGGTTCTCTCCTCGCTCCCTGTAGCAGATTTTCCGCAGTCAAGGACATCCATACCAACTGCAGGGGAGGGGAACGAGACCCGAGTCCAAAGTCGCCCAGGACACCCGGGCCACGAGAGAGGGCAGAGGAAACGAGGCGAACGAGACGAGACAAAAAGAGACGAAGAAGAAGGTAACAACTCGATAAGAGCAGAGCAGGGCAGCGAAAAACGTATTGATAAAGGCCAAGCGCCTAGTTATAAGCTGGCGCTTGGGGAGGCAAACATCTTGTTGAGCACTGCGAATAAACGCAGGTGTCTGCGCCACAACGAATATACTGGCATTTGACACTTGGGTAGGAAAATCTAAGCAGTTAAGACTGCCAACTGCCCTATAGGCACAACGTTACCGCCGACGACCGCCCGAGGGAGAAGAAGAGGAGAACCCATCGCGACGAGACGACGACAATAGCTGAGGAGAAGAAAGGTGTGTCGCAGCAGCAGCTCCAGCACCGCGCCCCTGAGACCACATGGCGACGGGGTACCTAAAAGGACAGAAGGACCAAACCTCAAAACCTGCATCCGTCAAAACAGCTGGCTTTGCTTTGGATTGGTGAGCATGAATTCTGGCCCCTCATAGCTTAATCTAGTTAGGTATAGGGTGTGGGATAAGGATAAGGGGATTGTTAATGTAGTTGTTTTTCCCTCGACATGCCGTGTGTTCCCCATTCCCTGTATAAGTATAGTTATTTTGTATTTGCCTGTATTTTATACTAGTGACTTCTCATAAGACTGTTTTATTTTCTGTTTTAATAAAATCTTGGTTTTCTTACACCAAACCACCTGTCTACTCGAGTTTTCTGTATCGCCGCCTGTACCAAGTCCGGTGTCTAGAACCCAGGGGTGTGGGAGCGATTCGAACCGCTCACAGACAGTCAGGGGCATAACTGACTGGGCGCACGCGCAAGCCCGCCAACCCGCCACCCCCTACAGGGGAACAGGCCAGCTCACCCTGGCGTGAGTTGAGTTTGTTCCGATGTTTCTGATAAGCTGACAGCTGCAGAAGTGGTGTAAAGGATGGTCAGTTTCAGAGTGCAGAAATGGTTGGTTACTTCATTTGTAATACATATAGAGATTTCTTTAGTTTGCAAGAGTTTAGAGGCAATTGTGTGTCCAGCGCACCTCACTGGAACAACCTCTCTCACCAGTGACAGATCGCTTCTGTCATCGCACCGGCAGCTGCCGTCTATTGCAGCAATATTGGTGCCCTTGAAAAAATCAGACCTTGGTCCTCAGAATCCCTCCACGATCAGCCCCAACACCAATATCACCAGGCACACCCACATCACCAACAACATCACCAACCTTCCCCGCCATCACCTGATGCTGCACAGGACACAGGGCATCAGCCCCTGACAACATTGTTGCCCAGGAGGCCAGCGTGGCATCACCATGGTCAGATTTTCTTCACTTGACGCTGTTAACCCTGGCTGTCCCATGATGCACCAGGTTGACACCACCCCACACCAGCTCCATGAAGCATCCCTACAATGTCCAAGCCATTCCATTCACACTCATCACTATAGCAGGCGGAGGGGTGGGGGTGGGGTGGCGGAGGGGGGGGAGTTATGTCTCAACATTCACAGGAACTCAGTAAAACACTTCTCAAGGTGCGCTCAGATCTGTCCAATAAGGGGCAGTGTTGGAAAAATAGATTTCACTGTACGACAGCACATTACCAGAAACTTCACATGGACATTGGCTAAACCTCTCAAGTGCCTACCCTTGTGTGTTGTTAGTTGGTATGCTTGCAGTAGGATGAGGGTGAGTGTGAGGGGTGGCTAATGAGATGGGGAAGTGATAATGTAGATAGAGAGGGATGGGTGGAGGTTCAAGGTAAGTTGGTGTGAGTAAGGCTGTGCAGGAGTAGGGTAGGGAAGGCAGTGTGATGGGGATGCGATGAGTGGCACAGCAGGATGAGGTTGAGTGTGGCTTTGCAGTAATGTTTTGTGATCTACTGAGATCATTGAAAGGTTTGCACCACTGCAGCCAGGGACTCCTGACGACATCCCTCCTTTTGCCCTCTTGTGCAATGTGCAACCAGGCTGCGCTGGTCTCCTGGGAAGGTCTCTTCCGCCCTTGGAAGGGAAGAGAACCTCCCTGCGTGCTGTGACTCTCTCCATAGGCATATGGAGGGAGTCATTGGAGAGCCTGGGTGATGTAATAAAACTCACTACACACTTGGTTTGAGTATAAAGCAAGGCTTTAATCAACTTATTTCAGAACATGGAGGTCTAGTTGTACTTCACTAGTTCCTGTCTTACAAAATGTCCCTGGCAAGCTGGGGCCAACGCCCGAGTATTTATACCCCTTGGACAGCGCCACCAGCTGGCCGTCCAGTGTTATTTCATAGGTAGTCTCTCGATTATGAGATTTACGACACTGGGTGCAAGCATCCACCTTTGTGCAGTGCTTGTCAGTGTTTGCAGCACCACAATGCTGTCAAACTCCATGTGGCTGTGGTCCCTTTAAGGAAACCAGCTGATGATGCGTCATCAAATGACGTCATCAGACCCGCTTCTTGTTAATTGGCTGGGAAGCCCGCAGGGCAGGGCTTAACAAAGCCAATCAAGAGAAAATCCCTTTGACAGAGCGGCTGCAGCCAGGTTCATGACTGGAAACCAGCTCTCCCACCACCATCCCGCCTCCACTGGGAAATTCACGGCCTTAGTGTTGAGAGTGAGTCAGATGTGGTGTGCAAGTCAGCAAAGGAACCCTGTGCCCGTTTGAACACAGAAATGGTGGTAGACTGTCTCACGGGACGAATGAGAGGTGATCTCGTTGAAACATACAAAATTCTTACAGGGCTTGACAGGGTAGATGCAGGAAGGATGTTTCCTCCTGGCTGGGGTCACGGTCTCAGAATAAGGGGTCAGCCATTTAGGACTGAGATGAGGAGAAAATTCTTCACTCAGGAGGGTGGTGAATCTTTGGAATTCTCTACCCCAGAGGGCTGTGGAGGCTCAGTCGTTGAGTATATTCAAGACGGAGATCGATAGATTTCTGAATATTAAGGGAATCAAGGGATATGGGGATAGGGCAGGAAAGTGGAGATGAGGTAGAAGATCAGCCATGATCTTATTGAATGGTGGGGCTGGCTCGAAGAACCAAATGGCCGACTCCTGCTCCTATTTCTTATATTCTTATGTTCTTACGAATGGCAGCAACAACTTGCATAGATATGGCATCGTTATCATAGGAAAACATCCCAAGGTGCTTCACTGGAGCGTTCTCAGACACCGAACCAGAAAAGGAGCTGTTAGGACAGGTGACCAAACGTTCTAAGACATTACACATTTGTCAATGCTTCAAAGATGGAAAAGCTTCCCAGGAGGATCAACACATTGTCGGCGGTTTTCCCCACATCTGTGTGCTGGACCGTGAAGCCAAACATGACACGAGGGAAGCCAGTTCATCAGAACACAGGCCACGCTGTCAAAGCAAAGTCACTTGAGGGGTGCCGTCCATTAATTAATTTCAGAACATAAAGCGAAGCACATGTCAAGCTTCAGAGGCTGGGGCTGAACGATCAGAAGTTGCCCCTGAATTCCTTTACAGCAAATCTACGTTTTTCTGAAAGTATTTTTTGTAGATCCAATTATTTCTGTGAGGGAAGATTTCCTGTGCACCGGACGCAGTGAAGTTTTAGACACAGTTACAAAGAGCACTGATGTAATAAAACTCACTACGCCCTTGGTTTGAGTATAAAGCAAGGCTTTAATCAACTTGTTTCAGAACATGGAGGTCTAGTTGTACTTCACTAGTTCCTGTCTTACAAAATGTCCCTGAGCAAGCTGGGCCCACACCCGAGTATTTATACTCCTTGGACAGCGCCACCAGCTGGCCGTCCAGTGTTATTTCATGAGTAGTTTCTTTATGATGATGATATTTATAACAAGCACTTTAATGATTTAATTAAAGATGGCACACAGAGGAAATCTTCATCCCCTCATTGTTTCAAAGCCAGGGCAGGTCCTATGAATCATTATAAATAAATGCTGAGGGTGAAGAGTTTCATGTCAACATTAAATATGTGCCATAAGAACATAAAACAAGAGAGAGCCAAGCAGCCCATCAAGTGTGCTCTCGCCACAGAACTCGCACAGTCAATGGGCTGGATTTTCCGAGCCAAAGTCAAGAGTATGAATGGCAATAGATTGGGAAAAGGGAAAGTGCAATGAGACCTGGGTGTCCTTGTGCACCAGTCGCTGAAGGTAAGCATGCAGGTGCAGCAGGCGGTTAAGAAGGCAAATGGTATGTTGGCCTTCGTAGCGAGAGGATTCGAGTACACTAGCAAGGATGTCTTGCTGCAGTTGTACAGGGCCTTGGTGAGACCACACCTTGAGTATTGTGTGCAGTTTTGGTCGCCTTATCTGAGGAAGGATGTTCTTGCCATGGAGGGAGTGCAGTGAAGATTCACCAGGCTGATACCTGGGATGGCAGGCATGACGTATGAGGAGAGATTGGGTCGATTAGGCTTATATTCGCCAGAGTTTAGAAGAATGAGAGGGGATCTCATTGAAACTTATAAAATTCTAACAGGACTAGACAGACTAGATGCAGGAAGGCTGTTCCCGATGACAGGGGAGTCCAGAACCAGGGGTCACAATCTAAGGATAAGGGGTAAGCCATTTAGGACTGAGATGAGGAGGAATTTATTCACCCAGAGAGTGGTGAACCTGTGGAATTCTCTACCACACAAGGCAGTTGAGGCCAATTCATTAAATATATTCAAGAAGGAGTTAGATATATTTCTTAAGGCTAAAGGATCAAGGGATATGGGGAGAAAGCAGGGACAGGGTACTGAATTTGGATGATCAGCCATGATCTCATTAAATGGCTGAACAGGCTCGAGGGGCCGAATGGCCTACTCCTGCTCCTATCTTCTATGTTTCTAAACCAGACGCACCTAATTCCCACCAACCTCATATTGGGGTTAACCCCTTTTACCCCACCAACCTCATATTGGGGTTAACCCTTTTACCCCACCAACCTCATATTGGGGTTAACCCCTTTAGTCCCACCAACCTCATATTGGTTCTGACGAAGGGCCATCGACCTGAAGCGTTAACTCTGTTTCTCTCTCCACAGATGTTGCCTGGCCTGCTGAGTATTTCCAGCATTTTCTGTTTTTAACCTCATATTGGGGTTAGCCCCTTTAATCCCTGCTCTAAACTAACACAGACAAGGACTCAGTAAAGCTACCCCTTTGGTTTGCAATGCGTTTTTTCCAGACAGGACGGCGTTTCCTCAGAACCTTTCCTCCAACACGTAGCACAGGGTCAGCGGGCGGAAGGAGCTGAATGGCCTTGGCTTATTCCGGCCCTGACCTACGTTGCGTCTCCGAATGGAAATTCCAAGCTCCTAAATTAAAGGGGGGGCGGTTCGTGGATAAGAGGTGCGCAGGGATGCAATGGTGAAGCGGAACCTGTTTCTTGCGTGTGCGATTTTTTGTTGTTGCAGAAGTGTGAGAGGGTGAGGCTGGGGATACTCGGTCATTGGTGTGTCTGCAGCCTAGATTTCCTCACTGACCCGCGGCCGACCCTTGAACAGCAGCATTCGGTGGATTTGGTGCCAGTGGTCCGCCGCAGTTAATGAATCATCGGAATCTACATTATCCAGAAAATTAAACTGCTGGGGAAATTGATGGGAGTCAGACCAAAAAAGCACTCGCCAAGGGCAGCACGGTGGCATAGTGGTTAGCACTGTTGCCTCACAGCGCCAGGGACCCGGGTTCGAATCCGGCCTCGGGTGACTGTCTGTGTGGAGTTTGCACATTCTCCCCGTGTTTGCGTGGGTTTCCTCCGGGTGCTCCGGTTTCCTCCCACAGTCCAAAGATGTGCGGGTTAAGTTGATTGGCTATGATAAAAAAAAAATTGACCCTTAGTGTTAGGGGGATTAAATACGTGGGGTTACGGGGATAGGGTGGGATATGTGTTGGTGTAGGGGTTACGGGGATCGGGTGGGATAAGTGTCGGTGCAGGCTCGATGGGCTGAAATGGCCTCTATCTGCACTGTGGGGTTTCTGTGATTTCTGTGAACTCAAACAAGGCGGTCGAGCGAATTTGACCAAAGATTTTTTTTAATTTTTGGTTTGTTATTATTTATATGATATTAGTTGGAAGCAAATAAGTCTTTCTTTTTTTCAGGCTAATTTCCCATCCAACCAGGGGAGCAGCCAAGCAGCCAATGAATACAGTCATGTGCGATTCAATTCGCCAGTAGAAGGGGAATTTGTTCAGAAGCAGAGTGAACAGTAGGCTTCAAGCGCTGAGTCTTCATGGAGTGTTGGATGTGTGCGGAAAAGGACACGTCAGAACCTTTAACATAAGAACATAAGAAATAGGAGCAGGAGTGGGCCATTCGGCCCCTCGAACCTGCTCCAACATTCAATAAAATCATGGCTGATCTTTGACCTCATCTCCACTTTCCTGCACTGTCCCCATATCCCTTGATTCCCTTAATATTCAAAAGTCTATCGATCTCTGTCTTGAATATACTCAACGACTGAGCCTCCACAGCCCTCTGGGGTAGAGAATTCCAAAGATTCACCACCCTCTGAGTGAAGAAATTCTCCTCATCTCAGTCCTAAATGGCCGACCCCTTATCCTGAGACTGTGACCCCTGGTTCTAGACTCCCCAGCCAGGGGAAAACATCCTCCCTGCATCTACCCTGTCAAGCCATGTAAGAATTTTGTATGTTTCAATGAGATCACACCTCATTCTTCTAAACTCCAGAGAATATAGGCCTAGTCTACTCAATCTCTCCCCATAGGGCAATCCTCCCATCCTACAATAGCAAGATACGGCGGATGCGGGAAATCTGAAACAACAACAGAAAATGCTGGAAATACTCCGCAGGTCAGGCAGCATCTGTGGCGAGAGAAACAGAGTTAACATTTCAGGTCTGTGACCCTTCGTCAGAACTGGAAAAAGTTGGAGAAGTCTCCAACTGACGAAGGTTCATCGACCTGAAACATTAACTCTGTTTCTCTCGCCACAGATGCTGCCTGACCCGCTGAGTGTTTCCAGCATTTTCTGTTGTTATGTTAGAATCTTTCCCAGTCAGAATAAATATAAAGTAGCGCGCAACACATGATAAAAATGAAATACAAGTGCTCTTATTTCTATCTCGAAGCTCTGACTGTGGCGAGCATACAATTCTAACCGCACCGTTACATTTTATTCGGGCGGCTCTCTCCAGTCACTAAGTTTTGTATATAACCATTTTCACAGTGTAACTGTCATCATCACATCTGGCTAGTTCACCACCACCACCATCCCAGTTCCCACCTCATATTCTCTTTTAATCAAATCAAATCAAATCAAATCAACTTTTATTGTCATTGTTAGTGCACAAGTGCAGTACAACGAAATGTAGGCTTGCGGCTCCCGAGAGTGTACATTTAGATTAAGACATTTAAACATTCAACATACATTTGGCTTGTAATACATTAACATAAACATAACCATAATAAAGTGCATTGGCAGATGTGCAGGCTTTAGAGTTTATTTGTGGAGTTCAGTACGATGACAGCCCTGGGAAAGAAGCTGTTCTTAAACCTGGTTGTACGGGTGCGAATGCATCTGTAGCGTCTCCCAGATGGCAGGAGGGCGAACAGACTGTGGCTGGGGTGGGTAGGGTCTTTGATGATGGACCGTGACCTCCGTAAACAGCGTTTCTGGTATATGTGGACTATTCCCCCACTTCCCTTTTATTAGAAGTGTAGGATTGAAGCTGTTTCCCTCCTATAATCTGGCCCAATGATTGTTTGAAACGTTTTTGCAAGATCCTGCCATTAAAGCGATTGTTCGAGTGGAATGGATGACAAGTAGGTTCACAGGATGTGCTAAGAAAACCCGTCCTGACGAAAGCCTGAAATTCTATGTTGTGGGTAGCCAGTTTTCTGATTTATGTTCAGCTCATATTTCCTTATTGTTTAAGTAGTGTACTTTAGCCCCATTAGGGAAGTTCCTCTTAAACCAGCCTATTCATCGGAGTTGCTGGAGGGTTGGTGTGTTGAGGCAAGCATGTGTTAATGGCCCTCCCTTACAAATTAAGCCATTTGAGAACAAGCGCCCGCTTCTGCTTTCTTTACCAGATGCTAGATTGGTCAGGTGTCTCCTGCCACTCCTGTCACGAATTTACAATATTTTCTTTTTTTTTGCTGAGGAGCCGTGAATGTCTGAGCTTCCCTCAGAGCACGACAGAAAAGGAGGTAAATCAAGAAAGCTGACACCGAAAAGATGAAGAATTTGGGTGTCTCTCTCGCCCTGAGGACGCAGCGATCTCTTGTAAACTCCAACCCCGAGGCCTCATGAGTGAACCCATGATCTCAAAGAGCAAAAGGGTTGTGCTTGGTAAAAAGCTTGCTCTCGAATCGTGCCTCCTCTCCGTGGGGCTGACTCTGTCAAAGAGTTTCAGTAACATCTATCAAAGTTAGAAGAGGTCGACAGCAACAAATAACATTCCTGCCCCGACCCATACTGCCAAAACCTGAAACTCTTGGCCAGCTTAAAACATTCAGCCTCATAGAAAGAAGACACAGTGCGTGATCAACTAGTCATTCATCTAGCTGCTGTTTGCGGGAACCTGCTGTGCGCAAGTTGGCTGCCACCTTTGCCTACCTAACAAAAAAGTAATTCATTGCATCTGAAATGCTTTGAAACATTGCTGAGAGGCGTGATAAGACACTGTATAAATACAAGTTTTGCTTTAGTTATTCTTGGCACGTGGGCAGTGTTGGCAGGGCTGCATTTGTTGACCATCCCTAGTTGCCCTTGAGAAGGTGGCGATGGGTCTTTTCAGTGCGCACTCTGTGCTTTAAGAGGGACTTCCCTAATGGATCTAAACTACACTTTTTAAACAGAGATGTTTGAGCTGAACATTAATCAGAAAACTGGTTACCCTCAATGTAAATTTGGCGGTTTTCCTCACAACAACACCTCTCAGCACAGCCTTGGTAACCCTGTTGTCAGCTGTGGCTGAGCAGATAGCACACTTGTCTCTGAGTCAGAAGGTTGTGGGTTCACAGTCCCACTCCGGAGACTTGATGCACAAAATCTAGGCCGACACTCCAGTGCAGCGCTGAGGGAGTGCTGCCCTGTCGGGGGTGCCGTCTTTCGGATGGTATGTTAAACCAAGGCCCCGTCTTCTCTGATCCTGTGGCACTACTTCAAAGAAGTTCTCCCTAGCGCGGTGCCTAAAATTTATCCCTCAAACAGATTGTTCTGGTTATTATCGCATTGCTGTTTGTGGGATCTTGCTGTATACAAATTGGCTGCCGCGTTTCCTACATTTCGACAGTGACTCCACTTCATTGGTTATAAATTGCGTTGGGATGTCCTGAGGTTGTGAAAGACGCGATATAAATGCTAGTTCTTTCATTGCCATCCATTAGAATTAAACAATCCCTTTAATGACAGGATTTTTAAAGACACCTTTCAAGCAATTATTATTGTAGAAAATGTCACTCTTGTAAAACTCAAAAAACAGAAACCTTTTCAAAATTGAGCCAATATTAACTGGGATAGTCAAAGTGTGAAAGGCTCAGAGGGTGTAGAATTCTTAAAGTGCATCCAGGAGAGCTTTTTGAGCCAGCATGTAGAAAGTCCTACAAGAGAGGGGGCGGTACTGGACCTAATTCTAGGGAATGTGGCCGGCCAAGTGGAAAAAGTGCTAGTAGGTGAGCACTTTGGTGATAGTGACCATAATATGGTAAGATTTAAGGTGGTCATGGAAAAGGACAGGGATGGGCCGGAAATAAAGGTTCTAAATTGGGGGAAGGCCGATTTTAATAGGATAAGGCAGGATCTGGCCAAAATGGACTGGGATCAGCTACTTGTAGGAAAATCCGCATCGGAGCAATGGGAGGCTTTCAGAAGGGAGATTGAGATCATACAAGGGCAACATGTTTCCATAAAGGTCAAGAGTGGTTCCAAAAACCACAGGGAACCGTGGATGTCAGGGGATATACGGGAATGGATTAGGAAAAAAAGGAGGGCTTTTGGTAGATACAAAAGGCTAAAGACGGAGGAAGCCCTAGAGGAGTACAAAAAGTGCAGGGGGATACTTAAAAAAGAAATTAGGAGATCAAGGAGGGGCCATGAAATAACACTGGCGAGCAAAATAAAGGAAAATCCGAAGATGTTTTATAAGTATATTAAGGGTAAAAGGATAACTAGGGAAAAAATAGGGCCCATTAGGGACAAAAGTGGCAATCTGTGTGTGGAGCCGGAAGATGTAGGAGGGGTTCTAAATGAATTTTTTGCATCTGTTTTCACTATGGAGAAGGACGATGTAGACATAGAAATAGGGCGGGGGGACTGTGATATGCTCGAACATATTAACATCGAGAGGGAGGAGGTATTGGCGGTTTTAGCTGGCCTAAAAATGGATAAATCCCCAGGCCCCGATGAAATGTACCCCAGGCTGCTGTGTGAGGCAAAGGAGGAGATTGCGGGGGCTCTAACACATATATTCAGGACCTCTCTGGCCACAGGGGATGTGCCAGAGGACTGGAGAACCGCTAATGTAGTACCATTATTCAAGAAGGGTAGTAGGGAAAAACCGGGGAACTACAGGCCAGTGAGCCTAACATCAGTGGTAGGAAAATTACTGGAAAAAATCCTGAGGGACAAAATTTGTCTCCACTTGGAGAGGCAAGGATTAATCAGGGATAGTCAACATGGCTTTGTCAAGGGAAGATCATGTCTGACTAATTTGATTGAATTTTTTGAGGGGGTGACTAGGTGTGTGGATGAGGGTAACGCAGTGGATGTGGTATACATGGATTTCAGTAAGGCCTTCGATAAAGTCCCGCACAGGAGACTGGTCAAGAAGGTAAGAGCCCATGGAATCCAGGGTGCCTTGGCACATTGGATACAAAACTGGCTTAGTGGCAGAAGGCAGAGGGTGATGGTCGAAGGTTGTTTTTGTGACTGGAAACCTGTGGCCAGTGGGGTACCACAGGGATCGGTGCTGGGTCCCTTGCTGTTTGTGGTCTACATTAATGACTTGGATATGAATGTAAAGGGTATGATCAGTAAATTCGCGGATGATACTAAAATTGGTAGGGTGGTAAATAGCGAGGAGGGTAGCCTCAGTCTGCAGAACGATATAGATGGGTTGGTCAGATGGGCGGAACAGTGGCAAATGGAATTTAACCCGGAAAAGTGCGAGGTGATGCACTTTGGGGGGTCTAACAAGGCAAGGGAATACACAATGAATGGTAAGACCCTAGGCAAGACGGAGGGTCAGAGGGATCTGGGTGTGCAGGTACACAGATCCCTGAAGGCGGCGGAACAGGTGGATAAGGTGGTAAAAAAGGCATATGGGATACTTGCCTTCATTAGCCGAGGCATAGAATATAAGAGCAAGGAGGTTATGATGGAGCTGTATAAAACACTGGTTAGGCCACAGCTGGAATACTGTGTGCAGTTCTGGTCGCCACACTACAGGAAAGATGTGATCGCGTTAGAGAGGGTGCAGAGGAGGTTCACCAGGATGTTACCAGGGCTGGAGCGCTTCAGCTATGAAGAGAGACTGGGCAGATTGGGTTTGTTTTCCTTGGAGCAGAGGAGGCTGAGGGGGGACATGATTGAGGTGTACAAAATTGTGAGGGGCATAGATAGGATGGATGCTGAGGAGCTTTTCCCCTTAGTAGAGGGGTCAATAACTAGGGGGCATAGATTCAAGGTAAAGGGAGGGAGGTTTAGAGGGGATTTGAGAAAGAACTTTTTCACCCAGAGGGTGGTTGGAGTCTGGAACTCACTGCCTGAAAGGGTTGTGGAGGCAGAAACCCTCACAACATTTAAGAAGCATTTGGATGAGCATTTGAAATGCCATAGCATACAAGGCTACGGGCCAAATGCTGGAATATGGGATTAGATTAGACAGGGCTTGATGGCCGGCATGGACACGATGGGCCGAAGGGCCTCTATCTGTGCTGTATTACTCTATGACTCTATGACTATGACTCTAAGCTAGGCCCACCAGTGGTCTGCCTTCTGGCACTATATCATATAATTCTGAGGAATCTAGTAAGTGCCCATAAAATATTTCCTCCCTTTCTCCCTTCCTCTCACTATCTACGGGCTGACCCAGGAATTGCATTATTACAACTTCACATCGGGATGACTTAACCAGATCCTTTTCTCCAAAAGTCTTGCAGATTGTCGGATCGTGTAAGAGATGCACTCTGAAGAAGCTACTTTAACCTCTTGTAGTCTGATTCTCTATTTATTGTTCACTAAGGATCTGTACCCTCAATAACGTGGTGTGCATTTCTGCTTCTGTGTAATTATCTTACTTGTAATTAAATTTTAGCCTGAAAGCAGTAGTGTGACAAGGCGGTAGGCACCTCAATGTGCTGTACGGTGTGATATACCGTAGATAAAGGGTCATCGTGACACTATTCCACCCATGGAGCGGTAGCATTAAAGGGAGCACCAGAGAAGGTCCAGGACACAACAACAACAACAACTTGTATCTATATAGCGCCTTTAATGTAGTAAAACGTTCCAAGGCGCTTCACAGCAGTATTAAAAGCCAAGAAATTTGACACTGAGCCGCATAAGGGCAGGTGACCAAAAGCTTGGTCAAAGAGGTAGGTTTTAAGGAGCGTCTTAAAGGAGGAAAGAGAGGTAGAGAGGTAGAGAGGTTTAGGCAGGGAAGTCCATAGCTTAGGGCCTAGGCAACAGAAGGCACGGCCAACAATGGTTGAGCGATTATAATCAGGGATGCTCAAGAGGGCAGAATTAGAAGAGCACGGATATCTCAGAGGGTTGTGGAGCTGAAGGAGATACAGAGATAGGGAGGGTGAAGGCCATGGAGAGATTTGAAAACAAGGGTGAGAATTTTGAAATCGAGGCGTTGCTTAACCAGGAGCCAATGTAGGTCAGCGAGCACAGGAGTGATGGATGAACAGGACTTGGTGTGAGTTAGGACATGGGCAGCCGAGTTTTGGATGGCCTCAAGTTTACGTAGGGTAGAATGTGGGAGGCCAGCCAGGAGTGCGTTGGAATAGTCAAGCCGAGAGGTAACAAAGGCATGGATGAGGGTTTCAGCAGCGGAGGAGCTGAGGCAAGGGCGGAGGCGGGCGATGTTACGGAGGTGGAAATAGGCGGTCTTAGTTATGCCGTGAATATGTGGACGGAAGCTCATTTCAGGGCCAAATATGACACCAAGGTTGTGAAAAGTGTGGTTCAGCCTCAGACAGATGTTAGGGAGAGGGATGGGTCAGTGGCTAAGGAATGGCGTTTGTGGCGGGGACCGAAAACAATGGCTTCGGTCTTCCCAATATTTAATTGGAGAAAATTTCTGCTCATCCAGAACTGGATGTCGGACAAGCAGTCTGACAATTTAGAAACCGTGGAGAGGTTGAGAGAAGTGGTAGTGAGGTAGAGCTGGGTGTCGTCAGCGTACATGTGGAAACTGACGCTGTGTTTTCGGATGATGTCGCCAAAGGGCAGCATGTAGATGAGAAATAGGAGGGGGGCCAAGGATAGATCACAGAATCACAGAAACTCCACAGTGCAGATAGAGGCCATTTCGGCCCATCGAGCCTGCACCGACACATATCCCACCCGATCCCCGTAACCCCTACACCAACACATATCCCACCCTATCCCCGTAACCCCACGAATTTAATCCCCCTAACACTAAGGGTCAATTTTATCATAGCCAATCAACCTAACCTGCACAACTTTGGACTGTGGGAGGAAACCGGAGCACCCGGAGGATACCCACGCAAACACGGGGAGAATGTGCAAACTCCACACAGACAGTCGCCCGAGGCCGGATTCGAACCCGGGTCCCTAGCGCTGTGAGGCAACAGTGCTAACCACTATGCCACCGTGCTGCCCCTATCCTTGGGGAATACCAGAGGTAACGATGCGGGAGTGGGAAGAGACACCATTGCAGGTGATTCTCTGGTTACGATTAGATAGATAAGAATGGAACCAGGCGAGTGCAGTCGCACCCAGCTGGACGACGGTGGAGAGGCGTTGGAGAAGGCTGGAGTGGTCAACCGTGTCAAAGGCTGCAGACAAGTCAAGAAGGATGAGGAGGGATAGTTTACCTTTGTCACAGTCACAAAGGATGTCATTTGTGACTGATGAGAGCCGTTTCAGTACTGTGGCGAGGCGGAAACCTGATTGGAGGGATTCAAACATGAAGTTGCGGGAAAGATGGGCACGGATTTGACACAGCGCGGACCTGAGTGGGAGCGGCGGCATAAGGAGAGTGGAGCGGTGACTTAAAAACAAATAAAAAACAAGGACTGATGTCACAGGACAGCAGGTAGATAATTGATTGCTGAGTATTACAGCTCTTTTGCTCTCTAGGTTAGGTAAGTGGATTAAATTCAGAACTGGGAGAATAATAACTACGATAACTTTATTGAATTAATAACTTAAACTAAATTAACTAATTACAACTGAAAATTATCATTTGAATAAAAACCGTAACTAATTATATAAATAAAATAACATTAGATGGAGATGGCAGGGCAGGTGGTGTGTCGTAACTGCAGCGTGTGGGAGTTGGTGGAGACCAATGAGATCGCGAGCAACCACATCTGCGGTAAGTGCCTGCAGCTTGAGGAACTTCGGCTCAGAGTTGTTGAGCTGGAGTCTGACCTGCAGACATTGGCCCAGTAATTCCGTTCCAAACACGTGAGTACGGTCGGGGTACTCACGCGTATGGCCGGAGGAAATGCCGGTTTTCAGCATGCACAGCGCATGCGGGGAAAACCGGCATTTCCTGTCCTCTGAACGAAGGGGTTCAGAGGCACAGCGCGTGCGACTGCACAGGCAGCGCGTGCGCAGTAAAATTCGCCAGTTTCATTCATGCTTTCAGTGAGGTTAAGTCCTTACAACTTACACATGAAAAAAGCATGCGTACAGTTGCTCCAGAGGCTGCGGAGAAAGATATATTTTATCGTGGAGCTTCTGAAAGGCAATATTTTTGTTTGGGAAAGGGAGGAAAGTTATTTTAAGAAATGCTGAGGTAAGTTTTAAAGTTTAATTTTTTTTTTTAAACGGGTTTTCAGTACTGTAGGTAGAAGGAGCAATTGTGGCTGTGTGAATTGCATTTGCTGTGTTTATTAAATGTGAAAATGACTGTTCTAAAATGAATAATGTAACATTTCCAACATTTTTAAGAAAGAAACTTTTCATCAGTAATATATTATTTTAAGTAATTATGTATGTATGTCCATATATATTCCTTTACGTATATGTATGTATGTATATATTCCTTTACTTATGTGTATGAATGTATGTATTTAATTATGATTTTCCAATGAGTTACTTTCTCTGAAAGTCATAATTAAATACATACATTCATACACATAAGTAAAGGAATATATACATACATACATATACGCAAAGGAATATATACAGACATACATACATAATTACTTAAAAGAATATATTACTGATGAAAAGTTTCTTTCTTAAAAATGTTGGAGTCATTTTCACATTTAATAAACACAGCAAAGTCGGGTAAGTGCAGATCGGGGGCTTGCACGCGCGGCAAGCCCCCGATCCAAATTTCTGCCCCATCGTGATCCATCAGGGAAGGGGAGTGTTACCTGGACACTTTGTTCCAGGAGGCAGTCACACCCCTTAGGTTAAGTAGTTATAGTAATCTGGGATGGTGCTGTAGCCAATGCTGCTGCTAAGGTCAGAGGTTTGCTTCCTGTTAAGGTCAGAGGTTTGTTTCCTGTCAAGGCAGCAAAGGTGAAATGCCTGGATGCAGGCATGATGTTTGTTACTCTGTTTGTTGATAAAGTACTCGTGCTAATTCTACGATATCGCCTCTTCGAGTCCTTGTCTCACTACATGGATTTATCACATTTGGCGACGAGGTAAAAAGGACCCTGGATAAAGAAGAGAAGTCTGCCAGGACTTTTAAACAACAAAATCACGAGCTGAAGTTAGCTACCAGTTGGAAGAGAGCATGGCTGCCACGGTAGGAACGGTTTCCGCTTTTGATAGTCAAGCACAAACCTGGGAGGAATACTGTGAAGTGTTGGGTTATTTTTTTGAAGCAAATGAAATAAATGATGCCGGAAAAAGGAAAGCCATTCTGCTTAGTTCAGTGGGAAGCCAGACCTACAGTTTGATGAGGAATCTGCTCAGTCCTGAAAAGCCTGGAGACAAATCATTTGTTGAATTAGTGGCTTTGCTAAAAGAGCATTTCAACCCTAAGCCTAGTGAGATTGTACAGCGGTTCAAGTTTAATTCAAGGAACAGGAAAGAGGAAGACAGCGTAATGGACTATGTAGCGGTGTTGCGTAAATTAGCACAAGATTGCAATTATGGGAACAACCTGAAGGAAATGCTGCGAGATAGGCTTGTTTGCGGAATTATGGACGACCGAATGCAGCGTAGATTATTATCCGAGACTGGGCTTACTTATGAAAAAGCATTGGAACTTGCTCAAGCCATAGAGACAGTGAACCGAGATGTAAAAGAAATACAGGGTTCAGGCAGAGCTAATGCTACGCAAGTTGCAGGTCAGGTTGTTGTGCACAAGTTGAACATGCATCAGAAACCACAACGTGAGCATGTGAAGGCGTGTTATAGATGCAAGGGCGATCACCTGGCGAGTGAATGCTGGTTTCTGGAGGAAAAGTGCTACAAGTGTGGGAAACAAGGACACATAAAACGAGCTTGCAAGGCGAAATCACCTGTGGAGGAATCCAAACAAAAAGGGGGAGGACAGCAAAACCAAGGGAGAGAAGTGAAAAAACATGGAGCACACCACATCAGCGGGGAAGCTGAGGAAGAAGAGGACATGTTCATAATGTACAGCATGTTAGAGAACATTCCAAAAGTGGCTCCTATCACATTGCAACTGAGAGTAAATTACTCTAAGGTGAACTTTGAAGTTGATACAGGGTGCGGTGTAACCATAATGAACAAGGCAGAGTACTCAAAATTGTGGCACCGTGCAAAAGTTCCAGAGTTAAAGCCTTGCTCCCTGCATCTTAAAACATATACAAGTGAATGAGTAGCAACATTAGGTACAGCTAATGTAACTGTACAACACAGGGACACAGTGCAACAGCTACCTGTAGTTATAGTATCGGGTACCGGACCAAACCTGTTAGGTCGGGGCTGGATAAAAGAACTTAAATTAGACTGGGGAGCAGTACATCAAATAGATGCGGGCAAACAGTTGACTTTGCAAGAAGTGTTGAGTGAACATGAGAAGGTGTTCAAGGAGGAACTTGGCACATTTAATGGCCCCCCAGCTAAGATTTATGTAGACAAGGAGGCACCGCCAAGGTTTTTTAAACAACGACCGGTGCCTTATGCCATGAAGCCAAAGGTAGAGGCTGAGCTTGACCGTCTATTGAGAGAGAACATACTGGAGCCAGTGAAATGTTCGGAATGGGCAGCTCCCATAGTACCTGTTTTAAAACCGGACAATTCGGTAAGACTCTGTGGAGACTATAAATTGACAGTCAATCGGGTGTCCAAACTAGAGCAGTATCCGATTCCCAAAACAAAGGATCTCTTTGCAAACCTGGCTGGAGGAAAGAAATTCACAAAGTTGGATATGAGTCATGCCTACTTGCAGATTACACTGGATGACGAATCAAAGAAGTATGTCACCATAAATACACACAAGGGCTTGTTTACATATAACCGCTTACCGTTTGGTGTCTCATCTAGTCCAGCTATCTTCCAGAGGACAGTCGAAGGTGTACTGCAAGGGATTCCACATGTTTCCATCTATCTGGATGACATTCTGGTGATGGGAAGAACCGACCAGGAGCATCTGAGCACTCTGAGAGAGGTACTACAGAGATTGGAGAGGGCAGGGTTCCGGCTCAAGAGGAGTAAGTGCACTTTCCTGGGGAATGAGGCAGTGTTCCTGGGACACAGAGTGGACGCCACCGGGCTCCATCCACTCAAGGAGAAGGTACAAGCACATCAGGACGCCCCTGCTCCAACAAATGTGGCTGAGTTAAAAGCTTACCTGGGATTGCTGAACTATTATAACAGGTTTTTACCAAACTTGTCAACTGTGTTAGCACCTCTTCACAAACTACTGCGTAAGGAGACACAGTGGAAGTGGGGAGAGGAGCAGGGGATTTCATTTGAACAGTCCAAGAAAGTGATGCTGTCGTCGGATGTGCTGGTTCACTACAATGAAGAGAAAGACATCATTCTCTCTTGTGATGCTTCACCTTATGGGGTGGGGGCAGTTCTTTCACACTGCATGGAAGATGGAACTGAAAGACCAATAGGGTTTATGTCCCGAACTCTAACACCAGCGGAAAAAAACTATTCCCAGTTAGACAAAGAGGGGTTAGCAGTAATGTTTGGGTTACAGAGGTTCCACAAGTACATATATGGCAGGAAGTTCACCATATGCACCGATCATAAACCTCTTCTCTCTCTTTTCAATGAAATGAAAGCAGTTCCACAGATGGCGTCACCCCGGATCCAGAGGTGGGCAGTGACGTTGAGGGCATATGAGTATGTCATCGTCTACAAGGTAGGCAAGTACCATGGGAACGCAGATGCCTTGAGCCATCTTCCACTGCCAGGCACACCTATCCGTGCAGCTCCAGAGGACAGAGTTTTGATGTTGGAGGACACTGACACGGCACTTGTGACTGCAGAGCAAGTAAGAACATGGACAGGTAAAGATCCAGTACTGTCTAGAGTTCAAGAATATGTGGTGAGGGGATGGCCACAGCATCCGGAAGAGGCTGACTTCACACCCTACAGTGTCAGGAAAACAGAGCTGAGTGTACAGGATGGTTGCGTGTTGTGGGGAGCACGAGTGATTATTCCACAGCCAGCACGACAGTCTATCCTAGAGCAACTACATCAGTGTCATCCTGGGGTCTCGCGTATGAAAGCCTTGGCTAGGAGTTACTTGTGGTGGCCAAAGCTAGATGAGGAGATAGAAAATCTAGTCAAGACATGCAGCACTTGTCAGGAACACCGGAAGACACCAGCAGCGGCTCCTCTCCACCCCTGGGAGTGGCCGGATAAACCATGGAGAAGATTGCACTTAGATTATGTGGGTCCATTCATGGGGAAGATGTTCCTCATAATCATTGATGCACATTCCAAATGGATGGATGTTTATCCTGTAATTTCTGCTTCTGCCACTACTACTATAGACTGCCTGCGTCGGAGCTTCAGTAATCAAGGGCTACCGGAGATCGTGGTGAGTGACAATGCCACTTGTTTTGTGAGTACAGAGACAAAAGAGTTCTTGAGAAAAAATGGCATAGTGCAGGTGACCTCGGATCCATATCATCCGTCCTCGAATGGACTTGCGGAGAGAGCCGTACAAACATTTAAAGAGATGATGAAAAAAAGTGCAGAAGGGAGTTTAGCAGCCAAAGTGTCACGGGTTCTGTTCAGCTACAGAATAACACCTCAATCCACCACAGGACTCTCTCCTGCTGAGATGTTATTAGGTCATAGACTACGCTCCACTCTTGACCTTGTCCACCCAGACCTAAAAAGGAAAATGGAAAACAGACAAAACAAACAAAAAGAGAACCATGACAAAAGAACAAAGAGCCAAAGTTTTGGAGAAGGAGATGCGGTCCTTACCAGGAATTTCAGTTATGGACCAAAGTGGATTCCTGGCTTCATAGACTCAATGACAGGGCCAGTATCATACAAGGTCATGTTGGGAGATGGTAGGGTAGTACGCAGACATGTAGATCAGATACTTCCCAGACAAGGGGAAATTGAAATGAAGGTTCCAGATGCAATGACTGAAGACAGGGTTGCCCCCAGTTATCCAAGTGCATCTGCGGTGCCACCACCAGGGACAGAGCCAATTCCACAGGAACCTATTCCTCAAGAGGAAACCATAGTTGCAGAGTCAGATACTCTGAGCACTGCTCAGGAGCAGCTGGTGGCTTCACCACAAACAAGCAGGGACTTTACTGTTAGACGTTCACAAAGGTTTCGCAAGCCACCAGAGAGATTGATACTGAACTGTTAGATTCGTCAAGTATGGAACATGATGAATGGAGACTCCTTATGTAACCCTCAGGAATGGTTGTTGGTTAAGAAATTCATACTGAAATCTTAAGGGGGGAGGGATATAGTAATCTGGGATGTTATGATTAAGGTTATCCACCAGGTGGTACTGTAGCCAATGCTGCTGCTAAGGTCAGAGGTTTGCTTCCTGTTAAGGTCAGAGGTTTGCTTCCTGTCAAGGCAGCAAAGGTGAAATGCCTGGATGCAGGCATGATATTTGTTACTCTGTTTGTTAATAAAGTACTCGTGCTAATTCTACGATATCACCTCTTCGAGTCCTTGTCTCACTATATGGATTTATCACAGTAGTACTTTAGAGTTAGTCAATGGTCAGGGACAGGAGGGTGTGACTGTGAGTCAGGAAGTTAAAACAATCACTATCACTAAAGAAAAAGTACTCGGTAAAATAATGGGACTAAAGGTGGACAAGTCCCCTGGACCTGATGGCCTGCACCCTAGAATCTTAAAAGAAGTGGCTGCAGAGATAGTGGATGCATTGGTTGCAATCTACCAAAATTCCCTGGATTCTGGAGAGGCCCCAGCGGACTGGAAAACCACAAATGTAACGCCCCTATTTAAGAAGGGAGGGAGACAGAAAGCAGGAAACTATAGACCAGTTAGCCTAACATCTGTCATTGGGAAAATGCTGGAGTCCATTATTAAGGAAGCAGTAGCAGGACATTTAGAAAATCATAATACAGTCAAGCAGAGTCAGCATGGTTTTATGAAAGGGAAATCATGTTTGACAATTTTGCTGGAGTTCTTTGAGGATGTAACGAGCAGGGTGGATAAAGGGGAACCAGTGGATGTGGTGTATTTGGATTTCCACAATGCATTTGATAAAGTGCCACATAAAAGGTTACTAGAGAATTGGCTAACTAACAGAAAACAGAGAGTCGGGATAAATGGGTCATTTTCCGGTTGGCAAACGGTAACTAGTGGGGTGCCACAGGGATCAGTGCTGGGGCCTCAACTATTTACAATCATTGGCCCATATTTTTTGACCCCCACGGGTGTGTACGAGGAGTGAACGCGTCCGTAGGGGCCTCGCAAGTGCCGGTTTCAGGCATGCGAATCCTCTTGACAGATCCTCTGCCTGCCCGGGAGAAGGGCCTCTGCGGGTGGAGAGTTCCGCTTTCTGCACAACCTCCGTCCGCTGAAATCCCTTAAAGATCTTACGCCTGGTAAAAGCAAGGCCTGCTTCTACCAGCATCGGAAGTGTCGGGACCTACGGAGCCAGCAGGTAAGTTCATAGATTTTTTCCAGATCAGAGGCATCCGCACGCAGGAAGCCTCTGATCGGAAAATCCAGGCCTATATTAATGACTGGGCTGAAGGGACCGAGTGTAATGTAGCCAAATTTGCTGATGATACAAAGATAGGTGGGAAAGCAAGTTGTGAAGAGGACACAAAGAATCTGCAAAGGGATAAAGGCAGGTTAAGTGAGTGGGCAAACATTTGGCAGATGGAGTATAATGTGGGAAAGTGCGAGGTTATCTACTTTGGTAAGAAAATTAAAAAGCAAATTATTATTTAAATGGAGAGAGATTACAAAATGCTGCAGTACAGAGGGACCTGGGGTCCTTGTGCATGAAACACAAAAAGTTAGCATGCAGGTACAGCAAGTAATCAGGAAGGGAAATGGAATGTTGGCCTTTATTGCAAGGGGGTTGGAGTATAAAAGCAGGGAAGTCCTGCTACAACTGTACAGGGTATGGGTGAGACCACACCTGGAGTACTGCGTACAGTTTGGTCTCCTTATACTTGCATTGGAACCAGTTCAGAGAAGGTTCACGAGGTTGATTCCTGAGATGAAGGGGTTGTCTTATGAAGAAAGGTTGAGCAGGTTGGGCCTATACTCATTGGAGTTTAGAAGAATGAGAGGGGATCTTATTGAAACATATAAGATCCTGAGGGGGCTCGACAGGCTCCAATTCTGGCCTCTTGCGCATCCTCGATTTTCATCGCTCCATCATTGATGGCTGTGCCTTCAGCTGCCTGGGCCCTAAACTCTGAAATTCCTTCCTAAACCTCTCCGCCTCTCTCTCTTCCTTTAGGATGCTCCTTAAAACCTAGCTCAATGACCAAGCTTCTGATTATGTGTCCGACTATCTCATGTGGCTCGGTGTCAGATTTTGTTTTGATAATCGCTCCTGTGAAGCGCCTTGGGATGTTTTTGAACATAGAAACATAGAAGATAGGAGCAGGAGTAGGCCATTCGGCCCCTCGAGCCTGCTCCGCCATTCAATGCGATCATGGCTGATCATCCAAATTCAGTACCCTGTCCCTGCCTTCTCCCCATATCCTTTGATCCCTTTAGCCTTAAGAAATATATCCAACTCCTTCTTGAATATATTTAATGAATTGGCCTCAACTGCCTTCTGTGGTAGAGAATTCCACAGGTTCACCACTCTCTGGGTGAAGAAATTCCTCCTCATCTCTGTCCTAAATGGCTTACCCCTTATCCTTTTTACTGTATATAAATGCCAGTTGTTGTTGTTACAGCATTGATAAGGGCATAGGTTTCTGTTCATAAGAGACTCGTGGGCAGGTTCTCTGTAACAGTACCACCTGATTTTGGGTGTCAACGGTGTGGTCGAAGGTTGGGAGATGGTTCCTCCAGCTCCCTGGAGTCCATTGCCCCTGGTAATGATGGTGGATTTGAACACATCCACCCAGGTTTGGGACGCTGTATTCAAACGAAAGATAGGAATAAGGTGGTGGGGAGAAGATGGTAAAAATTAAAGAGCTGCTTTGCTTAGTGGAGTCAATCACGAAAAGAAATGTTGTTCACCTGGGACGTGACCGTGGCAGATGCCACAACCTTTGCCCTTCATTCCACCCATGGCAAATCACCCAGCGGTCACTCAAATACTGCCAGGAACATGGGAGCAGCTTAGCAAGGAGCCTGATTCTGGAGGATCCACTGGTGTCTGCGCGCCATCCCCCCCCTCCCCCCCCCCCCCGGTGTCAGGTGGGCTCTAAGCTCGCCCCGCCACCGATCCGGTGGGATTCCCCCATCAGATTGGGGATAATCCGGCCCGTGCATTGTTCTGCCTACAGCGTCTGCCGCCTTGCTGTGAGCCACCAACCAATCGGGCTGGGCGACAGCCCAAACTCCAGCAGTATATTTCATCCGCTAAATCCCAGCTAAGTGACAGCAAGGCAGCAATAAAAGCCATTGAAGGATAAACCTGTCATATCTCCTCCATTTAGCCAAGGTTCGCTACTGGGCTTGTTTGTTCAGCTTGTTTTCTGGCAAATAACTCACAATTATGAGGGCTCCACCGTATCAGATAAATCACGGCCAAATTACAATGCCGACTGCATATGCCAAATTTGAGAAGGAAATGGGTTCCGTTTTCCTGTGAGTGTGATGCAGGTGCACCTCCAGTGGCAAGAAAAGAGTCCTCAGCTCTTCTCAAATACTAAGAGCAAACCGTGGCCCGTCACCTTGGTCGCTGAAGGACTTAGGGGGCTTCTTAAAATTCTGCTTTTCTTCACTACAGCGCCAGAGCTGGTTGTATAACTGTGATCTTTGCTTTGGGTGGACCCAAATACCAGATCCATTATAGCTTCTGAAAGCGTGAAGAGTGTTAAATGTTTGTTATGGATAGTGTCCAGAATAAGCACCACTCCGACACACATTACTGTCAGGGAGCTATATATCAATATTCATCAAGACGGGATATGTTTACCCAGGACAAAATTATAAAGACAATGCTAATGCTTAAGGGGATTTTTTTTTGTTGTAAAACAGCTTAATTGTTCTTCCCTTTAGTGATATGCTGGGCTCAGCATACACTTCAAAGACTATTTAAGTGTAGCCTGCTTCAGGCTAATTGAGCTAGTTTTTTTAATTTGTGGGCAATATACAGCAAGGCAGTACTTACTGCCCCTCTGTGGTCACCCTTGGGTCACTAAGAGTAGTGTGGGACTGAGTGGCAGATTCCCTTCCCCGAAGGACATTGCTGAACCAGTTGGGTTTTTAATGATAAAGCCAGCAGCTAGCCCAGAAATTACCAGATTTAAAAAAAAACTTTTTACAAGGCAGTAGACTGAGGCAGTACCAGACCAGCAATCCAGAGATTGAGAGTTCAACTCCCCCCATGGCCAGTTATAAAGGTGAATTTGATAAATCTATTCTCATTTACACCTCCTCTAGACCCATCTTTTGTTTCTTTACAAAAGCAAAATACTGCGGATGCTGGAAATCTGAAATAAAAACAGAAAATGCTGGCAATACTCAGCAGGTCAGGCAGCATTTGAGGTCAATGACCTTTCGTCAGAGTTCTGATGAAGGGTCATCGACCTGAAGCGTTGACTCTGTTTCTCTCTCCACAGATGCTGCCTGGCCTGCTGAGTATTTCCAGCACTTTCTGCTTTTGTTTCTTTGCTTGTCCCATTACCATTCCCTTTTGCCTCGCATCATCATCCCCTTTGTCATTTAATCTCTCCTGCCTTCCACCCTATCACAGTCCTTCCCTTTTGTTCTTTCCTCCCCTGCCCCTCTTTCCCTGCCCCTGCACTTGCTTAAAAACCTGTTACATCTCCAGCTTTTTCCAGCTCAGACACAAGGGGCTGAATTTTCATTGAGCAGACGTGTAGGAGGCGCGACTACAACCTTCGGGGTTGTAGTCCCGCCTCCACCGAGTTGTGGCCAACCCACACGATTTTCACTTGATTGACCTCCTTATTGAACCCGCCCAGCGGGCTCAGCAGGCCAATTAAGCGCAACAGGTGACGTCACAGATTGACATTTCATCTGTCAAGAGCTCTTGACAGATGAAATATCAGCGTTTCTCAGCGGTTTGAAGCTGTCAAACACTGACAATCTGTATTCCAAGTTAATTCCTTCCTCTCAGGCTGAGTTAGAGATCTCTCCAGAACAGAAAGCTGAATGCTGCAACGTTTGACAGCTCGCGGCCATTCTGCTTTCTGTGCCAGTGAGATGAGGGACTCCTGAGACCTGAAGGAAGGAAGGCAGTAAAGGTAAGTAAATGTAAGTAAAACTTCTTTAAACACTTTACACACACCAAACACACTTACCTCTGCACTTATGCACCCATCACTCACCTGAACACCGGACATCTCGAACCCTCCAAGCCCTTCTGCCCGACGGTCCACCTCGCTAACTTGGCGTGGTTTGGAGCCATCGGGAATCCCACACTTCAGCAATAAAAATAGGGATTAGGCTAAAAATTGCCTGTTAACTACCTGTTAACAGGCAGTTAATTGGCACTAATCACCTTCCCGCCTCGGGGAGGCGGCTCCCAGCACAGGTCGGGTACCCGCCTCCTTTGAAACTGGCATGGAGGCGGGTTGGGGCGGGATGGGTTCGTGCCCCCTGATTTCGAGATTTTAACCCCCCACACACCTCCAGTCCCGCCTCCACGGCCCAATGGAAATCCTGCCCAAGGTCATTGGCCGGGCTGGGTTATGTGAATGGAGACGAGTTGGAGGCGGGACTGCTGCTTGCCGGGCCTCAGTCCCGCCTCCATCATCGTCTGACCAACCAGAGGGATTTTCCCCTGATTGACCTTGTTAAGCCTGCCCTGCAGGCTCAGCAGGCCAATGAGGGAGGAAGTCACTGACAGAGCTCGTCAATGTTGTTATGTTCATAAATAAATAGACGTTTTTATTATGAACAGCTAGTCATTTATTCAGCCATGTGGACTAGTGTACAGGCATCCATCTTGACTACTGCCTTGTGGGTAGCCCACCACTCAACATACGGCTCCACCTAGTGTACCATTCTAGAATGACATCTTACTGATCATTACATCCCCCTTCCTTAGAGGTTAAACAAAATCAATATCAATCAATCATAACGACATAAACATCTTCACAACAGTCAACACATTTTCAAAGCTTTACTTTATGAACTCTAAGCTTTTCATTCTTTTATTATAGTTTTCTTTGTACTCAAAGATTAAGTCTATCAGACTTTTTTACTTCACGTGTGGATCTTCTCAGCACAGGTAAGTCTGATGTGTTTTCATGAGAGCCTGTATGTGTGTTTGTGTTAGATTGTTCTGGTGGTGAGTGACAAGATTCAGTTGCGGCATTGTCATCGATTTGCTCTTGGATAGTTTCTTGTGTTTTGAGGAGGGAACGGCGGTTCCTCCTGAGAATCTGTCCTTCCTCAGTTCTAACAGTGTATGACCTTGGTCCTACTTCCTCAAGAACTGTAGCTTTCCTGTTCCATGCATCTGGATCCTCAATCCTGACAACATCATCCCTTGTCAATGGTTTCAGAGTTTTGGATGACTTGTCATAGTGTGATTTCTGTTTCAGCTTTAACAGTTGAAGTCTCTGTCTCAGTTCCTTACTCTGCTTTTCTTTTGCACAGCAGGGTAGCGTGGTGCGCAACTTGCGACCCATTAGGAGTTCAGCAGGTGAAGAACCACAGTCTAAAGGGGAGGCTCAGTAGCTCAGCAGGGCGAGATAAGGATCAGACTTGCTTTCTGTTGCTTTCTTCAGTAGCTGTTTGAGAACTTGAACACCTTTCTCTGCCTTACCATTTGACTGAGCATACAGAGGACTGGATGTGATGTGCTGAAAGTCATAATGTGCTGCAAACTGTTGCCACTCCTTACAGTTGAAGCATGGACCATTGACGCTATCGGCAATCCTGGGAATTCCATGTCTGGCGAAGATGGATTTAACATGCATTATGACACTGCTTGCTGATGTGCTTGAGCGCAGCGCCATCTCAGGATAGTTAGAATAGTAGTCAATCACTATTAGATAGTCTTTACCATTCAAATGAAAGAGGTCCATACCAACCTTTTGCCATGGTGCTGTTGGTAAGTCAGCTACTATCATTGGTTCCTTTGCTTGTTTGTTTTGGTGTTTCTGACATGTTTCACATATGCCTATCATGTTCTCAGTGTCCTTATTTATGCCAGGCCAATAAACAGTGTCTCTTGCTCTCCTTTTGCATTTTTCAATTCCGAGGTGTCCCTCATGAATCCTTTTGAGCATGTCTTGACGTAGAGCCTGTGGAATGACTATTCTGTTCTGTTTTAGTAATAGTCCACTTGCGACACTTAACTCTGACCTGATGTGATAGTACTTTGGACAGGAACCTTTTGGCCAACCATGATGAATGTTTCTCTATTACTGTTTGTAATACTGTATCTTTTACTGTTTCTTCTGCTATTTGCTTTGATTTTGTGTCTGACACGGGCAGTGCAGCCGCGACCATACTCACATGAACATCCACGTCTTCCTCAGTAGAGCTCACATGACTCATTGTGGGTGCTCGGGATAGTGCATCTGCTAACACTATGTATTTGCCTGGTGTGTAGATCAGTTCAAAGTCATATCTTTGCAGCTTCATCATGAGTCGTTGAATCCTTGGAGATATCTCATTCTGATTTTGTTTTATGATGGCAACCAGTGGGCAGTGGTCTGTCTCAACTGTGAAGGTGGGAAGTCCATATATGTAGCCATGGAACTTTTCTAGTCCAACTACCAAGCCTAGACATTCCTTTTCAATCTGAGTGTATCGACACTCAGAATCAGTCATAGACCTGGAGGCATAGGCAACAGGCTTCCAATCTTCACCCTCTGCTTGTAGCAAGACTGCGCCTAGGCCATCTTTTGATGCATCCGTTGACACTTTGATTCTCTTTGTTGGGTCAAAGAAGATGAGTACAGGTGTGGTTGTTCATCCACTCTTGTTCATGTCATTCTGTCCATGTGAACTCATTTGTTTTATGTTGCAGGTCTCGCAGACAGGCTGTCTTGGCTGACAAGTTAGGAATTAACTTTCCAATGAAGTTTATCATCCTCATGATGCGTAGCACTCCTTTTTTGTCAGTGGGTCAGAGCATTTTGAGTATGGCGTTTACTTTTTCCATATCTGGCTCTATTCCTTTACCAGATAGATTATCTCCTAGGAAAGTGACTTCCTGGACACCAAACTGACACTTGGCTTTGTTGAGCTCCAGTCCATTCCGGCGTATGCTCTGTAGCACTTTAGTCAGTCTCTCATTGTGTTCTTTCAGTGTGGAGCCCCAGATGATGATGTCATCAACATAGACCCGAACTCCTTCCAGACCTTCAATTATGTGTTCCATCGCTCTATGAAAGATTTCAGATGCAGATATTATCCCGAAAAGCATTCTGAGGAAACAATACCTGCCAAATGGTGTGTTGAAGGTACAGTATTTGGTGCTTTCTTCATCCAGTTTTAGTTGCCAAAATCCTTGTGAGGCATCGAGCTTTGTGAAGTATCTGGCACCTGACATTTCACTGGTGATTTCTTCTCGCTTGGGAATCTGGTAGTGTTCACGTTTTATGTTTGCATTTAAGTCCTTTGGATCCATGCATACTCTTAGATCATTGTTCTTTTTCTTTACACATACCATGGAGTTAACCCAGTCTGTTGGCTCTTCGACTTTCCTGATGACTCCTAGTGTGGTCATTCTGTCCAGTTCTTTCTTGAGCCGGTCACGCAGGGGTGCTGGAACTCTCTGTGGAGCATGTACCACTGGCTGAGCATCCTCCTTTAGCTGGATCTTGTAAGTGAATGGTAGAACTCCAAATCCTTTGAACACATCCTGGAAATTATTCACTACAGAATCCACTGAGTCATCTGGTCTGCTTATGGCACAGTTTATACGGTAGACTCTCTTGACCAGTTCTAAGTCCTCACAAGCTTTGTCACCTAGTAATGAATCAAGTCCTTCAGCCACAACTGAAAATATGAGATGATGCACGTTGTCTTTGACTGTCACTTTAAGTCTGCATACACCTAAGCTATCTATTTTCTGTCCATTATAGTTCTTCAGTAGTACTGACTTTTTCTGTATTTTGGGCTTTTCTTTCATATTTTTAATGTCACTCATACTGATTAAGTTTGCTTTTGCCACAGTGTCTAGTTTCAATGTAACTAATGCTCCATTTACCTGCAGTGGCATCATCCATTTGTCCTCTTTTACTGCATTAACTTTATGTTCAGCATTGTCCATTCCTAAGGGCTGCACATTTTCTGTATCCTTTTCTATATTGTCACATGACACCATTCCTACAAAAAATGTCTCACTTAAATCAGTGTCCTCAATCATATTGACTTGTTGCCCTTTCTTTGTTTTTACTTTTGAAAAGCATTGTTTGGCAAAGTGATTCTTTCCATTACATTTTGTGCACATTTTCCCAAATGCTGGGCATTGTCTTGACTGGTGCTGGTAACCACAGCGTTTACAATTAAAAATTCCATCCTCCAATTGCTTTGCATTTCTGTTCTGCCCCTGTTTCTTCCCCTTGTAGGACACAGCACCGACAGCAGCACAGTCACTCATTACAGTCGCATTATTATTAATTTCACTGAAAGTCTTTGCGTGCTGTTGAGCTAGCTCACTGGCATGGCATATTTTCACAGCATCCTCCAATGTTAGTTCGGTTTCTCTCAACAAACGTTCCCTGACTTTTTATCATGAATACCAAACACAATCTGGTCACGAATCATGGATGATTTCAGTACAGAGAAATTACATGTCTGTGCTTTCATTTTCAGATCAGTCACAAAGCTATCAAAAGTCTCATTTTGCTGCTGGGTCCGTGAATGGAACACGTACCTCTCATAGGTCTCGTTCTTTTTGGGAGAACAATGTGTATCAAACTTCTTTAGCACATCATCCATTTTTTCTCTGTCCTCCTCTTGATCAAATACAAACATATTAAATACCTCTATCGCCTGCGGGCCTGCAACCGTGAGCAGTAACGCTATTTTCCTTGTGTCTGGCTTCGTACCGAACCCGATGGCAGCAATGTAGAGTTTGAATTGTTGTTTGAAAGTCCGCCAATTGCAGTCGACATTCCCTGTGAGTTTCATACCCTCCGGTGGCTTCAAATTCTCCATGTCGCATTTCACAATATTCAGCAGATATTACCAATCCTGGTACCATGTTATGTTCATAAATAAATAGACGTTTTCATTATGAACAGCTAGCTTGAGCTAGTCATTTATTCAGCCATGTGGACTAGTGTACAGGCATCCATCTTGACTACTGCCTTGTGGGTAGCCCACCACTCAACATACGGCTCCACCTAGTGTACCATTCTAGAATGACATGTTACTGATCATTACAAACTTCAGATGTGTTATCTGTCAAGACTTCTTGAAAGAAGAAATGTCAGTGTTTGACAGCTCTGTGAAGCTGTCAAACACTGACATTCCCTGTAGTTTGATGAGTGCTTGTGTTCGGGACTCATCAAACCTTTCAAATTTGTCGATTTCAGATGGCTGTTGGTTCGGAGGATCCAACAGCCAGTCTGGGAAATCGACAAGGAGGATGTCAGGTCTCCCGATCCAGGATGGATGAAGGCTGTAGGAAGAAAACAAGGTAAGTGAACATTTTTTAACACTTATCACTCACCTTCCATACTTACCACGCCACACTTGCACCTATCACTCACCTCTACATCTCACTTCCAGGTGCCTCTGATCCCCGCAGGCCTCCTCCACATCCCCTCCAACCCAGCGGGGTTCTCCAATTTCGGGAAGCCTTCACCTGTGAAGGTAAAATAACACTAATCCTTTTTAAAAGTTAAAAGGATTTAATGCCTTTCCTGCCCCCAAGAGACAGGACCCAAAGCAGCACATCTTCCCGCCTCCTGGCAAAAGGGCACGGAGGCGGGATGGGGGCAGGTTTGCCATCCGCCCCCACTTTCTGCTACTTTACTGGCAGGCCCACCTCCATACCCACCTCCTCGGGGCTGAGAAAATCCAGCCCGTTAACTCTGTTTCTCTCTCCACAGACGCTGCCTGAACTGCTGAGTATTTCCAGCATTTTCTGTTTTTATTTCAGATCTCCAGCATCCGCAGTATTTCACATTTTTATTGATAAACCTAGCAACATGTGGGCGAACACCAGAAGCTGCAAGAAGCCCAACTGGTTCACTAATGTTTCTCAGGGAAGGGAGCCAGCGACTCCAGTCACACACGATGTGATTTACTCTTAATGTCCTCAGGGCAACATGAGATGGACAATAAATACTGGGCTGGATTTTGCCAGTGTGGGCGGGCTGGGGCGTGTCAAGTGGGATTCGTGTCAGGACCCCGACTCCAAAGTGAAGTGTTGAAAAATTGCGATTTTCCCCTAATTGGGCAATTGATTTCCAGCGTGTGGGAACCCCTGGCCCAATGAGTCTTATCATACAGAAAGTCATCTCCGATGATGTCATCAATGCTGCTGGATTTAAGGCCTGCAAGCAGCCTTGATTCTTCTGGAGACTGGAAACGCTTTGGAAATTGTATGAAGGACTTCATTTACCGACCATGTCCACCAGCAAGCAAAACTGTGCACCTCGCTTTGATGAGCCCTCCCTCCAACTCTGGTGCAGGGTGCAAGATCTAATAAGGAGGTGCTCTTCCCTTCCTCAGAGAGAAAAAAGCCACCCCAGCAGACTAAAGCTGTGTGGCTGCAAGTGGCCGAGGAGGTCAACTCCACATCAATGAGCCGCAGAACCTGGCTGCAGTGCAGGAAGAGGTTACTTGACCTTCTCCGCACAGGAAAAGTGAGTATGACTTTCCCATCACCCTCAATCTGATCCCCATCGCCTCTCCTCACCAGCACTCTGCTTTGCCAAACTCTTCCTCCACATCCCACTTCACACTTATACCCCTGCACCCTTACCCATTCCCTCGCTCTCGATGGTCACATTCACTTAACTATTCTACCATGCAGCCCTCACACTCCCTATCACTCTGATGCAATGACAACAATTTATAACACACAGGGAGGGCCCTTTGTCTCCTTCTAAGCATCTATGCTATGGATTATCTACACTCACTCCTTCATTCTCACTCAAACTCCACTTGTGTCCCTCATTGCAGGAAAAGAGAGCCCACAATGAGAGGGAAAGAACCATGACAGGAGGAGGGCCACCCTCAGTAGCCCAGCTCACCGCCTGGGAGGAGGCAGCCCTGGAAATCGCCAGGATCGAGGAGGATTCCCAAATGGGGGACGGACAGATGGGCGCATCGCAGCAAGCTGGTGACAGAATAGTTTGGCATCTCTCTCATTGACATTGCATGAGTGACTGATAATGAATCTGATGCTCTAACAGATTGACTTTTGATCACCTGCATGTAACCTTGGCCTCACATCTCTAACTCTTTCCTTTACTCCCACACAGGACCATCGAAAGCCCCCGTCCCCACTGTCCAGGAGGAACAGCCTGAGCCTCCAGACTCCTCAGAGGAAGCTGCAACCTCTGAGGGTGCAGCATCAGCAGAATTCAGCGCATTCAGCACCAGCGCAGACACTCACACCTCGGTGGGACCTTCACGAGATAGAGTAGTGTTGGCACCTGGTGTATCACAGTTCACAAGTGGGCATTAGCAGATGGTGGAGACAGGGACAGCTGTGGAGAATCCTCGTCGGAGGGCGCAGGACTCTGCCAGCTCGGCTCAGCTGCATGTCGACCCTGTGCCTTCGGGTCCATCCAGAAGGAGAGCGGTGCTGGAACTCCAGGAACAGTTGCAGGAGTCTCTGGCAGGTTTTGTCTCAAGGGTTGCTGCGAGTGTGGAGTGAATAGAGGAGTCCATCGCGAACATGAGCAGAGCCTTTGTGGAGGCATTGGCGCATGAACGCATCACCGCGGAAAGGATGGCAACCTCCATGGAAAGGATGGCTATCTCCATGGTAAGGTTGGCTACCATAGAGGAGAGGATGGCTACGGTAGAGGAGAGGATGGCTGCGGCCATGGAGGAGCTTAGTCGCCAGGGTATGGAAAACATGGTAATTGTTCAGAATAGAATGACATCTCTTGAGGAGTGATGGTCAGCTATTGAGCATACAAACCTGACCTTCATGGAAGTCTTCTGGAGTAGGACTTCCAGTACAGAAACGGGTCCTCATGGCCCCTCTGAAGTGCAGCAAGGTGCTGTCAAGTCACTTGCTAGCTCTGAAGTGGGGCTGACCCATGAGAGGGATGTTGGTGGCAGGCATCAAGGAAGTGGGGGCTCCTCTCCAAGCGCTCACACGACCATGCCACTGCAGAGCCCTCGGTCAGAGCCCCACCAGAGTCCCCACCCAACTGAGATCGGCGTCTCAACCCCTGCACAGCCGCAGGAGTAGCAGACTGTTGCCGAGCCCTCACAAGTTCACCACCCCAGAGGACGGCTGCCAAAGGTGTCGAGACAGGAGCATCAAGAAAGTGAGCAACAGGCCTCCACCTCTGCTGAAGCCACAGGGGAAGCACCACGTAGAAGCACGCGTAAGAGGAAGATAATGCACAAGTAGTCACAAGGGTAGTCACTTGGGTGCTGTGATGTTTTGTATTTGGACCTGCCATCATTGTCATTGTATTATAAGCAGGTTTGATGGCAAACTGTTGAAGTTGTGGCCTGTGTCATTTCGCAAATGGGACTTACACATTGAGGGCTTAGGGCGACTTGCAATTGTCAGTATGGTGGTCAGAATGATAGGAATCCGCAGGTTCTTGTCCATTGTCGATGCTCTGGTAAGAAGGTGCGAGACAAAAGTGTTTGATTGTGCAGGCTAACCAAATTTGGCCAAGATGAGTGCGTCCCTTGCATCCCGGGCAGCAATGTTGTCGCGTGCTGGCGCCTTCTGGCCTGTGCAGCTTCAGGTGGGTGAGCAGCAGCTTGGCACTCATGTTGATGCTCCTGCTGTTGGTGCTGCTGTTGTTCATGGTTCTGCTGCTGCCACAGCTGGTCTTCATCTGAATCTGACGTCCAGGAGGAAAGGAATTAAATGGTCGCCATGCTTCTGGTATATGCCTCAGTTGAGGAAGCGCTCAATCAAGGTGGGGAGAGGGGTTTCACAGGAGGTCACACTGGAGATGGGTGTCAGGCTCCAAACTTCCACAACAATGGGTACGCCTGCTAAAAGTTCGCCCAGACCTGAGACAACAAAGTTCTGCCACCTGCAAATGATCATTGGTGAAAACTCCTTTTTAATGGTGGAGCTGCAGCTGTTAGTAAGCAATCCAATTGTGAGGCCGCCAGGATTACCTGCCGTGTTCCAGGGGAGGCGTGTAGGATGGGGGAAATGTCTAAACATTGGAAAGGCCTCTCAAAATGGGATTATAGAGGCAATTAAGTGGTTGTTAAGGGCTTTAAGGGCCTATTCCGCCTTTTGGAGGCGGGATGGAATTGGGGTCAGAAAACACGCATGTGGGAAAATTGCTTGGAGGTGGGATGGAGGCGGGATCAGGCCCGCCCGCCATTTTTTGCGATTTTACCACCTCACACGCTTCCAAACCCGCCTCCTCGTGCTTGGCAAAATCGAGCCCACTGTGTTGCCCAACAACTTGTATTTATATAGCGCCTTTAACATAGTAAAACGTCCCAAGGTGCTTCACAGGAGTATTATAAGACAAAAAAATTGACACTGAGCCACAAAAGGATAAATTAATGCAGGTGACCAAAAGCTTGGTCAAAGAGGTAGGTTTTAAGGAGTGTCTTAAAGGAGGAAAGAGAGGTAGCGAGGCGGAGAGGTTTAGGCAGGGAATTCCAGAGCTTAGGGCCTAGGCAACAGAAGGCACGGCCACCAAAGGTTGAGCGATTATAATCAGGAATGCTCATGGGGGCAGAATTAGAGGAGCGCAGATATCTCGGGGGGGGTTGTGGGGCTGTAGGAGATTACAGAGATAGGGAGGGGCGAGGCCAGGGAGGCCATGTCCCAATAAGTGATTTTAACCCTACTCGCTCAGCAGAAACCTGGTGGGTGGGCAGTTAAAATCGCCCTGGCTCCTGCCTGTCCAAAAGCTGCCATGATTGCAACATCTGCAATTTTAACCCTGCTCTCCTGAGCAGGCAGCGAGGGCAGGCGCCCGGAGCCAACAGGACCCTTCTTTACATACGCATGATTGCGGTCCGATGACATCATTGAGACCCGATTGTAATTTTAACTCAGGCCTGTGCGGAGAATCCAGCTGGAGTTAAAATCAGGGTCATTATTTATGCGAGGTTCGTCTTTAGAACTGAGTTTGTTGTAGTCAATGGGAGTGCTGAGTCACTTCACAAAAAAGGGAAAAATCAAAACCATAACACGTATACCTCTGAAATATTCTACAAGATTTCAATGGTGGTTGTCTGTTCGCTAAAATGACAGCTCCCACCTGGATTTCACGATTTCCTCATTCTGCCTTTAGGCTTCATAAAAGTCAGGCTGGGCTTCAAAGGTCTTAAGAAATCTGAATTGGGCCACAGGATACTGGGCTCAGTGCCAAGCTGTTCAAGAGCTGCATGTTGTTGTTGCCGAGGCTAACCGTGGAATGGAATGGAACGGGATCTAGTCCAATAAAGTGTTGGTATAAAAAACAGAAAATGCTGGAAACACTCAGGAGGTCAGGCAGCATCTCTGGCGAGAGAAACAGAGTTAGCGTTTCAGGTCGATGACCTTTCATCTGAACCCAATAAAGCTCTATTACCTCTTGGTGGAGTTGAATCAGGCGGGTTTAGAGGAGCTTGTCTATCAGGCCGAATCTTTTGGTCACTCCTAGTTAACAGCTTACATGGTCATCTGAAATTCTGCTGGTACAGAAACAAATTGTCAGTTCATCAAAGTGGTGGGTGTCGGTGATGGGGGATGAAATAATATTGAACATTTCACAGGTTATAAATAACACTGGTTGACTGAAATGAAAAAGGGATGTTTCCACTTGTGGAAGTGTCCAAAACTAGGGGCCATGAATATAAGATGGTCACTGATAAATCCAATAAGGAATTCAGGAGAAACTTTGTTACCCAGAGAGTGGTTATAATGTGGAACTCGCTACCACTTAGAGTAGTTGAGGCGAATAGCATAGATACATTTAAGGGTAAGCTAGATAAGCACATGAGGAAGAAAGAAATGGAAGGAATATGCTGATAGGGTGAGATGTAGTAGGGTGGAAGGAAGCTCGTGTGGAGCATAAACACTGGCACGGACCTGTTGGGCCGAATGGCCTGTTTCTGTGCTGTAAATTCTCTGTAATTCCATGTAAAGCAGAAAATGGTGGCGATGTGCAGGTCAATCAGAATTGGGTGTACCCCTACACCCAAGACATTAGCCCGTCTTTTCTCTTGCCTCTCTACCTCTCTTTCCTCCGTTATGATGCTCCTTAAAACCTACCTCTTTGACCAAGCTTTTGGTCATCTGTCCTGAGATCTCCTTCTGTGGCTCGGTGTCAAATTTTGTCTGATAACGCTCCTGTGAAGCGCCCTGGGACGTTTTGCTACGTTAACAGTGCTATATAAATGCAAGTTGTTGTTGTTATTGTTGTTTATTTATACCGGTTAGTTAAGGGCTGAAGTCCCGTGTAAACTGCCCGCATGATTCTCCTGAAGACCAACTACATGGGAGTACCCAGTGCGACATCTTCCATTTGCTATCCCTCAGTGACAATGTTAATTATTGCCAAATGAGGTGTCATTTCTTTTTGGTTCGACCCTAAACCTATTAGGATCTCAGCTTGCGTCAGATCCCTTCGACAAACCTATGAACCGAAACATATCCTTATGCAAGAAATATCTGTTGTAAAGTTGCCATGAGGCAAATATTAATGTATGCACCTGAAATAATTTGGCCAAAGTGAGCTGGTGGAAAAAATGACATGCTGACAGACCATATTGTTCAGGCTAAAAAAACTAATTTGTGCTCATTTGAATGTAAAAATTATACAGAAGCAAAAGCAGACCAGGAAATAGATTAAAAGAAGTGCTCACCATTATTTTAAAACTGATTTTCTCAAACCAAGGTAACCAAAATCTTTTGAGGTTTCTTTGTTGTAGGAGCACAGCATTGCTCTCACTGACCCTGTCTTACCCCAGCAACCTGTATGTGCGATGGAACTACATGAACTGAACTAAAGAACTAGGGAAATCTGGAATGTACTGCCTGAAAGGGCGGTGGAGGCAGATTGAATAGTAACTTTCAAAAGGGAATTGGATATAAACTTGAAAAGGAAAAATTTGTAGGGCTATGGGGAAAGGGCAGGGAAATTGGACTAATTGGATTGCTCATTGAAAGTGCTGGCACAGGCACGATGGGCTGAATGGCCTCTTCTGTGCTGTATCATTCTATGACTCTATACTTCTCCCGAGATTCAGACCGCCTCTGTCAATAAAGAACCAGAACAAAGGCACAATGGCAGGAGGTGACTCACAAATCATGTTGATTGGCTGTAATACCCAACAACTGCTTCAACCAGAAAGAGCTGGTTCTGAAACAGTGTGCATCTTTTGAAACCTTTTTTTATTCCACTGCAGTACTGAGGGAGGGCGGCACTGTCGGAGGTGCCGACTTTCGGATCAGACGTTAAACCGAGGCCCCGTCTGCTCTCTCAGGTGGATGTAAAAGATCCCACGGCACTATTTCGGAGAAGAGCAGGGGAGTTATCCCCGGAGCCCTGGCCAATATTTAAACCTTACCCAACATAACAAAAAACAGGTTATCTGGTCATTTATCTCACTGTTGTTTTGCGGGAGCTTGCTGTGCATAAAAGTGGCTGCCATTTTTTTTAATATTACAACAGTGGCTACACTTCAAAAGTATTTCATTGGCTGTAAAGCACTTTGGGATGTCCTGAAGGTGGTGAAAGGCGCTATAGAAATACAAATCATTTCTTTCTTCATTATATTGCACAATGTGGTCTGTGACGTTAACGCTTTTAAAAGACAGAGAGAGTTTCAATAAAGGTGGCGAAGAACCTGTTAACTGGGCAACTGAGATACTGCAAACTGACAGGGAGAATGTCAGTGCAATTCCAGAAATCAACACATCGTTGACATAATATATGTTGTGTAATTACTTGAATTGGCAGGATTAATGACAGGAGATGGAGGTAATTTACTGCTCAGCTTTTCATGGTTGTTATTCAAAGCATTTTCAGGCGTATTAATTAATTTCCTGACACCTGAGAACCAGGAGCACAAACGATTGCAGGGTGTGTCTCGGCTTAGCTGAAAATAAGGGTAAATAAGCTGTGAATGTCATAGCTTTAAGCTGTTTAATTACTATTTTATGTAAGGCTTAGTTTGATTATTTAACACGCTGCCTTTTGGGACGAACGTTTCCATTTTTTTTGTTGTTCGTTAATTTTCTCTCCTCCATCTCTTCTCCTGGAAAGACACTGGGGCAGGTCTTCCTGTTAGATAGAGTCATAGTCGTAGAGTTATACAGCACAGAAAGAGGCCCCTCGGCCCATCGCGTCTGCGCTGGCCATCAAGCCCTGTCTATTCTAATCCCATTTTCCAGCACTTGGTCCGTAGCCTTGTATGCTATGGTGTTTCAAGTGCTCATCTAAATGCTTCTTGAATGTTGTGAGGGTTCCTACCTCTACCACCCTTTCAGGCAGTGAGTTCCAGATTCCAACCACCCTCTGGGTGAAAAAGTTTTTCCTCAAATCCCCTCTAAACCTTCTGCCCCTTACCTTGAAACTATGCCCCCTGATTATTGACCCCTCTACTAAGGGGAAAAGTTCCTTTCTATCTACCCAATCTATGCCCCTCATAATTTTGTACACCTCAATCAGGTCCCCCCTCAGCCTTCTCTGCTCCAAGGAAAACAACCCCAGCCTGTCCAGTCTCTCCTCATAGCAGAAGCACTCCAGCCCAGGTAACATCCTGGTGAATCTCCTCTGCACCCTCTCCAATGCAATCACATCCTTCCTATAGTGTGGCGACCAGAACTGCACACAGTATTCCAGCTGTGGCCTAACTAGCATTTTGTACCACTCCGTCATAACCTCCCTGCTCTTATATTCTATGCCTCGGCTAATGAAGGCATGTGTTCCTGAGTCTGGGCACAGCAAATACATGGCAAGCAGGTGAGAAGGATGGCAGGACCAGAGGTGGAACCCACCTAGTTTTCTGCCATGGGTCTGCTCCTTGTTCCTGGTAGCTGCCCTGAACCTAACCTTATTTGGCACCTACAGGGTCTCTGAACGATGGTGACAGACATCCTGTACATTCAGGTCTTCAGCTGACCAGTAAACAACCTCAAACGAATATCCAGTGGTTTGGTGTTTGTCTACAATGTAAATTCACACTATCAGCAATTAATTAAATCCAGGTCTAAATGAATCCTTTGAGTACGAAACATCCTCTGCAGCTGTAAAAATACACAGATAGATGGAGAGAAACTACTTCCTCTGGTGGGAGTCCAGAACAAAAGGGGGCCTAACCTTAAAATTAGAGCCAGGCCATTCAATGGTGATGTCAGGAAGCACTTCTTCACACAAAGGGGAGTGGAAATCTGGAACTCTCTCCCCCAAAAAGCTGTGGAGGCTGGGGGTCAATTGAAAATGACAAAACTGAGATTGATAAATTTTTGTTCGGCAAGGGTATTAATGAATAGGGAACCAAGGCGGGTAGGTGGAGTTGAGTTACAGATCAGCCATGATCTCATTGAATGGCGGAACAAGCTCGAAGGGCTGAATGACCTCCTCCTGTTCCTATGTTCCTACATAAGTTAACACCTGAACAAATGATTTAAACACATTGGGAATCATCTTGTTCTTGAGAAAATGTCCATTTATACAAGATAGTCACCCACCCCCAATAACTGACGCCAACTGTATGATGATCCTTGGTGCATTTTTTAGGGATGTCAGTGCCAGGGAACGGAAACCATTTCCTACCTTTCCCGTTGTCAGCATCCAGCACTCTCAGGTCAGGTATAATACGGCTCTCATGAGTTAGTTGTACAGCAAACCTCTTTGTACTTCACCTCAATGATGAGCTTAATCCACCGTCATACGATCAACTCTTATTGCATCAGTGCGAAGCGTGCATTTTCTGTACCAACCTTCCTGGAGGCCTCGCTGAGCAAGGTGGCCAATGGTGCCAAGTTCTGGGTTTCTTGGCCCTTACTCCAACTACAAGGTGGGTGGAATCTGCATAAACCTATCACATTTGGGAGCATTGTGGGTAGAGAGAGTGGGAAGTGGCTTTCACTCCAGGAGTCTACTGTCCACCTTCCCTTCAAATCTGCCATCTTCACCCCTCTCCTCAAAAAATCCACCGTCTCTGATTTGTCAGACTGCTTGTCCGAAATCCAGTACTGGATGAGCAGGAATTTCCTCCAACTAAATATTGGGAAGACCGAAGCCATTGTCTTCGGTCCCCACCACAAACTCCATTCCCTAGCCATCAAATACATCCCTCTCCCTGGCAAATGTATGAGGTGGAACCAGACCGTTCTCAACCTGGTGCCGTGTTTGACCCCGAGATGAGCGTCCGACCACATAACCACTCCATCACTAACACTGCCTACTTCCACCTCCGTAACGTCGCCTGACTCCACCTCGACCTCAGCTCATCTGCTGCTGAAATCCTCATCCATGCCTTTGTTACCTCTAGGCTTGACTATTCCAATGCTCTCCTGTCTCACATCCCATTTTCCACTTTCTGTAAACTTGAGCTCATCCAGAAACTCGGCTGCCCGTGTCCTAACTCGCACCAAGTTCCGTTCTTCCATCACCCCTGTGCTCGCTGACCTACATTGACTCCCGGTACGGCAAATCCTCGATTTAAAAATTCTCATCCTTGTGTTCAAAAACCATCCATGGCCTCGCCCTTCCCTACCTCTGTCACCTCCTCCAGCCCTACATATTTCCCAGAACTCTGCGCTCCTCCAATTCTGGCCTCATTACTCCACCATTGGTGGCCGTGCCTTCAGCTGCCTAGGTCCTAAGATCTGGAATACCCTCCCTGAACCTCTCTACCACTCTCTCCTCCTTGAAGACACTCCTTAAAACCAACCTCTGTGACCAATATCTCCTTAGGTGGCTCCGTGTGAAATTTTGTTCTGTAACTCTTGCTCCTGTGAAGCACCTTGGGAGGTTTTACTACGTTAAAGGCGCTAGATCAATGCAAGTTGTTTTTGGTGTTTGTTGTTGTGGGGTTGATCTAGAGCCTGGATCAGAGAGAGCAGTCTGATCACTAACTGCGTCAGGTAATACCCCCACCAAATTCAGGAGGCTTTTCACGGATGTTTTCCACCTTGTTTTACAGCTCTGGTTCGAACAGAAGAAAGTGCGGGCGAGAAATTCATTGTAGCCCAGGAGTGGGCGCTAACTTTGGAAAAGTTTGAGATTTAGCACCAGGCGCTAATGAATCTCGCTGCACGCAAAATCCAGTGTCATCGCTCAAAGAAAGGACGGGAGCGCTAAATCAACACCACTTTCCCGCTCTCTCTCCAAGACTGCCTAAGAAGAAGACATCGAATTTACAGCACCGAAACAGGCCATTCAACAACAACTTGTATTTATATAGTGCCTTTAACATAATAAAATGTCCCAAGGCACTTCACAGGAGCACTTGGCCCAACAGGTCCGTGCCAGTGTTTATGCTCCACACGAGCCTCCTCCCACCCCTACTTCATCTAACCTCATCAGCATAACCTGCTATTCCAGTCTCCCTCCTGTGTTTACCCGGCTTCTCCTTAAATGCACCTATGTTATTCGCCTCAACTACTCCTTGTGGTAGCGAGTTCCAGAAACCATCTTGCTATCTGTATTTAATAATTAATTTATTTGTTTGGGGTAATGTTACGTTGCCCACTTTCTCTCTATCTCCGTTTCCTCACTCTGTCTCTTTCTCTGTGTCATGCGATGAGTGAACTAAGTGCTTTCTGGCATTGTATGTTGGATCAGTTTTTTGTACATCTGTGCTTTCAAATCCATAGTTTACTTTAAGTATTTTTTTTAGTTTTACTATTTACCTTCACAGTTCAACTGCAATCCAAACAAACAGCATTAGAAAATTAGAATATATTCTATTTTTAACATGTTTAGCAGAAATCCCCACACCCACTTCATCTAAAACATTTTTTGGGATTCTGATTTTGGTAAACTTATGATGAGTTCTCATAACTACAAGTAAGTCTGAAAACTTGCCTATCACAAACCAACTTGTTAACTCTCTTGCCCGGAGTCTCTCTGCTGGGCGCGATCCAGAGGTTAGACTTGAAAATGCTGCCAATGTTGCGGCCATTTTGCCGACATCAAAAAAAAGCCCAATCTCATTAGAGTACTTAAAATGAACAAAAATCAGAGTAAACAATGGAACATAAAAACATAAGAAACAGGAGCAGGAGTAGGCCAATCAGCCCCTCGAGCCTGCTCCGCCATTCAATAAGATCATGGCTGATCCAATCTTAGCCTCAACACCACTTTCCCGCTCTCTCCCCGTACCCCTAGACTCCCTTGTAGTTCAAATGTCTGTCAATCTCCGCCTTGAATATATTCAGTGACTCCGCCTCCACAGCTCTCCGGGATAGAGAATTCCAAAGATTCACGACCCTCTGAGAGCAGAAATTCCTCCTCATCTCCGTCTTAAATGGGCGACCCCTTATTCTGAGACTGTGACCCCTAGTTCTAGATTCCCCCACGAGGGGAAACATCCTCTGAGCATCCACCCTGTCCAACCCTCTCAGAATCTTCTATGTTTCAATGAGATCACCTCTCATTCTTCTAAACTCCAATGAGTATCGGCCCAATCTGCTCAACCTTTCGTCATATGTCAACCCCTTCATCCCAGGAATCAACCTATTGAACCTTCTCTGAACTGCCTCCAATGCAAGTATATCCTTCCTTAAATATGGGGACCTGAGGAAAACGCCAAACCCACGTCAGTATATTTCTTCTTTTTAATGTCTTAAAGTTTAAGTTTCAACTCATTTAACCATCATTCCTGCTCATCAGTCACAATGGGCTGGACTTTGATACTGGAGGCGTGTAGGAGGCGGGACTACAACTTTCGGGGTTGTAGTCCCGCCTCCATCGAGTTGTGGCCAACCCACGAGATTTTAACTTGATTGACCTTGTTGAGCCCGCCCAGCAGGCTCAGCAGGCCAATTAAGGGCCACCCGGCAACAGGTGATGTCACAGATTGACATTTCATCTGTCAAGAGCTTTTGACAGATCTTTGAAGCTGTCAAACACTGACAATCTGTACTCTAAGTTAATTCCTTCCTCTCAGGCTGATTTAGAGATCTCCCCGGAACAGAAAGCTGAATGCTGCAACTTTTGACAGCTCGCGGCCATTCTGCTTTCTGTGCCGGTGAGACGAGGGACCCCCGAGACCTGAAGGAAGGAAGGCTGTAAAGGTAAGTAAAGGTAAGTAAAACTTATTTAAACATTTTACACACACCAAACACACTTACCTCTGCACTCATGCACCCATCACTCACCTGAACACAGGACATCTCGAACCCTCCAAGCCCTTCCGCCCGATGGTCCGCCTCGCTAACTTGGCGTGGTTTGGAGCTGTCGGGAATCCCACACTTCAGAGATAAAAATAGGGACTAGGCTAAAAATTGCCTGTTAACAGGCAGTTAATTGGCACTAATCCCCTTCCCGCCTCGGGGAGGCGGGTCCCAGTGCGGGTCGGGTATCCGCCTCCTTTGAAACTGGCATGGAGGCGGGTTGGGGGCGGGATGGGTTCGTGCCCCCCGATTTCAAGATTTTAACCCCGCACACGCCTCCAATCCCGCCTCCACGGCCCAATGAAAATCCTGCCCAGTGTGCTTAAGAACCTGCAACCGGGGAAGCTTTTCAATTTGAAATGTGACTTATACCATAATAATCCATTAAAAATGAACAGAAAATACAGAGCAGGCCTCAGTGAGGAGATATATATATATATATTTTTTGAAGTGCTCAAAAAATTGCAATTAAAAGACCATAGTAGACTCATGACTAGTAGACATTGGACTAAGCGCACAGTAGACTCATGGCTAAGGTCAAAGCATGTGGAGCCAGGGGACCGGTAGCAGAATGAATAGGCAACTGGCCACAAAACAGGAAACAGCGAGTGAGGGGGGTTAAAGGTAGTTACTCAGATTGGCAAGCGGCGGGAAGTGATGCTCCACAAGGATCGGTCCGGTCACCATTTACAGAAACGATTTGGACGCAGGAATCGGAAGCACGATTTTAAAATTTGCAGATGGCATCGAATTGTGGAGGCACAGTTAGTACGGAGGAGGACTGCGACAAAATACAGGAAGACAATAATAAAGTTGCAGAATGGGCGTGTAATTGACAAATGAACTTCAGTGTAGACAAGTGCGAGTTAGTACATTTTGGTAGGAAGAATAAGGAGGCCACATACTCCTTGGAAAATAAGTGTCTAAATGGGCTAGAGGAGCAGCGGGATCTGAAGGTACAGATACACAGATCACTAAAAGTAGTGACGCAGGTTAATAAGGCCAAAAAAAAACCCAAAGCACTGGAATAACAACAGAAAATGCTGGAAATACTCAGCAGGTCAGGCAGCATCCGTGGAGAGAGAAACAGAGTTAACGTTTCCGGTCTGGGACCCTTCATCAGAACTGGAGAAGAGCAGAACTTCTTCAAGGTAGGCATTCCTAGAAGAGAGGTGGCAGTGAACCAAACACTAATATAATTGCAAAATACTGCGGATGCTGGAAATCTGAAATAACAACAGAAAATGCTGGAAATACTCAGCAGGCCAGGCAACATCCGTGGAGAGAGCACTGGGGTTGATTTCTAAAGAGATGGAATTAAAAGGCAGAGAAGTGATGTTAAATTTGTATAGAACCTTGGTTAGACCACACTTGGAGTACTGAGAGCAGTTCTGGTCTCCATATGATAAAAAGGGATATAGAGGCACTGGAGAAAGTGCAAAAAAGATTTACACGGATGATACCAGAACTGAGGGTTTATACCTGTCAGGAAAGGATGAACAGGCTGTGGCTCAAAGAAAACAGAGGGGTGACCTGGTAGAGGTCCTCAAGATTATGAAAGGGTCGACGTAGAGAAGATGTTTCCACTTGTGGGTGAGACCAGAACTAGAGGCCATCAATATAAGATAGTGACTAATAAATCCAATAGGGAACTCAGGAGAAACCTCTTTACCCAGAGAGTGGTGAGAATGTGGAACTCGCTACCACAGGGAGTGGTTGAGGTGAATAGCACAGATGCATTGAAGGGGAAGCTGGATAAACACGAGGGAGAAAGGAATAGAAGTTTATGCTGATAGGGTGAGATGAAGAGGGGTGGGAGGGGACTCGTGTGGAGCACAAACACCGGCACAGACCTGTTGGGTTGAACGGACTGTTTCTGTGCTGGAGATACTTTGTAATACCAGAAAAAAAATGACATTGTTTCCTGCTGGGACTGAAAATCTGGCTGCAGTGTTGAGCATCCCCCGAACAAGCACAACTGGAAGATACTCGCGTTTGATCGTGGGGGTCGTGACCACTTTTGTGGGCGGAGATTCGTTCAGACAAAGGGTTTGATGGACAGGCCTAAAAGATGGCGTAGACTCGGATGTCTTGTAGTTAGCCCTGTGCATAACTGACACCCAAGAATCTGAGATCTTTCAAGCCGCCTCATTGGTTTGCGTCCAGGTTACAGGTCTCTCTGGACACGAGTGCAGAGGAAACCCCAGGTCTCTCTTTGTGGTGCCGTGATTAAAATGATAATTTCCTGTTTATGACCGGTGCTGACAGGTATCATTTACCATCACTTGGAAAAAAATAATCAGCAAAACCACGCCCTACCACATCTTGGCCAATATACGTTATAGAAAGAAAGGCCGGAATTTTTCAGGGGGTCGGCGGGGGCGTTTAGTGGCGGGTCGGGTGGGAATTTTTTTTTGACAGCGGGTACCGTTGTGTCTCACCATTCACTGCAACTCACTAGGCCACTTCCAAAGGTGCACACAAATCTGTCCAAGAACAGAAAGTGTTGGAAGTAAAGGTTTGAATGTTTGACAGCACATTAACAGAAACTTTACATGAACATTATATAAAACACCCAAGTGCCTACCCTAGTGTGCTGTTAGTTAGTATGATTGGACTAGGATGAGGGTGAGTGTGAGGGGTGGCTAGTGAGATGGGGATGTGATAATGTAGATAGAGAGGGATGGGTGAAGGTGCAAGGTAAGTTGGTGTGAGTAAGGAGCAGGATAGAGGAGGCAGAGTGATGGGGATGTGATGAGTGGCAAAAGCAGGATGAGGTTGGGTGTGGCTTTGCAGTAACGTTTCATGAGGTCATTGAAAGGTTTGCACCACTGCAGCCTGGTCCACCTGACGACATCCCTGCTTGTGGCCTCTTGTGCAATGTGCAACCGGGCTGCGTTGGTCTCCTGGGGAGGTCTCTTCCGCCCATGGGAAGGGAAGAGAACCTCCTTGCGTGCTGTGACTCTCTCCATAAGCATATGGAGGGTGTCATGGGAGAGCCTGGGTGCAGCCGTGCACCTCTGTGCAGTGCTTGTCAGTGTTTGCAGCACCTCAATGCTGTAGAACACTGACAGCACAACTGTCAAAAACAATTTGCGCGTGGTCCCTTTAAGTGACGTCATCAGACCCGCTTCCTTCAATTGGCCTGGAAAGGCGCTGGGCGGGGCTTAACAAGCCCAATGATCATAAAATTCTTTTCACAGTGCGGAATGGAGCCAGCAGCGGGATTGCACCCCACCACCGACCACAGCCGCCCCGGACCCACCTCGGAAGGCGAATCGTGGCCAAAGAACTTTTCTATAGTCGCTGAGTCAGAAGGTCGTGTGGCTCATTGGTTGGCACTCTTGCTGCTTGAGTCGGGACATCAAGTCCCCACTCCCAGAGACTTGAGTTCATAATCCAGGCTGACACTCCAGTGCAGTGCTGAGGGAGTGCTGCACTGTCGGAGGTGCCGTCTTTCCAATGAGATCTTTAACCGAGGCCCCGCCTGCCCCTTCAGGTGGACGTAAAAGATCCCGTGGCACTATTTTGAAGGAGTGCAGGGGAGTTCTCCCCGATGTCCTGGCCAATTAATTTTCCTCAACCAACATGACTAAAACAGATGATCTGGTGATGATCGCATTGCTGTTTGTGGGACCTTGTTACATTACAACACTTCAAAAGTACTTCATTGGCTGTAAAGCACTTTGGGATGTCCTGAGGTCATGAAAGGTGCTATAGAAATGTAAGTCCTTTCTTACAGTAGGGACGGGCCTGATGCTGGACTGACACTTGACTGTCTGAGAGTTGTGCAATTAGGAACTGGACTCAGATGTCGATCTCAGACGCCCACTCCCAGTTATTGCCCTACCTCCCAAACAAAAAATAATCACTGAAAAGGAAGGTCATTCGTCACATTATCCACTGGGGGAGAGTTTGTACTGCAGGCAGAGCTGAGCGGACACCAAGTCAAGGCACAGACACGATGGGCCGAATGGCCTCCTTCGGTGCTGTAAATTTCTATGATGTGGTTTCAAAACTTTTAACTTTTATCAATTAAACCACGGTTTAAAAATAATGAATTATTTGCAGCATGCAAGACTGTTCGCTTACGCGTTATTGTTCAAACTCCCTCTACAAACCTGGTAAAGTATCTTGCAGACCATCAAGGTGGCTATGAGGCCCCTTTAAGTGCACCATAAAAGGAAATAGGCCTTGACACAACAGGCTGGGGAATAACTAAAAAGTGGATGCACTAAATTTTCAGGTTGAATGTAGTGAGTTTGTTGGGGAGTGGGGTGGGTGGGTTTTGAGGAGGTCTCTGTGGGGTTCCGACATGTCCAGACGTGCAGGGTTCGGTGTTCAATTGTAGAAAACCCACTGGTTGAACATGGTTTCAATGCGGCCTGGGCCTACACCCAGTCCAATGACCAGCTGGAGTTCATGAAGGCTCCTTTTTAATGGACAGACAGTTGTTCCTTCTCACAGCTCCTGACTACAGGAAGACAAATTGTCTCTGTTTAACTTCTGGAATCCTCCGTGGATTTTTTTTTAAACCATTTTCTCTCTCTCTCAAGTCTCTTTGAATAACAGAGTAAGCTGTTTTGACATCAAGGTAGTGAACAGGAAGCATAAAGGCGGGGGGAGGAGGATGCGAGCGATAAGATAACCTGAAGTCTGGGAGCATTTTCTCTTGACATGCTTCGCTGACAGAAAGTGATGGAAGCCGAACAGGACCATGAACGGATGTTTAGAAGACCGATCATCTATCTGTTCCAGGTTGAACTCAATCTGGTCCATTGTGGCGAGGAGTCTCACAGTGACAGTTACCTAACTATTTTTTCAACAGGCTCTCTTATACCGTTGCACTTGGAGAGCCATTTCCGTACGTTGAGAGGTAGTGGGAGATCTGCCAGTGTGTCAGTACAAATAATCCCCACAGAGAGAGTTTTCTCCCACAGAAGAAATAAATGAAGATAGCAGCAATAATTCAGCTTTCGAAGCCGAGGTTTTTGAAGCGGGTTTTCTTTTGAGCTTTTGAACAGATGTCGCTTTAAAGGGGCACTGTCCTCCCAGTAAAGTGTTTGACAGGCAACAGCAGCAACTTGCCTTGATATAGCGCCTTTAATGTAGTCAAAACGTCCCAGGGCGCTTCACAGGAGCGATTATCAAACAGAAAATTTGACCCCGAGCAACATAAGGATAAATTAGGACAGGTGACCGAAAGCTTGGTCACAGAGGTAGGTTTTAAGGAGCGTCTTAAAGGAGGAAAGAGAGGTAGCGAGGCGGAGAGGTTTAGGCAGGGAATTCCAGAGCTTAGGGCCCAGGGCAGCTGAAGGCACGGCCACCAATGGCGGGGCGAAGGAAAACAGGAATGCGCGAGAGGCCAGAACGGGAGGAGCGCGGAGATCTGGGAGGGTTGTGGGGCTGGAGGAGGCTGCTCTCACAATGTGGGAGCGGCAGCCACTTTCAAACATATCATTGTGTGAGTTACTGGTGCTTAAATGGGACAAGAGATGCAGCGTCATCTGTTTTGGGGAGATTTTTGAAGACTCGAATATGCAGAGTATGCAATGCCTGCCCACTTGTGACGAATATTTACTTTGGTAGATCACCACTCCTGTGCAGCTTTCAAAAAACCTTGCTGGTCCTCCAGATCCTTCTGGAAGAAATAACGTTGTTCCCTTCGCTCAATTCCTTCTGATTATTTTAAAAGTTGCCGATTTCTCCTTTTCTCCTCCTTATGCATTTTGGAAGGAAGAATGAGGAGAGGCAATATAAACTAAACGGTACAGTTTTAAAGGGGCTGCAGGAACAGAGAGATCTTGGGGTGTATGTACACAAATCATTGAAGGTGGCAGGACAAGTTGAGCAAATTATTATCTTAATGGCAAGAAACTGGAAAGTACTGAAGTACAAAGGGATCTGGGGGTCCTGGTGCACGAAACTCAAAAGGTTAGTATGCAGGTGCAGCAAGTGATTAAGAAGGCCAATGGAATGTTGGCTTTCATTGCTAGGGGGATAGAATATAAAAATAGGGAGGTATTGCTTCAGTTGTACAAGGTATTGGTGAGACCGCACCTGGAATACTGCGTACAGTTTTGGTGTCCATACTTAAGAAAAGACATACTTGCTCTCGAGTCAGTACAAAGAAGGTTCACTCGGTTAATCCCGGGGATGAGGGGATGGACATATGAGGAGAGGTTGAGTAGATTGGGACTCTACTCATTGGAGTTCAGAAGAATGAGAGGCGATCTTATTGAAACATATAAGATTGTGAAGGGGTTGGATCGGGTGGATGCGGGGAAGATGTTCCCGATGATGGGTGAAACTAGAACTAGGGGGCATAGTCTTAGAATAAGGGGCTGCTCTTTCAAAACTGAGATGAGGAGGAACTACTTCACTCAGAGGGTGGTAGGTCCATGGAATATGCTGCCCCAAAAAGCTGTAGAAGCTACATCATTACATAAATTTAAAACAGAAATAGACAGTTTCCTAGAAGAAAAGGGAATTAAGGGTTACGAGGAGCGGGCAGGAATTTGGACATGAGTCTAGGTTCGGATCGGTCATGGCCCTGTGGGTAGTGGAGCGGGCCCAGGGGCCGTGTAGCCTGATCCTGCTCCTGTTTCGTGTGTCTAATTCTGTTAGATTCAGGAGATAGCCCTGTCATAGTGGATTGGCGGTTAGGATCAGATCAGCCATGATCTTATCGAATGGCGGAGCAGGCTCGAGGGGCCGATTGGCCTACTCCTGCTCCTATTTCTTATGTTCTTATGTTCTTATGAAGGCTGTTAAAAGGACATACGGGATCCTTGGCTTAATTAATAGAGGCATAGAGTACAAAAGTAAGGAAGTTCTGCTAAACCTTTATAAAACACTGGTTAGGCCTCAGCTGGAGTATTGTGTTCAATTCTGAGCACCAGACTTTAGGAAGGATGTCAATGCCTTGGAGAGAGTGCAGACAAGATTTACCAGAATGGTACCAAGGTTGTGAGGGACTTCAATTATGTGGAGAGACTAGTGGGATTGTTCTCCTTAGAACAGAGAAGGTTAAGGGGAGAATTAATCGAGGCGTTCAAAATCATGAGGGGTTTTGAGAGAATAAATGGGGAGAAACTGATTCCAGTGGCCGGAAGGTTGGGGACGTGTTTACAATTTTGCTAGAAATAGCAAATGTAGGAAATGTTCCCGTTATCTCTGCGATGTCACTGATGCGCAGTGGACAGAAGAAATCTTTGCCAAGCTGTCTTAGAATTTCATTTTGTAATGCTTCACCCCCGCTTTGAACTTGTTTTTTTTTATTAACCTCCATTGTAAACTGGCTTTTTCCACAGTACGAACACTTGGTGAAAAGGTTTCTTTGCCCAGCAAACTATTAAAATTTAGTACAAAAAGAAAATACTGCTGGAGATCTGAAATAAAAACAGAAAATGCTGGAGATACTCAGCAGGTCAGGCAGCATCTGTGAAGAGAGAAACAGAGTTAACGTTTCAGGTCGATGATCAGTCGTCAGACGAAAGGTCATTGACCTGAAACATTGACTCTGTTTCTCTCTTCACAGATGCTGCCTGACCTGCTGAGTATCTCCAGCATTTTCTGTTTTTATTTTATATTAAAATTTAGTGTTCTTCAATAGGTTAGAAACAGGCTGGAATTGGATCGAGTATCAAGGGGAAGACTGCAGTTGTAACTTGTGAACTGGGAGCTGAAATGTTGAGCCACTCAGTCAGGTTCCATTCCAGCAATAATTTCCAGCGCATTGTTTAAGGGAGAGAATGAAAGGGAAGTGGGAGGGAGAGGGAACACCCATCTGTCAGCAGTGGTCGTGTAAACTGGACAGTTCTTGGATCTGTCGCTCCAGACCTTTTGGTTCAATTAAAGGTGCGCTGGTTCCACATCGGAAAGTTGTGAGGCTAATTTATAACTAAAAACGAAAAGACTCGGGGATGGGGGACCTTAGCTAGGCTGGAGAAGCTGGATTTGTTTTCATTACAGCAAAGGAGATTAAGGGGTGATTTGATAGAGGTGTACAAGATTATGACGGGTTTGGATAGGCTAGACGGGGAAAGGCTGTTCCCACTAGTTGATGGTACAAGGACTAGGGGAACACAGATTTAAGGTTTTGGGCAAGAGATACAGGGGGGGATGTGAGGAAAAACTTTTTTACACAGCGCGTGGTGAGGACCTGGAACTCGCTGCTGACGGAAGTGGTGGAAGCCGAGACACTCAGACCCAGAAATTCGGGTCCCAACGCGTGAGTACGGACGGAGTACTCACGCGTGGACCCGATGGAAGTGCCGGAATCTTGCATGCACTACGCATGCGCGGGAAACCGGCACTTCCGATCCTCTGAACCAAGGGGTTCAGAGGTCGAACGCGTGCGCACGGGAGTCTGCGCGTGCGCGTTGAACTTTTTTTTTTCAGGTTTTAACGTGCGGGTTAGTCTGTACATTTTAGAAATGTAAAAAGCAGCCTTAAGGACTTCATTTTCAACGGTAAGTGGTCAATTATTTAAAATTAAAACATTTTTTCCACAGGTTTTTTACTTTTAAATAAAGCAAGGTAAGTTTATTTTTAGCCCCATTTTTTTATAAAATTATTTTTTTCAAAAATTTAAATTTTTGTTTAAAATAGTTATTTAATGTCATTTATAGTTTATTTACAAAGTGTGATTTTTAAAAATTTTATTTGAAGGTAAAGTACAGTTTTACAGCCTCAGCATTTATACGTTTTGACAGGTCTATCTGTCAAGACTTATGAATGGAGCATTCCCTGCTCCGATTGGCTGCCTGTTGCTCACGTGATCCATGGGGACGCTTCGCACTAACTACACCCCTGGGACACGCCAGCATAGCACGCCGGCCTCTGGGACAGGCCTCGGAGAGGAATTCCACGCAGGCCAAGAGGTCAACTGCCGGCGCGCTAGGTAAGTGTAGGTCGGGGGCTTGCACCCGCGGGAAGCCCCCGACCCGAATTTCTGGGCCTCAATGTTTTCAAGGGGAGACTGGATAGGCACTGGAGGGAAATAAACTTGCAGGGTTACGGGGATAGAGCGGGGGAATGGGACTGACTGGATTGCTCTACAGAGAGCCGGCACGGACTCGATGGGCCGATGGCCTCCTTCTGTGCTGTTATGCCTCTGTGACTCTACGACTTGCATTTATACGGCACCTTTTACAACCTCAGGACATCCCAACGCGCTTTACAGCCAATGAAGTACTTTTTTTTGAAGTGTAGTCACTGTTGCAATGTAGGAAACGCGGCAGCCTAATTTGCGCACAGCAAGCTCCCACAAACAGCATTGTGATGATGACCATGATCAATCAGGACCCCGGTGCAAATAATCCTGCCTGCTCCAGGCTGCAGCAATATCGCTGAATGCTGTCCACCACTGATAAAGCACCTCCCCTTTAAGGGGCTGCAGGACGCCTTAAAGCAGCAGCCACTGCATGGGGTTGTCTCGCCCACAAGAAGCACGTTGTGCACTGGCAGCTCGCTGATGGCTGGGCCCCCACATCAATCCCTTTATCAGGAGCGGTGCCTGCCTCGAACACCGCCTCGACATGAAAACCGCACCCTTGAAGCCAGGCTGGCGGAAGAATTGGTTAACCTGTCGTTAAAATTGCCAGTGTTGTTTTTTTTAAATTATGGTTACTTCTCGAAATGTGGGCGTCGCTATCAAGGCCGACATTCATTGCCCTTTCCTAGTTGCCCTTAGAAGGTGGAGGTGGGCCACCTTCTTGAACCGCTAGCGCTTTGAAACAGCGGTGTAGCTGGCTCGGCCACTTCAGCGACGCAGCTGAGCGTCAACCATGTCGGTGTGGGGACTGGAGTCACATACAGGCCCAGACTGGGTAAGGACGGCAGGTTTCCTTCCCTAAAGGACATTAGTGACCCATGGTTCACTAATAGGTTGCTCAGCCGTGGCTCAGTGTGTAGCACCCTTGCCTCTGAGTCAGAAGGTTGTGGGTTCAAGTCCCGCTCCAGGGACTTGAGCACAAAAATCTAGGCTGACACTCCAGTGCGGTGCTGAGGGAGCGCTGCACTGTCGGAGGTGCCGTCTTTCTGATGAGACGTTAAACCGAGGCCCCGCCTGCCCTCTCGGGTGGATGTAAAAGATCCCACGGTACTATTTCGAAGAAGAGCAGGGGAGTTCTCCCCTTGTGCTGGCCAATATTTATCCCTCAATCAACATCACTAAAACAGATTATGTGGTCATTATCACATTGCTGTTTGTGGGAGCTTGCTGTGCGCAAATTGGCTGCCGCGTTTCCCACATTACAACAGCGACTACCCTTCAAAAGTATATCATTGGCTGCAAAGCGCTTTGGGACATCCTGAGGTAGTAAAGCACGCTATAAATGCAAGTCTTTCTTAACATATGCAGATTTGGGCAGAATTGAAAGTAAAAGCGATTGGATTGAACTGTCTAGAGTAAACGTCACATAATTCCCCTTGGACAGCGTGACTTGCGACTTGTTATGTTAAAGGTTCAGGGGAGGTGTCACGTGGAGCAGCATGTGATCTCACCGTTGAGATGACTAATGTTCGGGTATCACGTGGAAACCACATGTGCCCTTTAGAACTGAGACCAGTTATGCGAGGTAGAGTCAACGTACGGGTGTTGTTTAGAAAGCAATTAGAGCAGCTTATGGGGGCACTGTGAAGATAGGGGTTGATGTTCCTGTATTCACTGCTTTTAAACCAAAAGGTTTTCTGTCGTTTTGTTTTTTTCTTTTTTTCTTCACCCTTAACCGGTCCCGACTCTGGGTATTGTTCAGTGCGATGAAAGTGGGCGCCTTTTTTTAAAAAAACGAAGAGGTCGCTAGATTCGCCCACAAGTGTCAAAGGCACCCGACTGAAAGCGTCAGCGCCAAGTTTTGGGGCGCTAACGTTTAATGGCAGTTCGCCAAACATGACTGAGGAAGAGAGAGGAGGCGAGAGGAGGCTGTGTGAAGGGAAACAAAACTAAAGAGACAGCAGCCGCGCATTTTAAAGCCGTCACGAGGGGACTGTGTCGGGGCCCAGTCAACAAAGGCCAGGCCTTTGATCTGGGAAAACAATATTTAATTTTTTGACTGATGCCAACAAAAATAAGTATATATATATATAAAAAACAAAATGAATACCTTAGCTTCAACAAAGAACAAGCCCACAAGACAGTGAGTAATGAAGAGGTTGAATTCCCCTCAGTCTTTTTGTGGTCAAAAAAATGTGCTTTTATCCATTCTGGCTATCTGACAAGGATGGTTCCAATTGAGCTACTGTATTGAAGAGAGAAAAGGTGACGTCCACTTGAATGAAAATGAATCCCAGGTGAGGTGGCATGCAGGTGTTTTGTTTCGGAACGCTTCCCGTGCAGGTACTTGCTCGGATACAAGGGCCTGTCACTTCTAGGCCCCACCGCAGCGGCAGGGGGAAGCGCAGGGAAGGGGAGGTCAGAATTAATTGGAGGCAATGCAGACAAGGTCGATTAAATACCTGCATGAAGGGCCGTCACCTTACTTAGAATCAGCTGACTGAAAGCTAAACAGGCCGACCCAACAACATGAGGGCAGATGGAGTCAAGCTAGGGTCTGTCTGCCCTGATGTCGTTGGGCTGGCCTGTTTAGCTTTCAGTCAGCTGATTCTCTCATTTTTGGAGTGTTTTCTCGCTGTTGGTGGGGAGTGCGAGTCGTTATTAACAACACAAGACACGTTGTAGGGGAGGGGGGCCCTGCAAACAAGCCCCCCGCCGTACAAATAGAGTTGCCCTCTCTGGTTGAAAGTAATCCTGGAGATTTCATCCAGCCCCACAACCCCCCTGAGATCTCTGCGCTCCTCCAATTCTGCCCTCTAGCATCCCCGATTTTAACCGCTCCACCAATGGCGGCCGTGCCTTCAGCTGCCTGGGCCCCGAGCTCTGGAATTCCCTCCCTAAACCTCTCTGCCTCTCTACCTCTCTGTCCTCCTTAAAACCTTTTAAAAGCTTTTGGCCACCTGCCCTAATATCTCCTTGTGTGGCTGGGTGTCAAATTTTGTCTGATAATGCTCCTGTGAAGCGCCTTGGGACGTTTTACTACGTTAAAGGCGCTATATAAATACACGGTGTTGTTGATGACCTTTGGATGATCAGCCATGACCTCATTAAATGGCGGAGCAGGCTCGAGGGGCCGAATGGCCTACTCCTGCTCCTCACAGAATCACAGAATCACAGAAACCCCACAGTGCAGATAGAGGCCATTTCGGCCCATCGAGCCTGCACCGACACATATCCCACCCAATCCCCACACCAACACATATCCTCATTTAATCCCCCTAACACTAAGGGTCAATTTATCATAGCCAATCAACCTAACCCGCACATCTTTGGACTGTGGGAGGAAACCGGAGCACCCGGAGGAAACCCACGCAAACACGGGGAGAATGTGCAAACTCCACACAGACAGTCGCCCGAGGCCGGATTCGAACCCGGGTCCCTGGCGCTGTGAGGCAACAGTGCTAACCACTATGCCACCGTCCTATCTTCTATGTTTCTATGTTTCTACCTCTTGACTCCAACCGCCCAGCCACCCCTCGCACTCCCACCATTGGTTGCCCGATACATCCTTTCTCACGGTGCCCCGCCTTCCCTCGCCAACTGGAAAACGAAGAGACTCTTCATTATCCGATTGGATGATTCTTGACTGTCAGTCAAACAGGTTTTTCCCCATCTCCGATATTTTTATAACAAATAAACAGAAGTCTTCAAAGAAAATGAAAGCAAACACTCCGGGCTGGATTTTCCAAGCCCCAAGGAGGCGGGCATGGAGGCGGGACAGCCGGTAAAATCGGAGAAAGTGGGGGCGGATGGCAAACCCGCCCCCATCCCGCCTCCGTGCCCTTTTGCCAGGAGGCGAGAAGATGTGCAGCTTCGGGTCCCGTCTCCTGGAGATGGGAAAGGCTTTTAATCCTTTTAATTGCCCTGTTAACAGGTAGTTAATAGGCAGAAAAAGGGATTAGTACCATTTTACCTTCACAGGTGAAGGCTTCCTGACCTCGGAGAACCCCGTCGGGTTGGAGGAGACGTGGAGGAGGTCTGCGGCGGTCGGAGGCACCTGGAAGTAAGGTGTAGAGCTGAGTGATGGGTGCAAGTGTGGAGTGGTAAGTATGCAAGGTGAGTGATAAGTTTAAAAAAGTGTGCACTTACCTTGTTTTCTTTCTACAGCCTTTAGCCGTGCTGGATGGGGAGAGCCGATATTCTCCTTGTGAATTTCGCATAATGGCTGTTGGATCCTCTGATCTTACAGATATGTGAAATTTACAAAGTTGAAAGGTTTGATGAGTCCTCACCACAAAGACTCATCAAACTAAAGAGAATGGCAGTGTTTGACAGCTTCACAGACTTCCTCCCTAATTGGCCTGCTGAGCCCACAGGGCGGGCTTAACAAGCTCAACCAGGGGGAAATCTCTCTGATTGGTCAGGCAAGGATGGAGGCGGGACATTGACACGACAAGCAGCAGTCCCACCTCCAACTTGCCCCCATTCACAAAATCCAGCCCTCCACTTTTTTTAATGCCCCAATGATTTTTCCCCCAGGGTGCTGGTCACCGCAGTGTTGTGGAGATTATTCTTCTATTCCTGGAGTCTCCAGGGCAATCTAGGAGGGTTGGTAATTTTATGTACCAACAATGGTGGTGACACCTCACTATCAGACGACCCAACTGGTGGTTTCTGTCATCTTAGTAATCTAAGGTTACTTAAAGAGGAAGGCAAGTTCAGGGAGGGGCCCCTTTCTGTTCAAAATTCGCCCCGTAATCTCACCCTGAAAATAGAATCATTACAGTATTAACAATAATTCCATCCCTTTGGTTTTGACATCTCATGGACACCTGCCCTTTTAGGTCACCGCGCCCTCCACAGTGACTCCAATCACATTGATGACCTTTTAAAGAGAGTTGCCAACCTTTGGGCTTCACCAAATCAGGCCACTTCAATTGAGTTTATAACAGGCTGAACATCAAAGGCCGGAGTTTTCATTACCCGGGTGGATCGGGTGCGGGCGGTCAGCGTGGCGGGTCGGAACCCCATTCTTCTTTTCATCCCGTTCCTCAGAGCGACTTTCCATTAATGGCGCCTATTAAGGCAGGCCTGCACGTTTCCCCGCCCTATTAAATGGGGCGGGTCTGATGACATCATCAATGACTCATTTCCAGCGGGGATATTTAAAGCAGCCTTAGCCGCATGGCACTTGAAGGTTCATCTAGGAGATTGAAGGCAGTACATATCACCAGCTGCTTATTGCTCAGCCTTGCACAGATGGCTTCACAGAGGCAGAGGGCTGCACCCAAGTTTTCAGATGGCTCCCTACATATTCTTGTGGAGGGAGTCAGAGCACGCAGGGAGGTCCTCTTCCCTGCCGATGGGCGCAAGAGACTTCCCCAGGAGACTAAAGCAGCCTGGCTCCAAGAGGAGGTCAACAGCAGGGATGTGGTCAGGAGGACCTGGGTGCAGTGCCGCAAATGTTTCAATGATCTCTTGAGATCAGGAAAGGTGAGTGCAAAGCCACACTCAACCTCATCCTGCTGCGCCTCTCATCACATCCCCATCACTCTACCTTCCCAACCCTGCTCCTGCACATACTTACACCAACATACCTCGCATACCCACCCATCCCTCTCTATCTACATACTCACATCCCATCTAATTAATCACCCCTCACACTCACCCTCATCCTAATGCAATCATACCAACTAACAACACACAAGGAGGCACTTGGCAATTGCACTTTGGCATTGGCACCACATTCCCTCATAGTCACCCTCTAAAGATGTCACCCACACATTCTTACACTCATGCCATCACTCACACTCAAACTTCTCTTCTTTCCCTCCTTGTAGGTGAAAAGAGCCCACAATAACAGGGAGAAGGGGAGAACTAGAGGTGGCCCTCCATCCTTCGCCACTTTGAAAGCAGCAGAAGAGGTCGCCCTGGTTTCTGGGGCAAATCTTTGACTTTAATTTAGGAAAGAGCGGTCGGGTATCCCTCTGGTTTCGACGAACCTGTCACGCAAATGACAGGCTAATGCAAGTCAACATTTTTTGGGGGGGTCTGATTACGCTCCAGCGAAGCCCCTTTAAAAAGGCAACTAAATCTGAGTATAAGGTGTGTGCGGGTTCACAGGTCACTTACCACTCGGATCCGTTTCCATTTGTGTCCAATTGCTGTTTCATGTGAGGCACCGACCGTCCTCAAAAATTAGCTGTGCAAACAGGAAGCTCTTGCTGTAAGCACTTCCTGTGCTGGCTATTACCGCCTGCCTTAATGGATCTCTTCAATCTTTGATTCTTTTTGTTTTTCCGTTGTCGTTGCATAGATAATGTTCTTTTTTTTCATTAAAGAATATATAGATGGCTGGGGACATTGACTTCCTGTCTCTGACACGGGAACTTGCTGTCAACAGATACACTATAACTTCTGAAGGAAAGCCAAGGCCCAATGAGTATGACCCAGGCCTCAGGAACGCAAAGGGCCTGTGTGCAGCCAGGACCGATTCTGCATCATCCAAATATGGCCCACTAATGGGAAGTGACTTCTTCCACAATTGGAATTTAAGAAGCGGTGGCAATTTAGAAAATTAGCGGGCTGATCACTTTGTTTCCCTATTGTCCTGCCAGGCACGGAGCTTAAATAACAAGCGCTCGTAGGATGTGTGCACCCTCGTTGGGGATTCGCTACAAAAATAGACAAGTACCTCATGTGTTATTTATGTAGAGTTTCTCTAGTGTTTTTTTATTTTTTTATTTATTCGTCTATGGGATGTGGGTGTCGCTGGCAAGGCCAGCATTTATTGCCCATCCCCTAGTTGCCCCTTGAGAAGGTGGTGGTGAGCTGCCTTCTTGAAACGCTGCAGTCTGTGTGGTGAAGGTGCTCCCACAGTGCTGTTAGGGAGGGAGTTCCAGGGTTTTGACCCAGCGACGATGAAGGATCGGCAATATACTGCCAAGTCAGGATGGTGTGTGACTTGGAGGTGAAACTTGGAGGTGGTGGTGTTCCCATTTGCCTGCTGCCCTTGTCATTCTAGGTGGAAGAGGTCGCGGGTTTGATCAGGGTTGAGAGTAGTTACAGTTAGAGGGAGTTGAACTAATGAGACATTCTTCAATTTGGAAAAAAAAACCCTATTCGAAAAAGAAAACACTCGACAGGCTTGCATTTCTATAGCGCCTTTCACAACCACCGGACGGCCCAAAGCGCTTTACAGCCAATGAAGTACTTTTTTGAAGTGGAGTCACTGTTGTAATGTAAGAAATGCAGCAGCCAATTAGTGCACAGCAAGCTCCCACAAACAACAATGTGATAATGACCAGATAACCTGTTTTAGAGATGTTGGTTGAGGGATAACTATTGGCCAGGACACCAGGGAGAACTCCCCTCCTCTTCGTCGAAATAGTGCCGTGGGATCTTTTGCGTCCACCTGAGAGAGCAGACGGGGCCTCGGTTTAACGTCTCATCCGAAAGACGGCACCTCCGACAGTGCAGCACTCCCTCAGCACTGCACTGGAGTGTCAGCCTAGAATTTGGGCTTAAGTCTCTGAAGTGGGGACTTGAACGCACAACCTTCTGCCTCAGAGGCAAGGGTGCTGCCCACTGAGCCACGGCTGAGACTGAAGGGCCACAGCCCATGTTGCAGGGCACAGCCAAGGTTGAAGATAAGACGGGGCCGGTGTTCATGCAGAGCGCGGATTGGGCAGGTGCTGGGGTGGAGCGCTTGCACTGCTCGCCCGTTCGCACTCCGCCTCTCCACCTCTCTTCCCTCCTTTCAGACGCTCCTTAAACCTCTTTGGCCAAGCTTTTGATCACCTGCCCTAATATCTCCTTATGTGGCTCGGTGTCAAATTTTGTTTGATAATCGCTCCTTGTGACGCGCCTTGGGATGTTTTACCATGTTAAAGGCACTGTGTAAATACAAGTTGTTGTTTCAATATTCGTGGAGGATGAGCGGGTCGGGTGATGGGCCTACTCGCTCAGGAATCATCAACGCCTGCCAATGACTTGTAAGTTTAAAAATTATTTTTTAAACAAACAAAAAACACTTCTGGTGGGTGGAGCGGGTTCTCCTCGTCTATGTGGAATTATAGCAACAAGATCACATACCATCGCTCTTTTTTTGTACAATTTCTCGGCACACCAATGCACTTATGCCTACAATCTCCGAAGCCACTCACTTGTTCCGCTATCAGACCTCCAGCGTGCTGCGATTTGCCCGCGTGCAGTGAACGCGCTAATTTCTCTCAGTAGGATTGACTGCTTCCAGAAAAAAAATAGTTCCTCGTGTATCTGAAGAAGAGAAAAATAGTTGTGCAGCCAACAGCTTAAGTAGGAGGTCAAGGGTTCAACCAATTGGTATTTGACACTGAAAGACCTGTGCAGTTGCGTTTACTGGTTTGAATAAAAGCGGGTAATTCACTTACGACTGGGAACATGAGGCTAATTGTATGAGTTACGGCAACAAAGAGCTCCACCAGCGCCACGAGGTAACGAGGGAAAAGAAAGTGGCACGGCCGAGCCACGTTATCAAACGTCAAAGTGGTTTATAATGGGCTGAGAGGAGAGGCTGTAAGCGAGTCCACATAAGAAGTTGTAAGACAGACAGATCTCTCTTGTATTTGGTAAATGCTCATCCGAGTTTAAGAATGGCCGATGATGCGCAGTGAACGGGTTGTAGCCAAATATTGGCCCAGAAATTCGGGTCGGGGGCTTCCCGCGGGTGCAAGCCCCCGACCTGCACTTACCTAGCGCGCCGGCCGTTGAGCTGTGGGCCTGCGTGGGATTCCGATCCTGGGCCTGCTCCAACTGCCGGCGCGCAGTGCCTGCGTATCCCAGGGGCGCAGTTAGTTCGATGCGTCCCCTGGGATCATGTGGGCCATGGAGAGCCAATAGTAGCAGGGAATGCTTCATTCATAAAATTGACAGGAAGAGCTGTCAAAACTATAAATACTATAAGACCCAAAACATCACTAAAACTTCAAATACATTTTTTTTTTAAATCACATTTTTAAAATAACTATAAATGACATAAAATAACTATTTTAAACAATAATTTAAATTTTTGAAAAAATTAATTACATTTTCTAACGGGGCTAAAAATAAACTTACCTTTCTTTAACGTATTTAAAAATAATAAACCTGTGGAAAAAATGTTTTAATTTTAATTAATTCACCACTTACCTTGTTAAAAGCAGGCTTTGCGACTGCTTTTTAAAAGCGTAACTGCTGAAGACTTACCCTCCCGGAGAAACCTAGAAAAAACACGTAAGTTCCAGGCGTACGCGCTGCCTCTCCAGCGCACGCGTTCAACCTCTGAACCCCTTCCTTTAAGGGAACGGAAGATCCGGTTTCCCGCGCATGCGCAGTGCATGCACGGAACCGGCACTTCCGTTGGGCCTACGGGTGAGTAACCTGTGCGTACTCACCCGTGGAGACCCGAATTTCTGGGCCATGATTTAGTCTCCCCTCCGAGAGCACGTCTCCTACCTGTGAGGAGCAGTGTATTAGGAGGCTCCGCTTCACCAAGGAGGTGGTCACAGAACTCTGCCACCTCCTGCAACCAGACCTCCAGGCTCAGATCAGGGCGACCTCGGCTCTCTCAGTGGCAGTCAAGGTCACTGTCGCCCTCAATTTCTTCGCCAGTGGATCCTTCCAGTCTGCAACAGGAGACATAGCTAACATCTCGCACTTCACCGTCCATCGCTGCATCCGGGAGGTCACCGACGCTCTCGACAGTAGGAGAAGGGATTACATTGGCTTCCCCATCACCAAAGAGAAGCAGCACGAGCGTGCATGTGGCTTTGCCAGGATAGCGGGATTCCCCATGGTGCAGGGCGCCATCGACTACACCCACGTGGTTTTGTGGGCACCGCATAACAATCCTGAGATGTGCCATAACTGCAAAGGCTACCACTCAGTTAATGTGCAGTTGGTGTGTGACCACGCACAGCGAATCCTCAATGTGAATGTCCGCTATCCTGGCAGCAGCCACGATGCCTTCATCCTGCGCCAGACCGGTGTGCCAGCACTCTTCCAGCCACCACGTCAAGCTCGAGGGTGGCTGCTCGGAGACAACGGTTATCCACTCTCCACCTGGCTCATGACTCCCCTCTGCAATCCCAACACTTGTGCCCAGCACTCATATAATGAGAACCATGCTGCCCCAGGAACATCATCGAGCAGACCATCGGCATATTGAAGCAATGGTTCCAGTGCCTTGACTGCTCGGGAGGAGCCCTCCAGTACTCGCCAGAGCGGGTGTCCCATTTCATGGTGGTCTGCTGCATGCTCCACAACTTGGCCATCAGGAGGGTGCAGCCCTTGCCAGCAGGGATTGCGGGACCACCTCAGGAGGAGGACGAGGCAGAGGAGGATGAGGATGAGAACAAGGAGGAGCAGACTAGGGCGCGAATGTTGGGGTTGTGGAAGGGAGTCATGAGACAATCGTCCTTCTGGACGGGCCATCTGTGACCGGCTCATCAGACTCCGATTCACATGAATGAAACCCCAGGTCCCCGTAGCTCACCACATCCCCATCATACAATCACTGTCTCATGGCATATCACAGCGTCCTCCTGGGCGCAAAGGTGATATGAGAGAGACCACAAAGTATTCCAAAGACTATTAATAAATTTGTTTATAAAGATATCACATGAATTCTAATAACTAATGACCCTTGTGGCTGCCATAGTTGAATAGCTGTCATTTTGTGCAAGGTGTGAGATGTGGGTGTGAATGTTGCTAGGTAGAGATTGTTGATGGGTGAGGGCTGGGGGTGTGCTGCTTTGGGTAGTGTGTGAAGATTGTGGTACAGATGGTGGTATGTAGCATTTGTTGAAGCATTGGCTCAGCCTGACCACCTGAGTGAGGCTGTTAAATTTCTTCCTACACTGTGTCTGTAGGTCCTGGGGACCACAGTGCTGCCCGAGACATGCTGCGCTACCTCCCTCCACATGGTGTGGAAGACTTGTGGTGAGGGCCTCCTGCCACTTGTTGGGTAGATCACCGCCCTCCGTCTCTCCACAGTGAAAACCAACACCGCCAATGCTTGATCGCAGAATCTGCAATCTCTCTCCCTGGGGCGGGGACCTGCCATGAGCACACCTGGTTCAGCCTTTCAGCTCCTTCTCCTTGTTCTGCTTCTGCTTGCTGAGGCAGCTGCACAGAAAGCAATGTTAAGAATGAGGTGCTGCAGCATCAATGAACCTCCCCTTTAAGTAGTGGAAAAAAGCAATGATGAGTTGCGATTAGACTGCACCCGATATTGGTCCACCCATTAAGTCTAACGCCAATGAGCTTGGGTTTTAAGACTTGATTTAGGACTCCAATCATGTTTTTGAGTAGTGAGCATGAATTTTTCATTTGCGCCTGGCGCTAATTCTCCAACTTTTCTACAAATTTCTAGCCCTCTATGTCTACTCTATCAAAAGCTTTCATAATTTTAAAGACCTCTATTAGGTCACCCCCCCACCCCGGCCTTCTCTTTTCTAGTCTTGTTGTACGTTGTTCCACTGCAGCTTGCCATTGACCCCGCGGGGCTAGGGGGTAAATATATTAAGACAGCCACAACCTGCCGAGGTCCATTTTTCACGCCGCGCTCATTAGGATTGAGCACTTGCAGGGCAGAGGGCTCTGACGAATGAAATTTATCAGTTGGGAGCAAGTTAGCCCGAGTCACAAATAAAGGGCAAAGCTCAGGAGCTGGAGAGAATCCAGGTGGCTGAGAGGCTGCAAAGGCCCAGTTAGAGACGGGGGTGGGGGGGGGGGGGAGGTGGGGGCCCTTTTGAAAAGCTACAGATCACATCGAGGAAGAAAAATTGCATGTCAAGTATCGGGCTGCCTTGTGTCACTGAAGCAGAGAAGGAGTCACACCTGCTGCAAGCCTTGGATGAATTGCAAACTGCGGTTGTTATGGTTAGGTCTGATGCAAACCGTCTTTTTGCTACCACAAGAAAGCTCTTAAACTTAAATCTTACACCCGGGCAGGAAGTCTTTAATAATGACTTACTGAGCACTTGTCCGTCTCTTTAGCAATTTTATTGTACAGTCCGTCCAATGCGTAGAAGTCCCAGTTTGTGCTCAGTCTCTTCACTGACTGCAAACCAGAGAGAAGGAAAATGATACTGCCCGGCGATACTTGCAGGCTGTGAGTCTGCGGGAGCATTCAGCGAGCAGGGCTGGGCGCACCTGCCTTTTTTTGACACTTTGTGGATGAGGGATGTTGAAGAATGAAGCACTGAAGACTTTGTGGGGACTGAAATTTATTTAAGGAGGGATGTACTTGCATTGGAGGCAGTTCAGAGAAGGTTCACAAGGTTGATTCCTGAGTTGAAGGGGTTGGCTTGTGAAGAAAGGTTGAGTTTAGAAGAATGAGCGGTGATCTTATTGAAACGTATAAGATTCTGAGGGGGATTGACAGGGTGGATGCTGAGAGGATGTTTCCCCTCGTGGGGGAATCTAGAACGAGGGGGCATAGTTTCAGAATAAGGAGTCACCCATTTAAGACGGAGATGAGGAGGAATTTCTTCCCTCAGAGGGTCGTGAATCTTTGGAATTCTCTACCCCGGAGAGCTGTGGAGGCGGAGTCTTTGAATATATTCAAGGTGGAGATTGACAGAATTTTGAAAAACAGGGGAATCAAGGGTTATGGGGACAGTGCAGGAAAGTGGAGTTGAGGTTGAAGGTCAGCCATGATCTTATTAAATGGCGGAGCAGGCTCGAGGGGCCGAATGGCCGACTCCTGCTCCTATTTCTTATGTTCTTATGAAATGGGTCCTTGGGGTGGGAGCGTGAAACGGGCGATAGCGAATCGCTATGCAACCCGATTTACACCCCATCCGATTGAAGTGAATGGAAATGGAAAGCGGGCAGGGTGTTAAACAGGCTCCCCATTTGCTATCGCCCGTTTTGTGCTACCGCCCAAAAGCAATTTCAGCCCCTTAGATTTCGAAGCAATAATGCGAAACAGCGTACTATTTCAAGTGTACGCGCAGATAAACTGCTAATTAAAATGGGTCTGTCTATTGAAAAGAACTTGAATTTCTATAGCTCCTTTCATGACCAAAAGTGCTTTACAGCCAATGAAGTACTTTTGAAGTGTAGTCACTGCTGTAAATGTAGGAAATGCAGCAGACAATTTGCACACAACAAGCTCCCACAAACAGCAATGAGATAATGACCAGATAATCGGTTTTAGTGATGTTGATTGAGGTATAAATATTGGCCAAGACACCGGGGATAACTCCCCTGCTCGTCCTCAAATAGTGCCATGGGATCTTTCACGTCCACCTGAGAGGGCAGACGGAGCCTCGGTTTCTATGTTTCTATATGTTTCTATGTTTAACGTCTCATCCAAAACACGGCAGCTCCGACAGTGCGGCACTCCCTCAGCACTGCACTGGAGTGTCAGCCTGGATTATGTGATCAAGTATCAGGAGTGGAACTTGAACCCACAGCCTTCTGACTCGGAAGGAAAAACAGATCAACGAATTGAAATTTCTCAATCGTTTTTAGTATTTCTGATCTGTCCGCAAGATCAGGAAAGTGTGGTGTTATTTTTAGGACTAGGGTTTATTTCATGCATTAAAGCCATTCACAGAAGCAGCAGGCGTGATGTATTTAAAGTGACGTTCCTCGTGACATCAACATCTGCTATCAATGCACAGGGGCTGATGTGACCTATTGTAAAGGTCACGGTTTGTTGATTCTTTGCAGCATATTAGTGATAAATGGGTGCCAATAGGTATTACTTAAGGTTTATTTACAATGTCCAAATTCCACCCAGTTATGTTGGTCCAGTGAAAACTGATACGTATCATCGAGATGTATTTTGTGCTGCAGAGTAAGTGCTTTTAAACTTAAATCTACTGCGCACAATGCCGTGCAATATGCATTAAACAATGTGATTTCCCATGTCGTAGAATCATACAGCACAGGAAGAGGCCATTCGGCCCATCGTGCCTGTGCCAGCTCTTTGAAAGAGCTCTCCAATTAGTCCCACTCCTCCCTGCTCTTTCCCCAATAGCCCTGCAATTTTTTTTCCTTTTCAAGTATTTATCCAATTCTCTTTTGAAAGTTACTATTGAATCTGCTTCCACCGCCCTTTCAGGCAACGTGTTCCAGATCGCAACAACTCGTCGCGTTAAAAAATTCTCCTCATCTCCCCCCCTGATTCTTTTGTCGATTATCTTAAATCTGTGTCCTCTGGTTACTTGTCCTTTCATGTTCCGTCCTGCTCTCCCCTCCCCCATTGCTGCAGTTGGTGACTCCACTAAACTGTAATTTAAGCATTTTTTGAAAGCTCGGTGGATTTTTGGACCTGGGTCTGATTCCAGTCCAAACTGACAGAAGAAACTTTTATCCTCTGTTTGGCTGACAGGCCCCAATGTGAAATGAGTTTGTGGAGTCCCAACCTAGATCCGAGTAAGTATTGGTTCGTGGCACAATATAATGCACCTCATCTGGTGGTGAGACCAGAGGATAATTAATTTGGGAAATAGGGTATTAATAGTGAATGCTCAGAGCTGTACTCTGTATCTACCTGACTGATCAGTATCCAACAATGAGAAGATCTTCCATTTTCTTGTGCTATCATTCCTTATCTCAATAAGCAGAAAGCTTACCTTAAGAGGCAAAGAAAGACAACTTGTTGTCTGCTGATAGTGGGAGGTATCCAATCATACCACCTTCTCTGTTATATATAAACACGCAGACTCTCTCAAAAGCACCTCCCAAACCTGCGACCTTGCATTACATAGGATTACATGGATTACATTGGATATACGACACAAAAACAGGCCATTCGGCCCAACCAGTCTATGCTTGAGCTTTACCACCTAGAAGGACAAGGGCAGCAGGCGCCTGGGAACACCACCACCTCCAAGTTCCCCCTCCAAGTCACACACCATCCTGACTTGGAAGTATATCGCCGTTCCTTCACCGTCGCTGGGTCAAAATCCTGGAACTCCCTCCCTAACAGCACTGTGGGAGCACCTTCACCACACGGACTGCAGCGGTTCAAGAAAGCATCCCACCACCGCCTTCTCGAGAGCAACTAGGGATGGGCAATAAATGCCGGCTTTGCTAGTGATGTCCACATCCCAAAAATGAATTAACCAAAATGTGGTCCATCTGCATTGGAACCCCTGACAATCTGAATGATAAATATCGGCTTGTAATCCAGGGTGCTGCATGGGAGAATTCCAACTGTATTCCGCCAGTCATTTCTGCATTATTAGCAGGACCGCTCCGAATTCATCACTATTGTGTATTGTTTCTCTTCTTTATTGGTATTGCCAAGGCATCTACTAGGATCTACAATATTCCATTTGGAAGTCTGTGAACCCTTAGAATATATGGGAACATCCGCATCAGTAACTCAAAGTTTTTCTAGGTTTAAGTAAATGCAATCAACCAATTAGCTGGCCCCTGAAAATGCTCTTGGCCCTGAGAACTTCCCTAAACTTGAGCTCATCCGAAACTCGGCTGCCCGTGCCCTAACTCGCAACAAGTCCCGTTCACCTATCACCCCTGTGCTCGCCGACCCTACACTGGGTCACGGTGCGGCAACTCCTCAATTTTTAAAGTTCTCATCCTTTCGTTCAAAACCTTCCATTGGCCTCACCCCTCCTTATCCGCTTAACCCCCTCCAGCCCTCCGAGATATCTGCGCTCCTCCAATTCTGGCATCTTGCACATTCCCGATCTCCACCATTGGCGGCCGTGCCTTCAGCTGTCTAGGCGCTAGCTATGGAATGCCCTCACTAAACTGCTCTCTCCTTCTTTAAGAAGCTCCTTAAAATCTACCTCTTTGAACAAGCTTTTGGTCACCTGTCCTAATATCTCCTGTATCTTTTTTTCTTCTCTCCCACAGGGCAGCTGTCTTTCATTCTGCCAGCGCAATTTACGCTTCATCTAGAGCCATCCTTTGTTTCTTAACCTGTCCCATTACCATCTCCTTTTGCCTTGGATATCTCTAAATGTCTCTTACCCTCTCCTGCCTTCTACCCTATCACAGACCGTCCCCTTTGTTCTTTCATCCCCTCCCCTCTCTCCCACCCCCTGCCCTTGCTTAAAAATCTGTTCCATTTCCTGCTTTTTTCCAGTTCTGACGAAAGGTCATCGACCTGAAACGTTAACTCTGTTTCTCTCTTCACAGATGCTGCCTGACCTGCTGAGTATCTCCAGCATTTTCTGTTTTTATTTCAGATTTCCAGCATCTGCCGTATTTTCTTTTTTGTCCTAATGTCTCCTTGTGTGGCAGATTTTGTTTGATCATCGCTCCTGTGAAACGCCTTGGGACGTTTCGCCATGTTAACGGTGCTATATAAATGCAGGTTGTTGTTGTTGTTCTCTTTAGGGGCCCGCCATCTGGGTTGGCATTATCAATGGTTTTGCATCCCTCTCTCTTGAGGAGCATTTCGTACCGTTACCCACTGGTATTGCCCATATTGGCAGCTCACTAGTTGGGGAGTGACGAGTACAAACTGGCACCTCGTTACTTCCCAGCGTAGTCTGCCAGTTTCCCGATGCTGTGCGCCACCAATTAGATTGTCGGTCAACTGCCTGCCCTAAGTGACACGACTTCAGTGCAGAAGCTTCTTCCTCAGACGGTGCTTTCCCTCATAACTTTATCTGTTGCCCAAACCACCAAGAGATTGAAACAGAAAGCTTGTCTCGTTGTACCTTTCCCACCCACTCCCCCCGTCTTTTAAATAAGAAATCTCATCTGCACTCTCTCAAAATAATAAGCTGCTCTTTATACTTCTCCATTTCATGGGGTGAACCAAGGCACCATGGATCACTGGGCTGTCCTTTATCCTTTGCCATCAATCATGCTTCTGGCATCAGACCCAAAGAGCTACACTGTTGTGACACTAAGTAACAACTGAAGTGCAATCTTCATAGTCAAGTACACTTCACCTGATGAAGCACTCTCTTAGCTAGGGTATATCCTTTTACAGCTCACGTGTAGGGCCACAATTCATCATTCCATACTACTTATAGACTAAAGAGAAACGGGTAAATTCAAACATCCCAGCTGAACGGATAGTAAGATTGGAAACAGGGCGACAGCGCTGCTGTGCCGATTCTCCGGGCTGCACTCTGTTTGAACTCCGGGGCATCAGGATTGGTAAGTTTGCCCTGAAGTCTTCCATTTCTCTTGGTCTGCACAAGTTGGATATTCGAACCAGAGGCAGTTACTCAAACGCACGCACCATTTTAACATATCAGTCATGTGTAATGCCGGTGGCGTTTTAAGTATGCTGTCAAAAGATGCAAGTGTAGCCTTGAGGAGTTAGCCACTTACCAGAGATACAGCTCTATAAAATTGCATTGCAGCATTCAAATGGAATCTTCACAGGGTCTAAAGTGAATGTTTTCAGAAGAGCGCAATGCATTAACAGCGTGCGATTTGTGAGAGATAACACTGGGCAGTATAGAATGACACATGGTTGGGTACAAGCCAACACCACAATCAAAAAACTCTGGGGAAATAAAAGAATCGAATCATTGTTTGGGAGACATCATTTGTACTCTAACAATCTCACAGCGCCAGGGACCCGGGTTCGAATCCGGCCTCGGGTGACTGTCTGTGTGGAGTTTGCACATTCTCCCCGTGTTTGCGTGGGTTTTCTCCGGGTGCTCCGGTTTCCTCCCACAGTCCAAAGATGTGCGGGTTAGGTTGATTGACTATGATAAATTGACCCTTAGTGTTAGGGGGATTAAATACGGGGATAGGGTGGGGTATGTGTTGGTGTAGGGGTTACGGGGATCAGGTGGGATATGTGTCGGTGCAGGCTCGATGGGCCGAAATGGCCTCTATCTGCACTGTGGGGTTTCTGTGATTCTGTGAATCTGTCGCAGCTTTCTACATCTGCTGTTATGTAGTGCAGGAGTCACCACTTCCTGAAGCATGGAAGTCACGCAATCAGCAAGCCCAACGGCAAGTTGCCAGATTGTCTGGATGGGAAGACCTGGTGAAGAATGGGCCATCCTAGCTCCCATCCTTAACGAAGCTTGTAAGTTTAGAAGGATGATACCAGAACTGAGAGGGTTAAACTATCAGGAAAGATTGAAGAGGCTGGAGCGGTTTTCTCTAGAAAAGAGAAGGCTGAGGGGTGATCTAATAGAGGTCTTTAAAATTATGAAGGGGTTCGATAGGGTAGACGTAAAGAAGATATTTCCACTTGTGGGGGAGCCTGAAACTATTTAGGTAAATATAGGAAGCAATTTCCACCCGGCAAGATACTGCAAACAACCATTAAATAAATGGCCAATTAATCCGTTTTTGGTGGTGCGGGGTGAAGGAGGAATTTTAGCAGGACCTCCTGAAGAACTCCCTCTTCAAATAATGGCATGGTATCTTTAACATCCACCTAAACCACCCCACAGGGGGCCTCGGCTCAACATCTTTTCTAACGGAAGGCAGCTCTGTTTCAGTCCTGATCAAGTCCTGGAGTAGGATTTGAACCTATCTCGGTCTTGGGCCAGGGATTCCCAGATGTCGGTGGGGATGTTACACTTTTTCAAGGAGGCTTTGAGGGTGTCCTTGAAGCGTTTCCTCTGCCCACCTGGGGCTCTCTTGCCGTGTCGGAGCTCCGAGTAGAGCGCTTGTTTTGGGAGTCTCGTATTGGGCATGCGGACGATGTGACCCGTCCATCGGAGTTGATCGAGCGTGGTCAAAGCTTCGATGCTGGGGATGTTGGCCTGAGCAAGAACACCGACGTTGGTGCGCCTATCCTGCCAATGGATTTACAGGATCTTGCGGAGGCAGCGTTGGTGGTACCTCTCCAGTGCTTTGAGGTGCCTGCTGTACATGGTCCATGTCTCTGAGCAGGACTTGAACCTATAACAAAAATGACTCAGACGAGAGTGCTACCAACTGAGTCAAGCTGACATGTAGTAGTTTAGTTGGGGCAGGTTCAATACAGTCTCCAGTGGAAATTTAAATTAAGAAAGGTCAAGAATTTCTTGGTGTGTCCAGTGTCTGTATGTGCCATTGAAAAGAAAGACCGCATCTTGAGAATTGTGTGCAGTTTTGGTCGCCTTATCTGAGGAAGGATGTTCTTGCCATGGAAGGAGTTCAGCGAAGATTCACCAGGCTGATACCTGGGATGGCAGGAATGACGTATGAGGAGAGATTGGGTCGATTGGGCTTATCCTCGCTGGAGTTTAGAAGAATGAGAGGGGATTTCATTGAAACTTATAGAATTCTGACAGGACCGGACAGACTAGATGCAGCAAGGATGTTCCCGATGGTCGGGGAGTCCAGAACCAGGGGTCACAGTCTAAGGATAAGGGGTAAGCCATTTAGGACAGAAATGAGGAGAAATTTCTTCACCCAGAAAGTGGTGAACCTGTGGAATTCTCTACCACAGAAGGCAGTAGAGGCCAATTCATTAAATATATTCAAGAAGGAGTTGGATATATTTCTTAAGGCTAAAGGGTTCAAGGGGTTTGGGGAGAAAGCAGGGACAGGGTACTGAATTTGGATGATCAGCCATGATCGCATTGAATGGCAGAGCAGGCTCGAGGGGCCGAATGGCCTACTCCTGCTCCTATCTTCTATGTTTCTGTGACTTGCATTTACATAGCGCCTTTCACAACCTCAGGACGTCCCAAAGCGCTTTACAGCCAATGAAGTACTATTTGAAGTGTAGTCGCTGTTGCAATGTAGGAAACGCGGCAGGCAATTTGCGCACAGCAATGTGATAATAACCAGATAATCTGTTTTTTAGTGAAATAAAAACAGAAAATGCTGGAGATACTCAGCAGGTCAGGCAGCATCTGCAGAGAGAGAAACAGAGTTAACGTTTCAGGTCGATGACCCTTCGTCATCTGCAGTATGTTGCTTTTGTTTTTTAGGGATGTTGATTGAGTGATAAATATTGGCCAGGACACTGGAGCAAACTCCCCTGCTCTTCTTCAAAATAGTGACGTGGGATCCTTTACATCCACCTGAGAGAGCAGACAGGACCTCTGTTTAACGTTGCATCCGAGAATTCGTGGGAAATGGAACCACTGGAAGGCTACTCAAAGAGGCATACAGAGTGACGCGGGAGTCTGGTCAATGCGCACGCCCTGATTTATGATTAAACAATGATGGTAAGCATTACACATCACTGCTGTTGGGAAGATTCTCAGCTGCTAATCGCAAAGCTGCATTTGTGCCCCGCAATGCAATCGTGCAGCACCAAGTCAAATGGAATCCTGCGCATCGCTGAGGCAGTGTAAACCTACATGCTCCCCACGGTGCCTCTGAGCTGGGATCAATTGGCAAGGCCACGGGCGGCGAGAGGGGCAAGCTGTTCCGTGTCACAGCGGTCACACGTCACACGCAAACAAATAATAAATGACGGGCGATGGTTTGAGTGTGATGTGGTTAGCTGGCTGAATTTGGCTGCATATATAGTGACACCACTATTCCCGGCCGGAATGGAGATGATTGGGTAATTCCCCCATCAATCAACGCTGCAGGTGAGTGGGATTGATCTTACGCGCGTAGATTTTCTGTAACTCTCCTCCACTCACTGCGTTTTTGCTGGAGAAATAATCCTGCTTTTATCGGGAGATGCTGCTGTAGTTTCTCTCATGAGTTCAGTTTAGGAACATAGGAACAGGAGGAGGCCATTGAGCCCCTCGAGCCTGTTCCGCCATTCAATGGCTGATCTGCGACCTAACTCCATCCACCCGCCTTTGGCCCATATCCCTTAATACCTTTGGTTAACAAAAATCTATCAATCTCAGATTTAAAATTAACAATTGATCTAGCATCAATTGCCATTTGCGGAAGAGAGTTCCAAACCTCTACCACCCTTTGTGTGTAGAAGTGTTTCCTAATTTCACTCTTGAAAGGTCTGGCTCTAATTTTTAGACTAGACTTCCCAAAGCAGCGGAAATTGTTTCTCTCTATCTACCCTCTGTTCCCCTTAATATCTTGAAAACTTCGATCAAACTTCTAAATTCCAGGGAATACAACTCTAGTTTTTTTGCTGTAGTTCATAGAGACTCATTTTTAAATAGACTCTGTAGACCGTTTGCTGTTGTGCACTGTTCAAATAGACTCTGTTTGCTGTAAAATACACTGTGTACTGTGAGTCCTGCTGTAAATCCCGCCCTCCTCCAACTCATTGGCTGACGCATTGGTGCCAATAGACACTTCTGGCTGAACTTGGCTAAAACGGGTAAAGCAAGTTATAATATTTATGTGCTATGTTTACACGGTCAGTCCTTCCACCTGGGGGCCAATGGAAAATACCTATCAGATGTGACCTTGCACAGATCCGTTGTATTGCATTGACAGGTGATGTATCATTAAAGATTTAGTTTGATAATGTATAAATTAATGTCTTTGAACATTTCTATCTTTGTGTCTTCAATAAAATAGCAATTGTAACTTCTACAGCATTTCACTTACACAGACAAGATTGAAATGAAGTAAAGAAGTTATTGATTCACAAAATGTCATAGCAGGAATAAAACAGGGAAAATAACATATTGTAGTAGGAAAAACTGCAATAAAAAAGAAATTGCATTTATAGAGCACTTTTCACATTCTCAGCACAACTGAAAGTATTTCGCAGTCAATAAATTACTTTTGAAGTGCAGTCACTGTTGTTATGTAGGCAAACCATGCAACCAATTTGCACGCAGCAAGATCCCACAAACAGCAGTGAGATAAATAACCAAACCATCTGCTTTGGTGGTGATGGTTTGGGGATGAATGCGGGCCTGGAAACTGAGACAGCTTCTTGCTCTTCTTTCAAGAGTGCTACCTGAACAGTCAGGGCTTCAGTATAACACCTCCTCTGAAAGACGGCACCACCGACACTGCAGCATTCCCTCGGCACTGCATTGGCGTGTCAGCCTAGATCTTGTGCTCAGGTCTTGGCGTAGGGCTTGAATCCATGACCTTATGACTCCGAGGCAGGAATGCTACCACTGAGCCAAGTTGACACCACAAAGGGGTGTCTTTAGCCATTATGCACGTTCTAATATTTTAATTACTTGTTCCACTTCAACTGTTTAGCTCCTACACACTGGAACTCTTCCCCTCAACCGCTTTTGCTCTACTGTTTCTCTCCCCGCTTTTAAAGGCCTCTTCAGAAATTTACCTTGAAGCTTTTGGTCAACTTCTCCTAATACTTCCCCTCCACGTAATCTGCTTTCCTCTTTACAAATGCAAGATTTGGTAGTAGATGTTGCTGCTGTAAGGCTGGAAAATTTTAGAAAGTCATTGGGGTAGAAATGGGCAGAAGCGCATCGGCTGCCCGTTCTACGCCCCGCCCGATATTCAGCTCTATTGAAGTCAGTATCGGGCGGGGCGTATAACGGGCGGTCAATGCAATACCGCCCAAGAGGAATGTCTAGCCCAGTATTACATAGAATCTACCGCACAGAAACAGGCCATTCGGCCCAACTGGTCTACACCGGTGTTTATGGGCCTATTTCTGTGCTGTATATTCTGTGGAAACAAAAAACTTTTTGATAATGTAAGCACAGGAATGTTCCTTAGATCAGGCATTAAATAGTCCCAGTGAGCAAAACGGAAAATGGTAAGTGTTGGTTTGGTGTGCAAAAGAAAACCATGAAGTAGATAGGAATATACCAACAGGAATAGGCCATTCAGCCCCTTGAGCCTGCTCCACCACTCAATTATAGCTGATCTGTACCTCAACTCCACTTAGCTCCATATCCCTTGCTACCCTTATGGTGTCTGCTTTGGGACCGCCTGAGGTTGTGAAAGACCATGTATAAAATGCAAGTTCTTTCAAGTCTCTCTCACACCTGGCAGCTATCTCTTGCCCTGCCAGTACACTTCAGACCTAATCTCAGCCTATTACCATCTCGTCTAGCTTCCAATACCTTTTATTGTCTCTTTTACTCCTTTTGTTTCTTTTACTTCTTTTGTCCGATCGCAGCCCTGCCTTCGATCTATTTTCTTTTCTTTCCAGTTTTGAAGAAGGGTTCGACCCGAAACGTCAACTCAAATTTCTCTCCACGGATGTTGCCTGACCTGCTGAGTTTTTCCAGCATTTTCTGTTGTTATTTCGGATTTCCAACATCTGCAGTATTTTGCTATCTTGCTCTTCTACTATTGGGGATATTACTGGGCAAACGTTTAGCACATTCACGTGACATTCTGTTGTTACAATGGAGGCATAAACCCCTTTATCTTAGCCTCTACTGGCACAGTCAATAGAGGATTGTCACGTGAACACATTGAGCATTTCATCCATTGGTATCAACTCACAGTAATTTCAAGGTTTACGATAGCAAAATGCTGCGGATGCTGGAAATCCGAAATAACAACAGAAAATGCTGGAAAAACTCAGCAGGCCAGGCAACATCCGTGGAGAGAGAAACAGAATCAAGGTTTCGGGTCGAAACCCTTCTACAGAACTGAGGAAAAAAGGCAGGAAATGAAAAGATGAAAAGGCCAGTTTGGGGGCTGGGAAATGGGGGAGGGGATGAAAGAAGAGACATTAAGAGATATTCAAGGTGAGACGAGATGGTAATAGGACAGGTAAAGAAACAGACAATGGCTCTAGATGAAGTGAGAAATGCGCTGGCAGAGTGAGAGACAGCTGCCCTGTGGGAGAGAGAGGAAAAAAGGAAAAGGCACAAACTTGTGCAGTAATTACACAGGCAGTTCTAGTGGGCTCATGGGGTGTGGTCAACCCCGCTGAAAGCCTCTTGTTACGACATAACTCTTGTGTCCACAGGTGTGCTTTACTCCACCTGCTTTAAGGCAATGAAAGTGAACACCACAGAATAGAATCGCGCACTGTTCTCTACAAAAACACAGAGGCCGGGTCCAACAGGTGCTGATGTTAATCCATCTGTGTTAAGTAAGTTAACTCCTTCAAGTGTAACACAGCTAATCCAGTCCTAAGGTCAATCACTGCTCTTACTTACACCTTGGAGGTCAAGTGAGAAGGTTTCCTGCTTTCTGGCAAAACATATCCCTTCAATTTATGGATTTGCGACAATGTGAGAAAGAGCTTGTCGATATAGCACTTTATCACATCTTTGAGCATCCAAAGCAACTTGCAACCAATAGATTACTTTTGAAGTGTAGTCACGGTTTTAATTATGTAAATAAACACAGCAGCCAATGTGTGCACTGTGTAAATGAGGAATGAATGACCAGTCTATTTTTTTTTTGTGGTGGTTGTTGAAGGACATGTGCTCTCTTGACCAAGACTGCTCCCTGCTCTTCTTCAAATAGTACCATGGAATCTTTGGCATCTACCTGAACAGACAGGTGGGGCCTAAGTTTAGCATTTCATCTCAAAGATGGCACCTCTGACAGTGCAGCACCCCCTCAGTACTGCACTGAAGTGTTGGCCTAGATTATGCACCCAACTCTTAGAATGGGGCTTGAACCCATGACCTTCTAAGGCAGGTAGGATGTGCTACCACTAAGCCAAGGATGACACCTGTAGCCAAGATGACATTGAAATCGAGTCCCATTGTCACCTCGGCAACATATTTTCTTTGCATCAATGCTGACGGAGCAGCCGGCCACCAATTACTCAGATACAAAGCGGCACAAGCAAATCTGACAAAATGTATTCAAGAGAACGCGGAAAGATTGGAAAATACTCCCAACAATGGTTTGTTGAGTTTAACCCAACCAAAGCAAAACAGTTTGCACTCACAAGGCGTGTTAAGAAAAGCACTTCCGTTTGTAGCTCTTGTTCACGGGGTTAACACTTCAGCGTGTTTCGTTTCCAAGAAAATGACCTTCCCTGGTATTCTCTTTAGGTCCAAACACGTTGTTGAAATTTGAATTCATGTAGCCCATAAACGTGGGGTCATTCTGTGTTGATAGTTTCTTTTTTGTATGTAACAGTATCATTATTGTCTACAATAGCTGTGTCTGTCCAGTGACAGCGCATCCTCTCCCACTCCATGCTGCTTCATCCGACCTGTTTCCCTACATAACAGTCACTGCACTTCAAAGTAAGAAAGACTTGCATTTCTATGGCGCCTTTCACAACCACCGGACATCCCAAAGCGCTTTACAGCCAATGAAGTACTTTTTGAAGTGTCGTCACAGTTGTAATGTTTGGAAACGCGGCAGCCATTTTGCGCACAGCAAGCTCCCACAAACAGCAATGTGATAATGACCGGGTCATCTGTTTTAGTGATGTTGATTGAGGGATAAATATTGGGTCAGGACACCGAGGAGAACTCCCCTGCTCTTCTTCGAAATAGTGCCCTGGGATCTGTTACATCCACCTGAGAGGGCAGACGGGGCCTCGGTTTAATGTCTCATCTGAAAGACATCACCTCTGACAGTGCAGCACTCCCTCAGCACTGCACTGGAGTGTCAGCCTAGATTTTTGTGCTCAAGTCTCTGGAGTGGGACTTGAACCCACAACGCACAGGCGAGAGTGTGACTCACTGAGCCATGACTGACAAAGTAATCCACTGGGGGGAATTTTAACCTGGGTGAGCGGGTGGGAGTGGCTGCGGGTGGGGAGTTAAGTGGGCAAAAAATCAAATCGTGTCGGGAGCCTGGCTCCAACCCGCCAACTTCCAGGCTTTACTGACAAGGGGCGGGCAGCCAATCCGCTCCCAGAAGGCGGGTTGGCATTTTAAATATGTTAATGAGGCTTGAAGCCTCAGATTTAACCTGCTTTGCCGGTTTTACTGTGACCGGGCGGGTTTCCCGGGATTCAGGAAGCTCGGCAGCTGTGGCGAGGCGGGGGCAGCCTCGGGGAGCCCTCCTTGTGGGCCGGCAGGAGCAGAAGTACTTCCTCCTGACCCCCCAAAGCTCCCCCACCATCAGAACCAACCCCCCCCACCGGGGTCGGGGATCGGACCTACCTGGTCCTGTAGCTTCCTCCGGAGTCCTCCCCGCCTGACTGGAAGACAAGCCCATCAATCAGGCTGACAACCGGGTGGAGGACCTGTCACTGGCAGAAGACGCACGCTGCGGGGAATCCCAGACTTCCGGGTCTCCCATGGGCTACTGGCCACCCCACCCTCCCCCCCACCCCCCACCCAGCTCCCAACGCGTTGGGAAGTAAAAATTCCCCCCTTTGTGTCTGAATTGGCTTGGGATGCTTCTGAGAGACGAGGGAAGACCCAATATAAATGTAGGTCTTTTTTTCTCTTAACTCAATCTCTTTACTTGCTTGAATGAAAAATGATGATCATAGAATCTTACAGAACAGAAGGAGGCCATTCAGCCCATCGTGCCTGTGCCAGCTCTTTGAAGGATCAGTCATGCTTAGTCCCACATCTCTCCTTTTTACCCATAACTGACCCTGTTGACGCTGGCAGTGGGGCAGCCATCACCGACCCTCACCGACCATCTCCCTCCAGAATGTCCGTTCACTTGCGAACAAGGCCCTTGCCCTCCATGAGCTTATCGTGGATGACTGCATCGACATCATGGCCCTGACAGAAACTTGGTTGAGGGGTGATGACACCTTACCCTTAAATGAAGCCTCCCCACCTGGTTATACCTTCCACCACTTGCCCCGTTCAGACCGCCATGGTGGCTGTGTGGCTCTCATCACCAAATCACACCTAGATCTGTCCCCCTACCCCTCCGGCACTTTCTCCACCTTTGAGCATCTCATCCACCCCTCTCACCTCTCATTTAAAATTCTTGTTCTCTACCGCCCACCCAAGCACCATAAAAATGTTATTACCGAGATATCTTCACCGCTCCCCTCCCTCAGCCTCTGCAATGAACGACTTCTCATCCTCGGTGATTTCAACCTCCATTTCAATTCATTATGCTCTCTCTCCTCTGAGTTCACTAGCCTCCTATTCTCCCTTAATTTCTCCCTCCATGTAAACTCCATATTCACAGCCACCCACTCGACCTTGCCATCTCTCGTGGCCTCGCTACTCCCATCATGTCAATCGCGGATAAGGCCATCTCTGACCACTTACTTGTATCGCTCTCCACCCACGTCCCCACCACAAACTCCGTTCCCTAGCCACTGACTCCAGCCCTCTCCCTAACATCTGTCTGAGGCTGAACCGCAGTCTTCGCAACCTTGGTGTCAGATTTGACCCTGAAATGAGCTTCCGACCTCATATCCGCAGCATAACAAAGACCGCCTATTTCCACCTCCGTAACATTACCCGTCTCCGCCCCTGCCTCAGCTCATCTGCTGCTGAAATCCTCATCCATGCCTTTGTTACCTCTAGACTTGATTATTCCAACGCACCCCTGGCTGGCCTCCCACATTCCACTCTACGTAAACTTGAGGTGATCCAAAACTCGCCTGCCCGTGTCCTAACTCGCACCAAGTCCCGTTCACCCATCACCCCTGTGCTCGCTGACCTACATTGACTCCCGGTTAAGCAATGCCTCATTTTCAAAATTCTCATCCTTATTTTCAAATCCCTCCATGGCCTCGCCCCTTCCTATCTCTCTAATCTCCTTCAGCCCCACAACCCCCCGAGATATCTGCGCTCCTCTAATTCTACCCTCTTGAGCATCCCTAATTATAATCACTCAACCATTGGTGGCCGTGCCTTCTGTTGCCTAGGCCCTAAGCTCTGGAATTCCCTCCGTAAACCTCTGCGCCTCGCTTCCTCTCTTTCCTCCTTTAAGACGCTCCTTAAAACCTACCTCTTTGACCAAGCTTTTGGTCACCTGCCCTAATCTCTCCTCATGTGGCTCGGTGTCAAATTTTTTGTCTTCTAATACTCCAGTGAAGCGCCTTGGGACGTTTTACTACATTAAAGGTGCTATATAAATACAAGTTGTTGTTGTTTTTGTAACCCTGTAATTTCCTCAAGTACCTGTCCAACTCCCTTTTAAAATTATTTATGATTATTAATGGCTTTGCCTCTCACCTCAACTATTAGCTTGGCTCAGTTGGTGGCCGTCTTGCCTCTGTGGTCGGAGGCTCTGGGTTCAAGCCCCACTATGGATTCGAGCACATAATCTCACTGGCACTGCGGTGTGGCAGCGCTGCATTGTGGGAGCTTCGATTATTTAAAATGAGGCGTTAAACTAAGGCCCTGTCATAGAGTCATAGAGTCATACAGCACAGAAAGAGGCCCTTCGGCCCATCGTGTCCGCGCCGGCTCATCAAGCCCTGTCTATTCTAATCCCATTTTCCAGCACTTGGTCCATAGCCTTGTATGCTATGACGTTTCAAGTGCTCATCTAAATGCTTCTTGAATGTTGTGAGGGTTCCTGCCTCTACCACCCTTTCAGGCAGTGAGTTCCAGATTCCAACCACCCTCTGGGTGAAAAAGTTTTTCCTCAAATCCCCTCTAAACCTCCTGCCCCTTACCTTGAATCTATGCCCCCTTGTTATTGACCCCTCTACTAAGGGGAAAAGTTCCTTTCTATCTACCCTATCTATGCCCCTCATAATTTTGTATACCTCAATCAGGTCCCCCCTCAGTCTTCTCTGCTCCAAGGAAAACAACCCAAGCCTGTCCAGTCTTTCTTCATAGCTGAAGCGCTCCAGCCCAGGTAACATCCTCGTGAATCTCCTCTGCACCCTCTCCAAAGCAATCACATCCTTCCTATAGTTTGGTGACCAGAACTGCACACAGTATTCCAGCTGTGGCCTTACCAGCGTTTTGTACCACTCCATCATAACCTCCCTGCTCTTATATTCTATGCCTCGGCTAATGAAGGCAAGTATCCCATATGCCTTTTTAACCACCTTATCCACCTGTTCTGCTGCCTTCAGGGATCTATGTACATGCACACCAAGGTCCCTCTGATCCTCTGTCTTTCCTAGCGTCTTACCATTCATTGTGTATTCCCTTGCCTTGTTAGTCCATCCAAAATGCATCACCTCACACTTTTCAGGGTTAAATTCCATTTGCCACTGTTCCGCCCATCTGACCAACCCATCTATATCGTCCTGTAGCCTGAGGCTTCCCGTCTCGCTATTTACCACCCCACCAATTTTCGTATCATCTGCGAACTTACTGATCATACCTTTTACATTCACATCCAAATCATTAATGTAGACCACAAACAGCAAGGGACCCAGCACCGATCCCTGCGGTACCCCACTGGACACAGGCTTCCAGTCACAAAAACAACCTTCCACCATCACCCTCTGCCTTCTGCCACTAAGCCAGTTTTGGATCCAATGTGCCAAGGCACCCTGGATCCCATGGGCTCTTACCTTCCTGACCAGTCTCCTATGTGGGACTTTATCAAAAGCCTTACTGAAATCCATGTAAACCACATCCACTGCACTACCCTCATCCACACACCTAGTCACCCCCTCAAATAATTCAATCAAATTGGTCAGGTCCCATGGCATCCACTGAGGAAGAGCAACGCCATCTGAAGCAGATTACCAAGTCAACCATTGGCTGTGGGGTCTTGCTGTGTGAGATTTAGCTGTCATGTTTCGCTCGATAACAACTGTGACAACGTGTCTGAAATGATACATTGCTTATAATAGAAACATAGAAGCATAGAAGATAGGAGCAGGAGTAGGCCATTCGGCCCTTCGAGCCTGCTCCGCCATTCAATGAGATCATGGCTGATCATCCAAATTCAGTACCCGGTCCCTGCCTTCTCCCCATATCCCTTGATCCCTTTAGCCTTAAGAAATATATCCAACTCTTTCTTGAATATGCTTAATGAACTGGCCTCCACCGCCCTCTGTGGCAGAGAATTCCACAGGTTCACCACTCTCTGGGTGAAGAAATTCCTCCTCATTTCAGTCCTAAATGGCTTACCCCTTATCCTTAGACTATGACCCCTGGTTCTGGACTCCCCGGCCATCAGAAACATCCTTCCTGCATCTAGTCTGTCCAGGCCAGACAGAATTTTATAGGTTTCGATGAGATCTCCTCTCAATCTTCTAAACTCCAGTGAGTATAAGTCCAATCGACACAATCTCTCCTCATACATCATTCCTGCCATCCCAGGTATCAGCCTGGTGAATCTTCGCTGCACTCCTTCCATGGCAAGAACGTCCTTCCTCAGGTAAGGCGACCAAAACGGCACACAATACTCAAGGTGTGGTCTCACCAAGGCCCTGTACAACTGCAGCAAGACATCCTTGTTCTTGTACTCGAACCCTCTTACTACGAAGGCCAACATACCATTTGCCTTCTTAACCGCCTGCTGCACCTGCATGCTTACCTTCAGCGACTGGTGTACAAGAATACCCAGGTCTCTTTGAACTTCCCCTTCTCCCAATCTATTGCCATTCAAATAATAATCTGCCTTCCTGTTTTTGCCACCAAAGTGGATAACCTCACATTTATCCACATTATAGTGCATTTGCCATGTTTCTGCCCAATCACCCAACCTGTCCAAATCGTGCTGGAGTTTCACGACATCCTCCTCACAGCATACCCTCCCACCCAGCTTTGTGTCGTCTGCAAATTTGGAGATATTACATCCAATTCCCTCGTCCAGATCATTAATATATATTGTGAACAGCTGGGGTCCTAGGACCGATCCTTGTGGTACCCCACTAGTTACTGCCTGCCACTCGGAAAATGACCCGTTTATTCCAACTCTTTGCTTTCTGTCCGCCAACCAGTTCTCTATCCAAGTCAATACCTTGCCCCCAATCCCATGTGCCTTAATTTTGCACGCTAATCTCTTATGCGGGACCTTATTGAAAGCCTTCTGAAAGTCCAAATACATCAGATCCACTGGTTCTCCCTTATCTATTTTACCAGTTACATCCTCAAAAAATTCCAGTAGATTAGTCAAGCATGATTTACCTTTTGTAAATCCATGTTGACTTTGTCTGATCCGGTCACTGCTTTCCAAGTGTTCTGCTATTACATCTTTTATAATCGACTCTAGCATTTTCCCACTACCGATGTCAAGCTTACCGGTCTATAATTCCCCGCCTTTTCTCTACCACCTTTTTTGAATAGTGGGGTAACATTAGCTACCTGCCAATTCATGGGTACCGTTCCAGAGTCTATCGAGTTCTGGAAGATGACCAGCAATGCATCTACTATTTCTAGGGCCACTTCCTTAAGTACCCTGGGATGTAGATTATCAGGCCCTGGGGATTTATCGGCCTTCAGTCCCATCAATTTTCCTAACACCATTTCCCTACAAATACTGATTTCTTTCAGTTCCACCCTTTCATCAGACCCTATGTTCCCCGGCATCTCTGGGAGGTTATTTGTGTCCTCTTTTGTGAAGACAGAACCAAAATATGTATTTCGTTGGTCTGCCATTTCTTTGTTCCCCATTATAAATTCCCCCGATTCTGACTGCAAGGGACCTACGCTTGACTTCACCAATCTTTTTCTCTTCACATATCTATAAAAGCTTTTACAGTCAGTTTTTATGTTCTCTGCAAGCTTACTCTCATATTCTATTTTCCCTTTCTTAATTAATCCCTTTGTCCTCCTTTGTTGAATCCTAAACTGCTCCCAATCCTCAGGATTATTGCTTTTTCTGGCCAATTTATATGCCCTCTCCTTGGACCTTATGCTATCCCTAATTTCCCTTTTTAGCCACGGTTGGGTCACCTTTTTTGTTTTATTTTTATGCCAAACTGGGATGAACAAATTCTGTAGTTCATCCATTCGGTCTTTGAATGTTTGCCATTGCCTATCCACCGTCAACCTTTTGAGTGCCATTCCCCAATCAATCCTACCCAACTCACTCCTCAGACCATCGTAGTTTCCTTTATTTAAATTGAGGACCCTAGTCTCCGAGTCAACTACTTCATTCTCCATCTTAATGAAGAATTCAATCATATTATGATCGCTCCGACCCAAGGGGCCTCGTACAACAAGATTGCTAATTAATCCTTTCTCGTTACATAATACCCAGTCTAAGATGGCCTGATCTCTGGTTGGTTCCTCGACATATTGGTCCAGGAAACCATCCCGTAAACACTCCAGGAATTCCTCCTCCACAGTATTGTTACTCATTTGGTTGGCCCAATCTATATGTAGGTTAAAGTCACCCATGATGACTGCTGTGCCCTTATTGCACGCTTCTTTAATTTCTCTTTTAATGCCACCCCCAACCTCCGCCTTACTGTTTGGAGGCCTATAAACCACTCCCACTAACGTTTTTTTCCCCTTAGTATTTCTCAATTCTACCCATACAGATTCCACCTCATCAGAGCTAATATCCTTCATTACAATTGTGTTAATCCCTTCTTTAATAATGTGCTCTGGGACACCCTGAGGATGTGATAAGGTGGTGCATAAAGGTAAATTGTTTGTCTGCAAGACCTTCAACTTCGGCTCAATATTTTGCTGCATTCACATATCAACTATTTCAGGAATAACAACAGAAAAACGCTGGAAAAACTCAGCAGGTCAGGGCAGCATCCGTGGAGAGAGAAACTGAGTTAACGTTTCAGGTCGAAGACCCTTCATCAGAACTGGAAAAAAGCAGGAAAAGGGATAGATTTTAAAGCAAGTGGGGGCTGGGAAAAGGGGGAGGGGATGAAAGAACAAAGGGGAAGGTCAGAGATAGAATAGAAAGCAGGAGAGATTAAGAGACGTTGAGAGACATTCAAGGAACAAAGGATGGCCCTGGATGAAGTGTGAATGGCCCGGGCAGAATGAAGAACAGCTGCCACGTGGGAGGGACGAAAAAAACCCAGACGAAAGTGTGGATTAAAAAAAAAGAAAGGGAATATATATATATATATGTGATGGGGGCCGAGGTTATGATCTGAAATTGTTGAACTCTATGTTGAGTCCGGAAGGCTGTAAAGTGCCTAATCGGAAGATGAGGTGCTGTTCCTCGAGTTTACGCTGAGCTTCCGTGGAACAATGCAAGAGGCCGAGGACGGTGAGGTCTGAGTGGGAATGGAGCGGTGAATTAAAGTTCCAGGCCACCGGGAGCTTGGGGTCCCCCTTACGGACTGAATGGAGGTGCTCCGCAAAGCGGTCACCCAATCTGCGTTTGGTTTTGCTATCAACTATTTCAGGATTGGCCAAGTGTCAGGCTGGAATTTTTTAAGTTTAGAAAACACATTTGGTCTTGTTCAAACATTAAGATGTGCATTTAAAGAGATAATTAAAGGTAGTTCATTGTCTCCTATAGTTTTTCAAAGATTAACTTACTTTGCACGGCTTGAACATTTTCTCAATTTACTTTAAGCTCCTGTTGCTGCGGAATGGCCATGCGGTGAAACCCACCGCGGCTGCATTAACGCTTATTATGCTGAAGGTCCAAGGGGCTTCGCGCTAATCTCTCGAGGGTTGAATGTGGTCCTTGAGCTGCACGTTTGACATCGCTGCTTTAAAGTAATCCACATAATCCAGCAGGATTGATGAGCCATGTACAGCTGCTGGCTTAGTAAAGGCTTTGAAAGAACTCCATAAGGTGCACGGTGCGGTTTAGGGACCGTAATAGTCAGGGCAAATAATTTTGTCGGTGATTAACCAATTCAAGTCCCCTTACCGTTTGATTCATGAGCAAAGAGATTAATGAGTTTGTGAACAGGGCTGAGTCTGAGATGGAACATCCTGCCATCCCATCTACTGGCCAGAGACACGCCGCTAGCGCTGCACCCAGCCGATCTGGAGAGGCCTCCGCTGCCTGCGTGCTCATCGGTCGAGGGCAGCGTCTGACTTGGTTGCGGTGCCCGCTGTGGTGAAGTAGCCAATGTGTTCT